>NC_069130.1:16081365-16681365 GCF_026914265.1 Mya arenaria | reverse complement strand
TCTTGTAGCTTGAAGAATAAGGATAAGTATACAACTCACCCTAGCGCCGGCGTCACACTTTGGTTTATGTTTTGAATGTAAGCACCTTTAAGTCATTATCTCAGTAAATACATCAATTATTGCATTGAAATTTGGATATGTATTCCCAACTATCTCACCTATTAAAGTAATGAAGTTAGATAACATTAACTTTTCAATTCTTACACTGAAAAGCGGCGGAATAGTTGAGCAAGCTGTCTCTGTGTCAAACCATGAGCGATCCCCTTTAATAAGTGGGAAAAAATACACGGTACCACATTTGATGTTATTCTGTGAGTAATTTTCTGTTAAAGACTAAATTAGATTATAGGACAAGCTGCTCTCTCACAGATTGACAGTTATGACATTCTTTAATTTCTTCAGATTATTTTAAGTTGTCAAAAAGGTAAAGCTGTGATGTTCTCCTTGATGAGGTCTTTACAACATTTTTAAAGTGAGTCACATGGGATCAAAAACTTGGTGAAAAGATCAAATCTTAGAAAAATATAGGGAACAAACTTAAGGCAATATATCTGGTCCAATATTAATAAAACTTAATCAGAATGTTTTCATTAATGAAATGGTTAATAAGTTTTAAACTAGGTCACCTTGGGTCAGAAACTAGGTTGATAGGTCAATTCTTAATATTCTTAATATATAAATTCAACAAATATGCTTGTTTTTTCTTCACATCTTCATTTAATTGCAGCTAGTTAAATTCATTGTTGACCTAAACTTTTTTGTTGTTCTATGTCCACCATTGAACAAGGAAATTTTAGAAATCTGGGAGAAGTACAGTCAGCCTGCTGCAGTCAGAAAAATTCAAGAAGAGTTTGAAGTGTTGCGATCATCACCTGAATCATGTCTCAGAGTGAAGATGTTTTGTTTAAGTCAGAAATGCCAGAAGTTAAGAAAACAAAAGCGGGATGGTGAATTGTGTTCTATTTTGCAATCGGGTTTTCATGCACCTGAAAAAAAGATCACTGAAGATGTAGCGCTTGCAGATGAAAGCCAAATAAGACAAGTGCAAGATGCTGCAAGGAAAGTTGTTCAGGAGAATCACAAGTTGAAGAGAGAAATAGAACATGTTGAAGATACAAATGAAAACCTTTCTTTTCAAATTGAACATTATGGAAAAAAACTTGACATTCAGATGAAATTGTTAGATATGATGAATGATCGCTACGGAGAAGCCATGAAGTATAAAAGAGAATCTCACAACTTGCAACATGAACTGGAGTTATGGCAACAGAAATTTCAACACATATCAGATCAGCTAGATAAAACAACCAATGAAATTTCAATGTTACATGAAAAGGTTAAGAAAAATTCCATAAGAAATCTGAACAAAAAATTAAAACGCAGAGAGAAAGCCATACTAATTAAAGAAAATAAGGTTAACGAAATAGAAACAGAGCTAGAACAACTCAAACTGGAAAAGAGTGATGTAGAAGAAAAAAATGAATCACTGCAATCTGAAGTAAATACACTGAAAAATGACAGAAAATCATTGTTAGTGAAGATTTGTAGGCTCAAAAAATCTAGAAATTTTGAAATGGAAGCAAATAATGATAAAATTCAGACACTTAGACATGAAATCTTAGAAAAGGAAAATCAAATTGCTGAACTTGAAGAGATTAATGAAGTTTTGAATGATAATGAAATAACGAGCTTTTATAATGGCCAGTACACATCAGAAGTCCGTCAAACAATTATGACTTTAGTCAATGAATTAGGTGTTAGCCAGAAAAAGGTGAATGGTGTAATGAAAACAGTTGTGCAAAGTTTGACAGGGAAGACACTCAGTAGGCTTCCTAGTACTGGTGTCCTATCACGTCTCAGAATTGAAGCAAAACGAGTGGCACAGATTCAAGTTGCAGAGGCTATGGTCAATGCAGGTGGTGATGCTTCAACAGTCAAGGGAAACTGCTTACATCAAGATGCTACATCAAAATTCCATCGTCATTTCCAATCATTTCATATTACAACATCAGATAGTGTAACATACAGCCTAGGTTTGTCAGAAATTGCTGGAGGAGACTCACAAACATTGTTTGAAACATTTCAAGAAAATTTGTCTGAACTATCAAATGCACTAAAACATGATCAAAATGACATTGCACAATTAGTTAGTACTATTGTTGCAACAATGTCTGACCAAGGTGCCATTAATCCAATATTCAACAAACAACTACAGGAATTGAGAGAGTCTTTGATGCCAGACATTGTTGAAAATTGGGAAACATACTCGCATGATACCAAAGCAGAATTGTGCAAATTGTCGAATTATTTTTGTAAAATGCACGTGTTTGTAAATATGGCCAACAAGGTTGACAAATGTTTGAATGTCTTTGAAAAAAGTGTGTGCATGGGAAGCAACCCATTTTCTTTGGGATGGTCTGAAAGTAGAGGGGCTAGGCTGGTTAGAACAGTAAGCAAAGCATTGACCATGCACGGCTGTGAAAAATCGGGGATAGGCCAACATTTCCAAGCTTACCTCAAAAATGAAGACAAAAGAAACCAACTCGTCACCTTCCGAGGACATAGGTACAATCACTTGTTTTGTGCTGCCGGAAGGACATACCATCATAGAAATGATATAAAGAACTTTTTGGATAGTCTCCCGGATCCGAATGACCTGCTGAAGAGTGTAGCCTTTGACATTCAGGAACAAGTTTTTTTGAGCAGTGTTAGAGCACTAGGAATTATAGACAAACTAATAACAGGGCCCTTCTGGAGAGAAATTGAACGCAAAAGAAACATCTTAGACCTGAATCCCCTATTAGAGGTCCTTCAACTGAAGTTAGAAGAATATTCAAAAAACTCATCTGCACTGCTTAAAGGAGAAACACCATTCCCAGATGAAATGCTGGCGAAAGATGAGGTGTACCATTCACTCTTCGAATTTGAAAATGCAACGATTGAGACATATACTCAAATGGCATTAGAGCTTGCCACAGGGGGCATGCTCCTTATTCTTGAACGACAAGTGAAAGACCAATTAAAAGGTGGCAAATATTACAGCCCAGACAACAATGAACGACTGAGAGCGGCAGCAGTCCCAACTACAAATTCATGCTCGGAAAGAGATTTTGCACAGCTGGATGTCCTTATGAGATTGAAGCCTGCTGCATCAATTGAATGCCTCGAAAGCATAATAATGTGGACCAACAATGAAACTTCAGCATGGCTTGCAGATAAAACAAAGGCTGAACGGGAAGATTTAATTGAACAAGCCAGAAATGACACTGAACAAATGCAGTTAAAAATCAAACAGAAAAGAAACAAACTGATGTCTGAGAAGCTTAAAAAATTAAAAGAAAAACAGGACAGGAAGACAAAGAAGCAAGAAAAAGAGTATGTACAAACCATCAAACTAACTGATAACTTGACAAGATATGGTGGATTGTGGACGACAATGAATGAAGTTGATTTTCATTTAAGCCAAGCAAAAAATGAAAACAACGCCATGGAAGCATTAGTTGGCCAACTTCAGTTTAGGAAACAAATTCTTAAAAGCTGTGGATCAAAAGAGCTTTTCCAGAAACAGTATAAGGGAACAAAATTTTCAGTTGACCAGCTGGAAGAAAATTTGAAAACTATAATTGCTATAAATGCAAACCTTGAAAACAAAGATCCCCAAGAAAACCGACCTATAACATACACCAATATAGACTCTGCGAAGGAAAATGTAATGGAAGAAAAAAGTTTGCTTGCAACAAGAATTAAGTCATCTAGACATAAACTGAAACTTCAACAGCAGAAAAACCTACTTCCTAAGTTCATTGATGAACCACATCTGTTCCTTGGAAAGTCCATTCAGCAAAAGTTTAACATTCCTGATTCAAATGAAATTGAATGGTTTAATGGTGAAATCTTAAAACTTATTAATATAGATGGTTTAAATTCTACATACCAGGTCAAATATGAAGATGGTGAGCTTAGTTCTTACAATATTTGGTTGATTTTGAGAAAGGGGACGTTATTATTTTGTGACATTGTTCTAGTGCTATGGTCATATAAACATGTCAACAAAACTGTTTTGTTTACTAAAGACAAAAAACTTTTTTCGGTATGTCTTCTGTTACTGATCTTTAATACTGAAATGTATTACATGCAATCATTTGATGTGATTTAATGTTTACACACTGTATATATCATGTATGTGACATATAGAATTAGTAAGTTATCAAATATTACCAGTTTAACTTCAATAATAATAATTGATACATCTTAAAATGGAAATACTTTATAAACATTGAGTGGACGTATATTAATTTAAAGCTTACAAAGACTTTTGAAACATACATAAGACATAAATGAAACAATGAACACCATCCATTTTCAACTATTGCCTGATAAAAACACCCACATTTGCAACAAAAATGTATTTTCTTTAACTATTATTCTCATATAAACCATTTATACCTATAAACTGAATACACAGTGATCAAATTATAATGTTTTGAACATCATAGTGCACATACAAAAGTTTATGTGTAAATATGTAATATATTGTATAATGCAGCTACGGCCATTTTGTCCGCCATATTGGATATTTTGCATGTAATTATTTTTCAAAGTTTTCCGTATGTCATAACATATCAGTAAATATAAACTTTCTTATTCGTATTTAGTTGTCACAATTGGTTTTTTTAATGAAAGTCCAATGTATGTTGCTATTTCCTTACCATCGGCGGCCATTTTGTCCGCCATTTTGGATTTTTGAATTTTATCAATTTTCTAAAATATTCTATACATCATAATCTTTCGGAATATGTATACTATCCAATATCTCTGACTTGACACGGGCATTTCATTTTAATGAAATGCAAGATTTCACAAATAAACGGTGCCATTTTTATAATGTTGTCATATAGAGCTTGTAATTACAAAAATGTGCCATTTTTCAGGGACTAAAATGCTTATAACTTTGCTTCTACTGGGATTTTTTTCACCAAATAAATTTTTTCGTGATTGTATAAATGTCCCTTTTCCAGTAGTACATGTTAAAACCATTTTAATAGTTTTTTTCTTTTTTCACTGAATTTATCTGTACACTGAAGCATAAAATAACTGTAATAGGTTTGTGTTTGGTACTGTTTACACGGGGAAAATTGAAGATTTTAATTTGCTGTACTCTTTCCGACTAAAGAAAAACATGAGAATTTTACATTGAATTATGCTTGTTTGTCTAAAGACAATATAGTTATACCAACATATCGCATACCATTTTAAAGGTAATTGACTCTTCTTTCCATGTCACTTATTTAAAAATGGATTGTTTATATGTTGGTTGAGAAATTTACATAAAACTGGACTCTACCGTGAAATCGGGTACGTTTGAGTTACATACCTTGTTTCTTTTTGTATATTAAAGACACTAAATATCTTCAGATGTGTTGTTTATCTCATTGTATGTACCCACAATGGTTTTAAACAATATTTTAGTGACAAACAATGATTCAGATGCCTGTGGTACGAAATGAGGACATGAACGACGTCCGTACACATGTATTCAGTGCCTAAATATTCTGATTTTTTGAAAGAAAAAGTTAAGATCATCACGTCAATGAACAAATATTCAAATGCTATTTAATTGAAAAGCATGCATCCAATGTTTAACAAGTTATATTTTATACGTCTCCGAGGTATTCGTATGTGTATTTTCGGCCTATCCGAATTACTCTTTTGTCCGAATTTACAAAATTTTGAAAAGTACAAATCTGCTATATTTTTGCTCAATTATTTTCATATCAAATACTGCACAACACAAACACAATGGAATCAGCAATTTATTTACTTTATATGTATTTTTGCATTTTGTGATTGATGATATGTCACAAACTTCGTATAGTAGGTCTCGTATTCAAAGATACCTCTGCGGAACCTCAATATAAAAGCTCGCGCTGTATGACGTCATCCCCCACTCGACTTAATATTGTCATTCGGAAAAGTGACATTTTAGAGGTATTTATTTTGTGATTAAACTCACATAGCTGCATTTTTTTGTCGTTTCTGTTGCTATAGAGGTCATGCAGATACGTTGACTGTGAAAATTCTATATTATTAATTATGGTCGCCGAAACGCTTTTTAAACGAATTCCGTTTTTTAGGCAACTCCGGAATAAGGCTAAGTACTGCCAAGTTAACTTATTTATTTAACAATGATTTTGAAACAAGTTATTACAACATTATATTAATCACTGTCATTGGAACGATGATACGCGAGAGTGTGGTCATGTGTTGTTAGGGGAACCGGAGTATCCAGAGAAAACCCACTTGTCCGGCTAGGTGACCCAAAATCAAACTCTCATGCGCAGAGGCTGGGAATCGAACCCGGATCACCTTCGTGAGAAGCGAGTGCATTAACCACTGTGCTAACCGGACAGCTACAGTTATACGGACAGTTGGATATTTACAAATACTAACTGATAGTAATTATAAGTACTTTCTTACTAGGTTTCAAAATTAAGGAAACTCCTAACTGATTATGGTTTAGCATATATATGTATTTGACAAAACAGAAATGTTGATATGTTATGATTTAACCAGCTTCTATACTTGAAATAAAGCAATTTTGTACGAGTTAAGAGTCAAAATGAACGAATTATGTTGGACAATTGCAAACAAGGGTGTAATAAACACCGTGAAACCATTGTTACCCGTCAGAAATCGATATTTCTACATTTTCAAACAGTGTTACAATATGGGGGTTTTAATGTCTTTTTTCGAATGCAATATTGTGGAGGAAATCAAATGCATATATTGGATTATTAATAATATAAGGTCGTATTGCACCTATCAGTGTGGAAAAACATTTCGATTTCTCGATTTCTGTTATGAAAATAATCTCTGGTTTTGATAACTATGCCAAACCGGCGTTATTCCAATTTTATAAACGTTACTTTCCCCACTTCAGCTTGCAACGACTTGAAATAGTGAATCAACGATGACTTGTTCTTCACTAGCTTCAAAGTTTCCAGTACCTATCATATAGGGAACGGTTTTAATGTGTCTGATAAATTGATATTTTCGCTGACAAAATTTTAAGATTTTTTTCAAAAATTATTTAACATAAAGCATTAACAAAATCAGTTGTTTCTTGCAATTATATTACTTGCTGACTCGCCTTTATTATAAATGAATAGCAGCACTTCTAGCAGAGAACACCCGTTAACATTGACACCTCAACTTCCATTCCTTTAATGAACTGCATTTGGGCAACTGCGGTTATCATCCGATGAACGCAACTTCTTCGGGTATGTTCGGATCGCAATTCATCGCACAACAAACTGATCTTATTATTGTTTGTATTGTGTCTGCGGGTCCCGTAAAAAATAAATAAACATTTTAGAAAGTGTTAATTATGATTTGTTAAATGTAGTGTTTCGATTTCACGTTTAAAAGTGAGTTCAAGTTGATATTTTGCCGCGTTATTGTGACGTCATTTGATAAAATGTTTCCGGATACACTCGGGTCGTTCTATTTACCAAATGGGTAAGAAAATCTAACTGTACATTTATTTTAACGAAATGAAGTATTTTCTTGAAAAAAATAATGAACCACTGGTGTAAATATAAGGAATGAATCGCGGGACTGATGTCATTATCGGGGATATGAACGCAATTGGGCTGGTCAAAGTACGCGTGGAGTCCTTCGGACTTCACACACTTTGACCAGCCAAATTGCGTTCATACCCCGTGTCTTTTATGCAACCGGAAGTGGCGCAACCATCGTCGGTTTTGGTATTCTGCATGCTCGTCAATGAGTCATTAAGAATAACGTTTACTGGATAGATATAATAATTATATATATCGTTTTGTAGTTTTATGAAATTCCTTGACAAAAGGCTGCCGGTTGGGCCTCATTGGTAAATAAGGTATTGGCGATATTGGATGAGTTGCTGAACAATGTATTGATGAAACAATGTACCGACAAACATTGTGTTAATTTTGTGATGATGACAACATTTTAAAGGTTTAATGTATGAATATGCTATGTACTCAAAACTTAGACGTTTAGTACAATGAACGTTTCAAACTAAAATATTTCGTACAAATTGTAACAATGCACTTTTGGACGATTCGTATCCATTTGGAAATATTTTGTTTATGTTCACAAGCTACAGAGATATTTACCCTAATCCCATAATCTCAGGTCTTAAATGGCATTGAGAAGATGGCCATCCTTAAAATAAATGATACATCCTTTAAAGTTATCGTCTTTGCATACCTACAAACTCTTTCTCCATTATGTTGTATATCATCGTTACTTTTCTAATGGTATAGTTTTAGAAACACATTGCACATGTGCAAAACTTTCATTCTACATGAATGCGTACTCTTTGTAATGGCTAAACTTGGTTACTTTCACCTAATGAAAACTAAATAAAGGCGAATCGCCTCATGAAAATGGAATATTGTTTTATGAATAATCGACTAGTGTGGTGGTGTGGTTACATCTTCATCTTAGAGATTAAAACGTTTATTTTGTACAAATATAAATATATATATATATATATATATATATATATATATATATATATATATATATATATATATATATATATATATATATATATATATATATTATCAGGAACAAATAGAAGAAGCGTCAATACAAGTTGACGTATTGAAAATGAAAAGAAAAACGGCATAAAAGCATACTTAGATTGTGACTTGATACAAGTAAATTGTGTATATTTCACGTGATTATATTTTTGCAAGTTGGCAAATTTGATTAAGCATACTCTTCATTTGAAGTTGTATTCAATGGAAAACGTACTTCAAAAAGTTGTCCGGTAAGCGCAGTAGTAGCAGTGTCCCAGGTTAGTTTTCCAGCCTGGGCTTATGTGAGATAGGTAGTCCTGTGGTCACCAAGCCGGACAACTCGTTTTTTTTTTTATCTGGGCAATATGGTATCCCCAAAACCAGTGTGTGTATACCATGTGATAAATTGCGTCATAAATGCTAGTTCGGAAGGCAATATTTTGATTTGAAAAAATACTTTAAACAAAGATAACTTCACTATTTCTTCACCATTTTAAATGAAACATAGCGCAGTCTACGCCGCTTACGGAGCCCCACCTTCGGTCTTTTACCAGAATTTGATTGCGAGTTTAGTTTCTTAAAACACTTCGACAAACTTTTTCACTTCACAATACGGCCGTCTGACGGAGCACTGTCAAAACATTATTTTGAAAACAGTGTGTGATGCCCTTTGTTTCATTTAAAATAGTGGTGTAAATGAAAAGTTATCTTTGATTTAAGTCTTCATTTTAAGCAAAGTATCATATATGACGTAATTTATCACGTGGTATACACACCCTGAAAACGCTAGACCACACAAAGTCGCAACATCGTTCAAACGAGAGCGACTAAGCATATGTAAATAAAACATTTTCTGCAATCGTTGTTAAATGGAAAACATCATGCTAAATGGTTGTATACAATGGACATGTTCGTGACTCATTTGTAATTTTTAACTGGTTTTCAAATGAAATATAAATGGACAACATCACATGGATACTGCACCAGTCAATTTTAACCACGCCCCCAGGTCCGGGCAATAGCGGGGTCTTTGAATTTCGGTCTAGCCAAGCCTGGGTAAGATCCCCGTCCTGTGGGGACAAATTGCTGGTAAAATCCCCGCCAAATGCCCCCAAACCCCAGGGACTCTTAAGTAAGGCCCATCCCCGGCCATTTTTTGGCGCAAAGACAAAACCACAGGCACTGCGGGGCCACCTGAAAGGTAAAAAGACGGCCCATTTCCCCGGCTATCCCCGGTACACCCCCGGACCTGGAGTATCCGTGGTTACAATTGACTGGTGCATAATATATAGGGTATATATAGGTTACAGTATCTTGTTATACTAGTATGGATTATGGACAACCAAAGTCATCAAATACCGTATAACGAGTATCACAACGCTCTTGTTGTTTGGATATATTTAAGTTAACGGCACTGTACATACCAAATTTTGAATAAAGTAATTACAAAAAATAGTTCATTCCAAATCCATGTTTGATAACACTTAATCCATCAAACAATAAGCCTGTGTTTCACGTAATCCAGGTGGCGGTAGTAGGACGTATCTATTGTAACGTTGTGTAGATATTGTTGCCATGTCTTCTCGTGCATAAATTCCTCCAGGCAGTTGAACGAAAGGTACTCGACGTCTTGGTGAAACTTGTTAGCAAACATTCCAGCACTTTGGTAAGCCCTAACAAACCAAATTAGAAACACAAACAACAAATTAGAACAAGTAGTTTGAAAATTGTATCCATCACCTAAAAAGCACAAACTGCAGCTAACCTAATTATCATTTCATTGTCGTAAACTGCATGAATAAGATAGTCAAAACAGAATTAGGTTAGTCTGGTATTTTATTTAAGAGATAATGTCATGACGCATACAAACAGAATAAGCACGTTTTCGAGCAACCCACATAATATGGGATTAAATGACATTTAATTGCATAAAGAACTGTAAAATGTTGTACTAGTATGTGCAGTGCATGAAGAATCGATTTTGGCTTTTTAAATATGTCAAAATGAATCAAATTCAAACATCCAGGAATTTAACGACTTCAACGAAACACTCCTGTATCGAACTGTGACTGTATTTAAAACACATTGGGTGTCGTTTATCTATATGTTAAATGTCTGCCACATACCTGTTGAGATCTCCTATCCCTAGAACACACACTCCGCGGACAAATTTACCCGAGCACACGCCATCCTGAGTCCCAGTTCTCTTCTGCCAAACTTTATATCTCGTTATCAAAGGTCTGGTTGCCGACTCCCCGGAATCACCTGAATTAAGATCATTACCACTGGTTAACCCAATAACAATGTATATCTATATATACTTGAGAGCTACAGGGATAAGCAAATCAGAAATCAAATATGGTCATGTTTAAAGACACAATGAGCAAAGCCTTATTGATATGAACCTGATGAACATAATCAAGGTAAGTGAGTTTAACTTGAAATTGGATAATTTAAATTCCAAATGAGGTATTTAACAGATATTCAGTGAATATCGTCTCTTACATTGTGGAATGAAAAATCCTTCGGAAGCGAAAACTACAGATAGAGTTTGAAAATAGCAGGTTGGGTTTGATAAAAGATGTTCATTAAAAGCAACGGAAGGTAACACTGTAAACGTTCCCCTAGCACCGACTCTAGTGGTGTTCTATTCCCAGGAGTCATTAAAACATACTAAAGGAAAAAAAAGAGATAACTACACGATGTACACTTCATTTGACCTAGTTTTATCCAAATAACAGTTCTTTCTTAATATAATTATTTCACGAACAACATATTAATCATATTTATTAACACTTTGTACTTTAAATTAAATAACTTGTTTGAACCAATGTGCATCAAATATTTCCGTCAGACCTGCAAATGATCCATTTATCCCAAGGTGTTTGTTGCAATTCAGCGACGCAAAGAACGTTTCATCAGGTATGTCTGTATTTTGGAGCCATTTCTGGAAGTCACGTGACCTTGAATCATGGAGAACAAAATCTACCATGTGTCTGTTTATTGCAACATGGACGGAGCCTTTGATAGGTCTAATTTTGTGAGGAGGCGGTACCTTTGCCTTTGTCCATCGGTAAAAGTCCTTTGACCGTGCGCTAGAGAAAAATAAAAAAGAAGTTCTGTAAATGTTAAAAGTTGAGAATAATCTATGTTAGAGAACAATCAATGTATTATGGCACATTAAATTTAATTAGTCTATTGTTTATATTAAACTTATTTCAATACTTAAGTTGATCCCTTATATGGTTAACGCATGGCTCGTTTGTCTGAATGTACTTCCGGTTTCTATTGTTAACTATTACGCCGTGAGCTTTAATAGGAGCATAACGCTGCTTGGATATTGTAATAACAAGAACTATAATACATTCGGAGCTCCTCGGCCATTTTTATCGAAAACAACCTCGGATATTTGCCGGTACATCAGTTGAAGCAGTTCATAATTTTTTGAATTATATCATTTATTAAATGCAGTGTTTTAGAGTTGTATTTATTGATCTTAAGTTCAAATTGATTACCAGTGAAGTGTATTTTTGCAAACATAATTAAGATTCACAGGAGCTAAGTCATAAAGTTTAACTGCTAAATAAAATTACTGCGCGATCTATTTGCAGCGGACTTAAACGTACCAATTTTTAGTATATAAACCGTCCAAATATATATATATATAGGTTGTTTTCGATAAAAATGGCCGAGGAATTCCGAATGACTCTAATACAGATACACGTTTTACCTTATCCACGTTCCCTCTACCACATTTGCTCCTTTCATGGAATCCAATATCTCCACAAGTTCTCTATTCGTTTTTAATGGAAATTCCTGACCAGTCAGGTTTATAAAATACTTCCATTTCGTATACCTCCATAGCTCTTTCATACACTGTAACTCTGTTTGAAGAACAGAAAATGTCCCCCACGTTACGTTGTAGGACACAGACGCTATGAACACATTGTCGAAGCAGTTCGCTATATTTTCCAGAATTTTCCTCTTTGTCAAATCCATCTTTATGTCGATATGTACGCAGTAAATATTTTGGGGCCTGTAAACAGCTCGTAATAATCGCTCAATCTGGTCTATATCTCTGTACACAACTAACGAAAATGCAAGAGGGAAGTCCATTTCTTTCTGCGTCAAAGGATGCATTATGTATAAACGGCTTCGAATAAAATAATTGCATCTTTCTACTTTCTTCATCCTGTCACGGCGGTTATGTTTCTTTAAGGATTTCAACATTACACTGTACGAGTACAATATTTCTTGAGGGTCACCACTCAAAATAATTTTAGAGCAGTTAACACTGTTTGTCCATGAACGTGTACGTTTATAAACGCCGACTATAATGTGTCGCATACTAATCGATTCATTTATAGTTTTCATATTTTCATTCCACACAACTTTTTTTCGGAGTTTGTGAAGGTCGTAAACTTCTATATTTTTCCGAACATGGACATCAAACATTGTCAAATCTATTCTGTTGTCAGGGTCTTTTACTTGCAGAATATTATCCAAAAACCGCCGATATTCATCTATTGTAAGTTCATCATTTGACTGAAAATTTCGTTTGTCATTATCAGAAGCATTTACTTTGATTGATATTTCGCTGTTATTTTCTCGAAATGAAGTCTTTAATGAACCATACGTCTCCGATACCATGGTCATGCTAGGCCTTATAAGTTTAAAATACATCAAGATACAAATTAAGGCAAAGATTGATGAATTTATTATACGTCGTCTCCTTTTACGCATCTTGCTTAATTAAACGTTCAAGGGTTTAGCATAACGTTAGCATACGCCGGTATAACCTCACTTTTATGTTGTCCTTCTATGGTCTTATAAATAAAACGTCGATGTTCTTCGAAATCCATTAATGAAGGGGTCATATCATTTAACCATACTCCAAAAGTGTAGTGTTATTCTTTCAAATATCCAACATTGCATTTATAAATGTAAACATTCATGTACCACATATACTTTAAATCATATCCATTAGTTAATCCAAAACACGTCTTTATATAAGAAAAATATACATAATCTTTAAGTAAGTCACTAGATGTGTATCATTTATAAATTACCAATCTGTGCAATGCTTATGGTTCAATACAAGTAAGACAATGATACAATTTTACGATACCTAAAACAAAGCGACGCATTGTAGAGTATTTATATTAGCCCGTAGACTCGTATTCAAAGCTGATCGATAGCGGTAACCGAGTTCTACAAGACTGTTCAATACCCTTTCATAGCTTGCTTGAATAGCATCTGTTATCACTCAGATACAATAAATGGTTCTTAATCGTTGTTTTAAAGCTGCACTCTAACACATTGAACGTTTTGATTTTTTGTCTAAGAAAGAGCCAATTTTTGGAAACCAGTTATATAAGACTATTGACAAAAACAGATCGCAGATTTTTATATTCATGTTCAAAAATTGATGTTTTATGCATTTTCCTTTAATCGTTAGTAACGGTTTAAACCATAAAACATGAATTTTCGAACGGGAATATGAAAATCGCTCTTTCCAAGACAATAATTAAAGAAGTTGTTAAAATGGTCAATCTGTGAGAATGCAGCTTTAAATCTCTTCAGGGGTCAATGTAACTTGTTCATTATTTAAGATCTTAAGACATAAGCTAAACTTCGTCAGGAAAAACAAACAGTCACCCATTACGCGTCTTACGCGTAAAAAAAAACAACAGTTTTGTACGAAGTAAAATAAAACAGATTATTTAAGCAAATAATATAACAAATGTCGTAAAACTATACACGTTGAGGCAATGTTGCTCTATTAGAGTGCAATGATAGGTGATAATTAAGACGGGCCTCAAACGAGAATATTACTAAAAAGAAACTCATAAAAGCTTTTTCCACTGTACGTTTCAAGTTTACTTTACTGGCGACAGTTTCATAAGTTTGCTGTTTTCGGAACATTACACAATGTTATATGAATAGCACATGGTAAAACAGAGCTTGGTTCCTTTCGAAAACCAGCCAGATCCGCCAATGTATGTCTAGATTATGGGCATTGAAAGTTTTAAAAATTTCTCTGCCTTGTTCTTGTTGAAAGGCTAAAGGCGCTATTGGCCAAAGTGTCTGTAGTTCGCGCATTCATCTAAACACAATTAGTTGTGAATATTTGATCAATTAATGCCCCTTTGGTCATTACTGGCCACGCCCCAGGGATTACAGGTTACGTATACTTAAATTGGGAAATGTTTGATTTTTTTGTGTGTTTGGCATCCATCTAAGCACAATTGCTTGTGAATGTTCAAAATATGTTCATGGGGTCAAAACTGGCACTGCCCCGGGGGTCACAAGTTTCCTGGAGACATTTTTTAGGTTTTTTCCCAAATCTTCTTGTTTCAAACCCCAAGGCTCATACCTAATATTTGTTGTGGAGCGTCATATGATGACTGTCAAACAAAACAGTTGAAATAATGCCCCTGTGGCTAAAGCTTGAGCCACCCCTTTTGACCTTCTTATTTATTTTTAAAGCTACAGCAATGACATTTTGAGCATGTGTACAGTTTTGCAAATGAGCATCAATGTTGTCCTCGGATGACCTTGACATTGACCTTTTGACCAACTTTTTTTATCTTTAAAGGTACAGAAATGCAATTTTGACCATGAGTACAGTTTTGAAAGCAATTGTTTTTGTCAGATGACCTTTACTTGGTACATTTTGAAATAGTTCATGCAACAAATAAACTGCTTAAACACGTTCTGTCCTTAGATGTTGAACGTGCAACGTTTTCAGGTAAAACAAAAAAATGTGAACTATATGTTTGTTGCCTTTTACCTATACATACATGCTCTGGATTGAAAATGACCACAAGAGCCATGCCAGTAGAGCATAGGCCCTCATGAGCCTCTTGTTTCTATCATTTAGTCGTTAGCCTTTAAACCAGTAGACAAAATAAGGTTTACAGTACCTACTCAGTAAGGAAAAAATAATGATATATTATCAGAAAATGGTCCATAAGGTCGTGTTTTTTGTAAGTCATTAAAAAATCGGCTGTAGGTTTTTTGCTAGCGGTATGGTTATTTTAATTACATATTAAGGTAAAAAGGTTTAAATTTTGATTGTTGGATCAGTGTCAGGCGAAATTCGAGGATCTGACATAAGGGGGGGGGGGGAGTAACCTTTTGACTTGCGCCCCTTCCTCAGATAAGAAATTTATTTGATTAAAAGAGTGTCGGGGGGGGGGGGGTAAGCATAATTTTATAATTTCTTGTCCGGAAGGGTAAATTTTGCGCGTATTTTATCATTGTTCTCGTATATTGATATAAAAAGTAAACTTGAAAAATTGAAGAGGAGTTGGGAGGCACTCGCTGGGTGCGCCACACGACCTGATTCCGTTAATGGGTTTGTGGTTGCAAATGAAACCCGATTTTTTCCCGATATATCATCTCTGACTTCGATGGCGGTCAAAACAATAACAAAAGCGTATCGTATTATGCTTTCTGGGCATTTATCTAATAATTTCGTAGCCTTGAAACACTGTCGTCTTTAAAAATTGGTTAAAATACATAATACTGCATTGTACGTATTTTTCACTTGGAAATGAACGGATGACACACGTATTATTTGCGAGTATTTGTTATAACCACTCAAAAGAGGCTTCCATAGGTTCATTACCACGTAAACCGTTGACGTCTGCGGTGACTTTCACCTGTGTACCGCCGAACTTCATTTGCACTGAGACAGTCTTTCCGGTTATATAACTATTTGGCATGGTGAAACGCATGAAGCCTACTTTCTGACACTCGGTAATAAGCATCGGTGGATCATCTGCTTCAGACTTGTATACCTCAATCGTTTGGTGTTCTCGTGCGGACTGGGAGGGGTAGAATTCGTAACTAGCTGTTGTCTGTCCAGGGATCACTTTTTCACCCTTTTTTACGAACACCTTGAATATGTCTTCACATCTGTAGGATCCGTCTCTTGATTTGACACGATGTACTACTGGATGAAT
The DNA here is from genome assembly GCF_026914265.1 of Mya arenaria. Taxonomy (NCBI): domain Eukaryota; kingdom Metazoa; phylum Mollusca; class Bivalvia; order Myida; family Myidae; genus Mya; species Mya arenaria. Next base: position 16,664,825 of record NC_069130.1, on the reverse strand, counting down.
TCTGATATCAAATGGAACCGATGTACTAATTCCTAAAATAAGACAAATTCTATGTACTGCAAATATTTACAGTCAACAATATAATTAACTAAAAACTGTATAGTGCAAACAATTTGTTACCATGGGCAGGTACAAAGGAAAAGTGAGATCAAGGTTTCTTCTTATCATAAATATGGATTGTGCAAAGTTATATTATACACCCTATGACAAATTAGTCGTATGCAAAAGTTCATAAAACCATATGTAAAAGAGACTCACTCACATTTTTCATATGATGGCAAAAGTGTTTAAATTTAACGTCAACGGACATTCTTCAGATTGTAAAATCAAGCCTAAACCATTCATTTTTCAGTTGTTTAATTCCACCCCCACCCACCACCCCACCGAAATTGAAGCGTACTATGCCACGATTTTGCTCAAACGCAAAGGATATTTCAACAAATCCCTGGTAAAAGATCCCTTCATAAGATGTGCTCAACTCTTTATCGGGTCCAAACACAGCAAAAGTTAAATGTTGCCAAAATCTCTAAGCTTATTGAAACGTTGACATAACTGATCTTTCTCCACTAACATTGTATTGATGAAGACCCTAAATCTACAGGTTTTTTATAGATGTATCCTCAACGCTACTTACCATACGAGTATCTTGATCTGCGGGTCGAAATAATCCTTGGGTTGAAACCATATGACACAGCTCCTAACCAAACAGAAACAAACAACTACACAGTTTGAAACTCTTCATATTGATAACGACATACTCGTACTCATATTTATTGCAATTTGATTTGAACATTTCTACGCAGTTAGCTAAGTCAAAACTAACTACTGTTACAAAAAACTATAAGAACATACAACATGTCAGGTTATATTTTGAATTAAAGATTGCGGGCCTTTACTTGCTTGTCCATCCCAACCCTTGTTCTATAAATGAAACATCAATAATATCGAATAAATGTGATTTAGCCTATTTTTTAACATATACAACCTTGCACGATCGCGAGTCCCCCATCCTCCGGAATTATCAACTCTATCCTCGGGTATTTCTTTAAAACGCCCTTGACTTCTTCTTGAACTACTTTGGACTCCGAAAATCCACCCGCCATTACAATAGCATCCAAACGTTTCAATTCGGGTTTTCTCAGCAACATTTCAAGATGTGCTACTATTTTTGAAACTGAAGTTTCAAAAGCCGTCAACAAAATTGAATTGTGAATTTGAATTTTATCTCTTTTATGTTCGATTTGTTTGCCCTTCAGGGCGCTTTTAAACTGAGCAGATTTTGTTTTTGCCATCATTGCGAATGGTAGTTTCATTGAAATTACGCAATCAGCCTTTGGATTACTTTTTCCAACAATAGTTTTCTTCTTGCTTTCAATTTCGTTATCAAGTTCGCGTTTTGATTCGGCGTTTTCAATGTCTTTCTTTAGGCCTGTCATAAATTCCTTTCCAAATAGCCCTTCGAATGTTTCTAAAAATCCGTCATCGACAAGAGTACCACCCCATTTCCCACCTGAAGGTTCCATAAGTGCCTGCAGGGTGTCGTCTCTTTGCACTTCATGTGCGGTAATGTCAACAGTTCCTCCTGCAAGTCAAATTTTGATTTGCAAGTTGCAAACTCACCAATTTGTATATAAAACGATTCTTAAATAAAGGCATCGTATATGCGTTAAACTTAATCTTCGACATGTACTTACATATTTTACTTGCCACACATGTGCTTCCACGGACGACAACGACAACATGAAACCGACAATATCGTTATTGTTTGTTATGCAATTTCAAATAAAACTAGAGCTATCACTGAAGGTGATTAATAATACCGAACGCCGCCTCTCATTATGATTTATCATTGTATGAAGTTTTATGAAATTCCATTTAGTAGTTTTCAATTTACTGTCCGGACAAAAGTTTGACAAAAAAAAAATACAGAAAAAGGCAATAACTCTGTAATTTAATAAAATAGTGTAATGATCCTTCCCATTGTGCTGTACCATTGTATAAAGATTTATAACATTCCATCCAGTATTTTTCAAGTAATGCTCCAGACAAGAAAAAAGTAATAAAGGGCAATAACTCTGTAATTGGCTGAAATAGAATTGCGGTTCCTGTACACTGCACTCTCTCTCATTATGATCCATCACTGTATGAAGTTTTATTAAATTCCATCCAATAGTTTTTAAGTTATGCTCCGGACAAGAAAAAGTAACAAAGGGCAGTAACTCTGTAATTAGCTGAAATAGAATTGCGGTCCATGTACACTGCACTCCTTCTCATTATGATCTATCACTGTATGGAGTTTTATTAAATTCCATCCAATAGTTTTCAAGTTATGCTACAGACAAGAAAAAAGTAACAAAGGGCAATCACTCTGTAATTGGCTGTAATAGAATTGCGGTTTCTGTACACTGCACTCTCTCTCATTATGATCTACCACTGTAAGAAGTTTTATTAAATTCCATCCAATAGTTTGCAAGTTATGCTCCGGACAAGAAAAAGTAACAAATGGGCAGTGAGTTACTCTTAATATGATCTATCACTGTATGAAGTTTTATTTTAATTCCATCCATTAGTTTTCAAGTTATGCTCCGGACAAGAAAAAGTAACAAATGGGCAGTAACTCTGTAATTAGCTGAAATAGAGTATGGTTCTTGTGCACTGCACTTTCTCTCATTGTACTCTACCATTGTATGAAGTTTTGATAAATTCCATCTAGTAGTTTGAAAGTTAATGTCTGGAAAAAAATGACAGCCAAAAAACAATTAAACATATAAAGGGCAATAACCCAGTAATTAGCTAAAGTTGAGTTATGGTTCTTAAACACTGCACTTCCTCTCATTGTGCTTTACCATTGTATGAAGTTCCAATGAATTCCATCCAGTACTTTTCAAGTTATACTCCGGACAAAGAAAGTAACAAAGGACAATAACTCATAAGCAAGAATAGAGTTATGGTTATTATACACTGCACTTCCTCTCATTATGCTCTACCATTGTATGAAGTTAAATCCATTTCCATCCAGTATTTTTTAAGTTATGCTCCGGACAAGGTAAATTGCAACGGACCGACCAACAAACCGACCGACCGACCGACCACAGGGTAACTCAAATATACCCCCTTCTAACTTCGTTTGTCGGGGGTATAAAAATATTCAATCTAGACTCACCTCCTAGATCTAGAACAAGAAACTTAAATCCCGGCGGAAACGGTTGAATTGTTGCATCTTTTCCCTGTTCTCTAAGCTTTGCGAGTCTTATTTGTTTGCAGTAGATAGCCGCAGCCTCCGGCTCGTATGCAAGTGATAATTTATCTTCTCTTATTCCAGCCTTAAATAACCAAATACAGGAAGGTATAAATGAATATATATTTACCAAAGTGATAATAAGCAACCTACGTGATATCAATTATAAATACACTACTCATATCCTATATTTTAATTATTACACCGACGACCAAACCACATGCAATTTGGTCACATATTTTAAACATACCGAATCGAGCCCGTATACACAAATAGGTTTTTCATGGGCAAATACATTCAATCGTGTACGATGTTCCAATCCAAATAAGAACATGTCCTACAATAACTTTTTAAGCTAATGTAACAAGAAAATGGTTGGTATGTGTCTTAACGCGTCGATATATGATGAGCAATATCAAGAATTAATACAGCAAAGATACGGACATTTTTATACACTTTCTGTCTAGTCATGCGTGCATATTCCTCTTGTAATAGATATTTATTACAAATAATTTTCCTTCGACTGAAAAACAGTTTTAAAATCCTTTAAGGAATGTCTGGCTTGTTGACCCCAAGGTAAGGCATATAACAGTTTATTGCCCTGGTAAAACAGCATGTTATCAACTTGTAATGTTTATTGGTTGCAAATGCAAAACTGAGAGCTGTATTAGAAGAAAAACAACCTGTATCTGCTCTGCTTCTACTGTTCAATATCCATTGACCGATGACAACAGACACCCTCGTGTAATAAAGATTGAGACCAATTAGCACATGCTTAAAATACCCCAGATTTGGGAGGGGTCACTAATAAGATGGTTAAACTGGCCTTAATGACACAATATAAAGTGTGCAGAGATACCGTTTTTACATGCCATAATAACTTTTTCATAAGGAGATGTAATAAAAGCGTGAAAAAAACTTTATCATCATATCATTTTATCAAAAACTAGACTGCAGAAGAACACAAGTTATTTATAATGTATAAAATTACAGTAGTTAACTTATAAATATTGCAAACGCTTGTTTATCCTTCCATGATAGGTCTTTAAATACGTCTGCTGTTAATTGAAGCTTAGGAACAATTCATGTACGGAAATGGAGAAAGTACCAATTATAACTGCTTCCGGGTTGTAATTGCATAAAAGAGTTATGTCATGTTCATTTTCTGTTACAGTAAACCACTATATACACAATATATCATTAGTCTTTGACAGAGATTTAATCATTTTTTGGTAGGAAATAGAATGGCTTAAGTGTCATTTATAGCTTGAGAAATAGCTTGAGAACGATGTTTTTCTATTTATCTTATGATGTTCACTTTAAGTAAGATTTAAATCACGTCTGCATACTATAATTTTACTTTAACACTATTTAACACATATTTGAGGGATATTGCGAATAAACAAATGAGAAAAGGCAATCAGAATTATAATGGCATTTCAAAATTATTATGATCAAGTACCATTTTTGCCGCCTCTACCATGAATTCTTTGGCATCATCATTCCAGATAGCAGGGACAGTAATCACCCATCGAATTTCATTCTCCTGGAGTTTAATCCTATTCTCAGCCTGCTCCATAAAATGTTTCTTCAAATGTCTAATGGCAGCGGCAAAAACTTCCACCGCAGGCATCTTTCTCCCTTGTTCATCTTCTATTGTCATGGTCCGTGTGAGTTTCTATAGTTAGTAGTCAAACGCAATAATAAATATTTTTCAGGTCTTAAAAAGATTTGATCGAATTCATGTTGACAATTACGTAAATAGCTAAATAGTAAATGTGGTACTATATAATTATTTAACCTATATCAAGCTTAAAGGTACACATATGAATCAATATTACCAGTTACTTGATGATTTTAGGTGCTTTTAATTGTTCAAACCACATGTAAGTAACAACACACCTTCGTTCTATGAAGATCCATTTTGAACCTTCGAAAATATCGCCAGTTTTCATGCTCGTCTTTATCTGTAAGATCAGCGTATTTCTTTTCCGCCTTAAAGTGAAATATATATATATATATATATAGGCAATGTATGACCAAGTAATATGTTGATCACTGCTTGCAAACAAATGTTGGTATTGGGCAACTTTGATCGAAGATGCCCTTGCCTGTCCAACTAGGATATATTCTTATGACGGTTGTTATTGGGAGAATCCCAAATTATGTTTTAATATCATGTTTGATTGCGGAAAATGGTAACTAATTCAATCCAGCCCGAAATACACACAAAACCATCTGAACAAACCTCAAATCCAAAGTAAGATTCCATTTTATCATTGCTGAACAATACTACGGTAGGAGCCTGCGGAGGTCCCTCGCCAACCCATCGATTTGAATAGATCTGTAAGTACATGCATTTTTCATATTTGCTGTTTGCTAAACGTATATAGTATCTATACTGTATACTTTATACACCTTCTGGTATATATTTCTCTTAGTTTTGTTCCACTGCAAACGGTTCAAAGGTCTAGTTCAAAGTGACACTCTTATTCAATATCAATACATATACTTATAACAAACATCAATTTTGACTAAAAAACCTTTAACTACTTACTAAATAATGCACTTATTGAAAATATTAATTACTGATAACAATATTGTAACCGTGTATTTGATAGCAGGGAGCGCAAAAATATTAAATGATTGGTGAATGCTTAAAGAGTTACTGTGGTCTATTATAGTCTAATAAGGTGGAAATACCATGTTATATGCTCATTTCTTTCAAATTACAATCGGTGTCCTTCATAAAAACCATTGTTTTCGGCATTAATTCATCCTTTTTGGAGTATTAAAACAATATTATTAATTGTGGTAAATCTTATTTGGGAGTAAGAGTGCACCTTTAAGAAATGTCTGGCTTGGATATTCCCTGATAAACATTCCCTGTTGATCACCTTTTTTGTCATAGCAGGATGCAAACATTCCTGTGTATTCTTTACTGGCTTATTGTCATTAAGCTAATTTCAACGAAACGCGATATGCACCGGTTATGCTTTGAATGATCAATATTCATTAACGTAACAAACACAAGGAGGCAATTGATAAAACAAAATAAAAATAGAAAATTGTCTTAAACTTACATATACTTATACTTACTAATGTATCACAACGCCTACGACACATGCATCATTTGCAGATTTTGCGCATTTTTAAATTCAAATCGAAAATTTACAGGGGTTGTCTACCACGTAAATCCCAGTAAGTTTTAAAGTAAGCGTCAATATATTTATCTGTACTCATAAACAGATATGATTAAACTGGGAAACCATTATGCACTTGTTTTAAACGGGTAAACACGGATGAGACAGCACAATGATTGTAAACTGATGTATTATCGGCCACCTACCACCTTGAAATGACAATCCAATGCTTCTTTTGAGGAAAAACTGCATTTGCCGATTTTGGGACCATCTGGTGTCTACCTTCTTCAAAGTTGGGACCAATAATAAACTTTGCGTAATACCCCCAGAAGGCGGGAGGCGTCACTTATATACAAGCGTTAGACCATTAAGCTTTATAGAGGCGAGTTATTACGTTCATTTTAAGAATTCATGAAATTTATGAAAAAGCATCGTCCCCTTGACCTCTTATGCATGAAGTGATATAAACTGAAAGAAAAAGGTCAAAGGTACTTGGAATACCACAACAAAAGATAACGATAAATATCCGAGCGTTAGAGATAACTCTTAGTGCATTTGTGTTTTGAACAAAATAAAACAATATGTTCAATTATGGTCGTATAGATTTGATTGCTTAACTAAATGTTTGTTAACTCATGTTGATACCTCTACTGTTAATGGCCAGCTTTTGAACAGTACATCACTATATACATTCCAAAGTTCAAATCGTTTTACACAAATTATTTCCTTAATAATATATATGCTTTGTATGTTTTACTTTGCACGGTGACCATTTAAACATGTTATTTAATGACTTATCAGGAATGGTCCCGTGTAACATGACTGTGGCATTTCATAATGGTATTGATTAAATCATAAGAGAAATGGTAACGTTAAAACGATTGACCCCAAAACCAAAGGTCGAATATAAAAATCAATATGAATAAGTATTGCAGCTGTTTTAATATGTAATTCATAAGTCTAGCTTTAAGCCTCATGGTATGTTTAGCGTTCAATTGGAAAGTTATTTAACAAGGAAGTAATTTAATTAAACTATACCGCAGCTTTTGTTTAAACTTCTGCGTTACCTTAGTAACACGAACTGACAAATATTTGATATACCAGTGCAAACAGGTTGCAAATTAAAGAGCAATTATTTATTGTAATGAAAAAAAATCTTATTTTAAAGAGAAAGGGTAATATCTATGCCATGTTGGTGAATAAACATACAAAAAAGTGTGTTATAGTGAAGGCATTACTAATTTGTCATTACGTTAAATACGAAAACAAATACGATATTTTAGCTCTTCTGTTATAAATGGTTTATTCTTTACAGCGATAAGTGTAAACTTTATATTGCTCAGTTGACAGTTTATGTAAACGGAAAGCGAAACTACAAACCTTCAGTGGATCTCGTACGTACTCATCCCTCCAAGAGTAGGCGTATCCAGAAAATGTCGTTCCAAAATCTATCGCCGCAACAATTATTTCTTTTATATTCGTATCGCTCATCTTTTTTCATTTAATTTTATACTAAATACATACGTTTTCCTTGCAAAATCAAAGCAGTACCGTCCCATTTGTATACGGATATATTATGTTTAATCTACTTCCTTCTCTATTCAATGTCAATGTAAATTCCAATGGTTAGATTGTTTACCTTTGTATATGGGTACTGTTATATCTTATCACTGTCTTATCGTATCTTGAAAGGCTGTGGAGTGTGCTTTAAAGATATTAATTATGTGAAAGGGAGTCGTTCACATATTACATTTTAGCAACATTTGTTTTAAACTTTCTTTAAAGTTATTTAACTTACTTAAATAAACAGACGGCGCTACTTATTTAAAAATAAATTGTAAATAATAGCCTAATTAAGTCATTTTTTAAAAGCTTTACTTAGTATAGTGCATATATATATATATATATATATATATATATATATATATATATATATATATATACAAATTCAACCTTTGGGATATTTTGCCAATTTGAACAACCTTTGGAAGACATTATCATTAAATACTATATATCCTATAAAAATATATCCTTTGCATTTTCCTTCATAAAATATGCATAAATAAATGTAGTAAAGCATTATTAATGATGCTTTTTTTCAAAAATACTAGCCATCGAGAATATACAATTTTTGACTGTCGCCTAAAGGTTAAGCGCCGGATGTTCATGAAAAAGTACAACCTTTGGGTTAAGTACCCCAAAGGTTGTACTGTATATGTCGGCAAAAGGTTCAATAATATATAATGTTACTTAACTACTTAACTCAGTCGGTAGAGAGGTCTGAATGTCTCGCGGCAGACCCTGTTCGGATTAAAGCGGTAAATATCGGTTAACCTAATACTTTAGTCCTACTGACAACGTTAAGATGCCAGTTCGGTAACCATGATTTATGTAGCCATCTCATCAATCCTTTCAATATATTGTCAAATTATTATTCCTTGTATTTTGTTTGCTGTGTTCATGACAATATTTGAAGTTAATTTTAATTCAAAGTCGGGCTAGGTTGTGATCTTACCCTCACACTAGGACGAAGGTTTATGAACCTTAATAAACAATAACAACAAAATCTATGTCATTATTATTAAACCACATACATGTTGCTTGTCCAATGACATACTTTATTGCCGTTTTCATCATTGTACTCTTGTAAAAAGCAGCATTGTTTGCAATTATGACGGGGTTGCTGAATTGCTTCAACAACCCGTTGGTTACACTCACACTCGGGCCTTGCCCATTCGACGAGTGCTCTGGTAAGAGTGTTAGTTATTTAAAATATTTCGAGAATGGTGCACAGACACAATACAGCCCTGGTTTGAGCCAATCCAATTCTTTGACGTGCCGCAAAGTATAGCACTGTCACACGGGACCCCGATTAACGTCAATCCCGGAAGATGATTAGTATATTAGTGTTGCTGCTGTCCCTCGATTGACTAGTGTGACACAAGACCACGGAACCACCCGGAAAACGTTGACAAGCTAGTAACCTTGTATTTCGGTATTTTATCCCTATATATGCCGATACCGGTGAGCAATGATATGGTTGTCGGAATACATCATCCGGCGGGATTATGTATGTCAAAAACGTGTCCCCTGTATCCAAAAGCGTAGTTAGCAGCTAGCCTTTTTCATTTTCGTGTGCTGGAAGAACATCAATAATGATGAAATGGGTATAAAAAATACAAGTTATTATGACTATATGCACATTGCAGCATGAATGACTCATTTAAGTAATAGTTTAATACGAAAAGCTGAAATTGTTGTGTATGATGCTTTAATCCTGTTATGCCAATGCCAAAACGAAATTGTCTGATCGAGGCGCAGACATCGCCGACCCTATACTTGGAGGAAGAATTGGCGATTGGATTATATATATATATATATATATGTCTCTGGTGTAATGTCGTCTGCGATTTCATACGTTTTCTTCTTAACTTAAACAGACGTGTTGTTACAAACCAACTGTTCCTGTACTTTCAATAACAAATAGAAACTACTCTTTGCTAATATCTACCGTTATGGCATTCCTTAAAGTACAAGAGACACACGTAGTGCACGTGCGTTTTTCAAAATCATTTCAGAACTGAAATAAGAGTGCAATATAATACAATGTTAACTTATTATGTTTTTAATTTAAAAAGCTGAAATGCTATGAAAATATGTACATATTCATTTTAATTAAGTTTCACTCGTATCTGTTTGATTGTTAAACCATTCGAATTAATTATATGAGGCTTTTTCTAAGAAAATAATGAAAAAAATTAAAGGTGCACTTGACAATTATAATTGAATATTTGATACTGTAAAAAAGCGGTAACAGCAGGTGAGAAAATGCACAATAAACGATAAGAAGGTACAACAACCCGGCGCGAGCCCAAGACTGTCTACACATCATCTTTCCGCGTATCTATAGCCCATATAAACAAAGCGACACACGAACCTTCCCTAGATTGAATAGCAAATTGATATTGCCGTTGTTTTCTTGATTCCACGTGTATGCGGTTGAACTTCTTCCATGTGTCGATCTCTTTGTGGTTGATAAAGGAGTTAGGTTGCCCCTCTTTCCCATTTCTAACCTACGCCCCTTAAAAGGGGTTTACATACTTGATTATTATACGGCTCCAGATATTAATTAAGTAGGGTCCGAAAAATTAAACCGTGGCGTATTAAACAGCAAACCGTTTTAAAACAGTGTTGTTGTATTTTTAACTTTGGCATAACACATGTAAATGTGGGGTAGACGATGTATAACAAATATAAGATATTTTGATCATTACGTTTGAGATTCAAAGATTCGTTTAAATATGTATCAATATGAATCTAGGAACATTTTAATTCATTTAAAAATAGTTTTCCCATCAATTTATAAAAAATATTTCAATTACAAATCGAACTTCACTATTTCAGACATACTCATTCGTTTTACGATGTCTCTCCCAGAGGATGTGTTCATTGGTAGCACGACACCTAGTTTAGTTTCAACTCTTTTTACTATCTGTGGAATTATATTGTTATAAAGTGGGGGTTGATGTTTTCACTTAAACCCAGGTGATGGTTACACGATAGAAGTCAAGACAACCGTTGAAGTATAAAAAACCCGAAAGGAATGAGGTCACAGAAGCGGAATTTTAAACGGGATAATGAGGCTTAAATTGAAATTGATTCGATTATGTTTTTTTATTGAAATCCCGATAACGGAAAAAGATTTATCACAAGTTTAGAAAACCTATTGACTATTTGACATAATATTTTGTTTAATTTGACTGACGAAGAGGTGTATCACTGTTATATTATTAAAAGGCATTTACTGCATGTTTTAAAGACAAATTAACACAATCATAACAAACACTTTGCAAACACATCCTAGCAGTAAATGCACAGTTGTGTTTATGTAAGGTTTATTCGTGTTTCTTAACATGACTTTTACCTCAATTATACACCAATGATATATCTGAATTAATACGTTGAATAAATAACTGAGTCGGAAATAAAAATGTATGTTTTATAATTATCAAGGTTTAAACAAAATCCTTATTAAATTTACATGGGAAAGAGAATTCATATGAAATACGTTTAAGCGACATACAATATACATTGATTTTTATTCTTCAGGAAGGATCGCTTAAGATCATATCGTTATTTACATGAAGCTTACAAAGGCCATTTTTTCCTGCAAAAAAAATAGAGGGAAGAACAGAACAATAACACTAACATAATTTTACGGAATATTTACATTTGTTTGAATTTTATTCATAATATACACTGAGCAGAGATTATCGATTGAAAATTTTAAAAAAATGCACTTTTGGGACATATAAATTTTCATAGGTCTTTAAGTACGAATGTCCTGAAAATCTTGTGACAAGCATATCATCAACTTTTATGTATTTACTTCAATCTTTGATTTCGCATAACTTGACGTAAGAACGTGAAGGATTCTGTATTTAAGACACAACCGTTTCATTCATTGGCAGGTATATTGTCCTTAAGTCTATAATAAATTCATATAGTGTACTAGATGCCATTTTTTTCTAAATCGAACAACTGATAGAATATTCAGTGTTTCACATATATTTTACTGTTTGAAATTATGGAATAAAACGAAAAGGACTTTATGGACTTATGCATGGCATAAAGAACGATATATTAATCAACTTTTAACCCTACCGAGCCCGGTAAACAAACACTTACTATTACAATTATTTTGATGATGTATTATCCACGTTGTGGTGACAAAACTTTTCTTTTTCTTTTCTGATTTCGTTTTTACATGAAAGGATGAGTATGATTTTACATATCGGTCTCACCATAAACTATTAAATACATGTCACCACAAAAACATAACGTCAAACGAACGAACGCATCAAGAAAGAAAATATCGGAAAAAATGTATATGTTATAAACAATTTTTAAATTCTTCTCATTGTACACAACCATTGTACTAATAGAAGTCCAGAATGATACATGGTGTATGCTATGCAGGTTGATGGTGTTATTTTGATAAAGCTTCGGTTCCAAGTACATTGTAGGTTTTTGACCCACACCTAATTCATTCATTAACAGATATTCAAATATAGAAAATAAATTGTATCCAGTGAAAAAGGGCATACACTGGACAAGGGGCGACATGTTTATGTCTAGATAGTCCAGTATGGGTAATAATTATCTCGTTCTTGAATACTTAATTGGAAAACAATCGAACGCGGGCCGTTTAAAAAACAAAACCAAACAAAAAACCAAACACAAACAACATAAATATGTAGATAAACATTTGAAAAAACAATCAGAAAAATAAATCAATAAGAAATGTCAACATATTCTTTGGTATTGAAGAAGTTTTAGAATTCAGATAGAAGTGAGGCAACTGGGAATTCAACAACAAAGGGGTCAGTTCACATTATTATATATGTATGCACACTAGACGAAACTTCCTGATCTCAGAACACTCTCTTGCCAATAAACTGTCCACGAGTCTTACTCATCCTTTAAAAATATCAAAGTTACAGTACTCTAGCTTTTAGATTTTTAAGACACGCATGCTATCCAATTTCTAAATTACAACAAGTCAAGACCAATGAAAAAAAAAACATATCCAAAATTCAGAGATGTGGGACCACATATTTCATTCATAGTAGAGCCCGCAGTTACTCATTTAGCAATTTTCCAACAAACAAATGGGATTAACCCACCCCCTTGGCCTCAGAAATATGTTTCAGTTACACTTGGGGCTGTGAAGGAATCAAGCCATAACGCAGCCTCTATAGAGTGTGGGCAGACCTTTATAAACTCAACAACGGCAATAATAGACGCCAAGTGGCGACATGTCAAGCCCGCTAAATAAGCTTCAGACAGAGTCAGACTATTTTCCATGTTATTGCAACACAGACTTACATGGAGTTGAACAGTAAGACGAAAACTATTTATATTTAGTATGATATATAATTTGGTAAAGATCAACTTTAAAATTTAACAAACTCGAACATCTCAATTTATTGTGTACTCAATTAATTAATGTTTCAATAGTACTATTTCAAATGTTGACCTCTCAGTGTTTCCTTAAGGCCTGGCTGATGTGTGTGCTACGGCGCCTTATAATTGTGAAACCGTTTTGAAAATCCTACTATGAATGATCAATACAGCCAGGAAAATGTTTTCTCAGGATCAGTTGTTGAAGTACTTTGTGTACTTACGTTTTGTTGAAAATCCTAGTATACATGGTAAAGTTTCAACCCGGACTATGTTCAGTCAAAATAAGTTCCATTAACAGTATCCATTTTGATATTTAACTTGTATTGTGTCCTTGACATTTGACGTACAAATAATTGCTGTGCGATAACGCTTGAAGACTCGTACTTAGGCGGGATTCCGATCGTCCAAACTTCATAAACAGACAGAAAAAAGGTTCATACATTATCACTACGAAATTGTGGCTTAATAAAATCAATCGTTATTAACAGAAGAGAATTTACCATTCCGAAACAACAGTTTTTCTTAAGATCCGCTTTTCTACGATCATCATAATTATCGAATCACTATTGAACCCTCGGACAAGTCCCGCCAAATATGAGATTCTGCGATGACCGTGATAGTATGCAACTGACTGGTATGTTTTGCCTATTAAACGAAAACAGTAATCTAAAATCTACAGCGTGCTTAAAAGATGAAAGAGTCATTTAGAAACGTTTAAAATTATAATCATATACATATATATGTTATAGCACCATTACTGATGATAACATTTTACTGAAAATAATGTATATATGCCATATTCTAACACATACTACTGTTACTGACAATATATTTTCTGATCCCTAAACTTTACTGTTAAGCAGAGATAAAATATAAATGTCATGCGTAGGCAATTAAAAAGGCAATTTACTTCTATGTCCTTTTATATTAAAATGTGTTTACACCTCAGAGGAATAATGAACAAAAACAAAAACAACCAAAAGTAAATAAAAAGCAAAAAAAAACAAAAAACAAATGCGATAACATTAAATGTAAAAACCCATATGCAAAACTATATTCTTTTTTTAACACAGTGACTTTTCGGTAAAATTTTCTGATCCTGAACAAAACTTTACTTTTAGGCAGAGGTAAAATATTTATGTCATGCGTAGGCAATTAAAAAGGCAATTTACTTCTATGTCCTTTAATAATAACAAATGCGATAACAGTAAATATAAAAACCCGTATGCAGAACTGTATTCTTTTCAAACACAGTAAATTTCGGGCAAAAGAAAATTTTGTCATCTGGTAAAATAATTTCATGTCTCCCAAAGGTTGTTGCGATGTTACCCGAAGGTCGGATTGTTTTAAACATTTCGGACACTATATAAAGTCATTTTCTTGAAAGGTCACTGTTGCTCTTCATATGTTATGAGGAATAAATGTCGCAAGTGTCAGGTTCAACGCGGGGAAAGGGCAACTACTTCAATTTCAAACATGCAATTTATTCATTTTTTTTTGTTAGAATGTTAACTATATAGTGATAAAAATATCCGTGCATAACAATACACGACAGCCTAAAGCGTACAGTCGATATTATTTATAATGTTATGTGACAAGAATGTGACCTCATCCTACAGTTTGTGGTCCAAGTTGGCACCTAACAGGTCAAATCAAGTCCTAAGTTGTGCATTAAGTCACTCCGGTTTCTGGTTGATGCCATAATATACACCTAATAGAAAAAAATAATGTCCCGAACAGATCATTTAATGTACTTTGCCATGACAACGTGGCAAAGTAGTCAAAATATGGGGACAAACTGTTACTCAGCTGTACACAAAGTGTCATCGCCCAATAAGCACATACTAGGAACATACGAGATATGACCTTAGGCTATATATGTGATGTTCAAAGTTGGGGAGCGGTAAATATTGAATTTTTATGTATGCAAAATATTCCTCTTTCGTTAGAATGTTCATTAAACAATAATAAACAATCTCTGTGTATACAATTCATGATTTTCTAAAGTGGACACTCGAGCCTCTTATAATGTTACATCGTGTGACAACAAAGTACTGTTTGTGGTCCAAGAGAGCACATAATAGGAACAAACTGGCACATCACCTGACTCTATATTGATCTCCGCCTACTGGTTGTCGCCCTGATATAAATATTAAAACGATAAATAGGTCTTGAAAGTAGCATCATGTAACCTCTGCTTTCTTGTGTTAGCCCTAGTAAACACATATTAGGGACATAATATGCACGAAGTGAACAGATAATGTACATTATCTGAACATATAGTGACCTCCTTCTACTGATTGTCATGTCATGCGAGTGTTGACAGCCAATGTAAATGGCCCATTTCTTAAATCTTATAT
Source organism: Mya arenaria (assembly GCF_026914265.1). Classification (NCBI taxonomy): domain Eukaryota; kingdom Metazoa; phylum Mollusca; class Bivalvia; order Myida; family Myidae; genus Mya; species Mya arenaria. The sequence continues at coordinate 16,649,118 of NC_069130.1, read as the reverse complement.
AAGGCGAGTTTTGTAGCCAATTCAAACGGGGGAAACTCATATTATCCGAGTTATGTTGATATTGGCAGAGTTTGTACGATATGGAACGAGTTCTGGAATATATTTTCTTCAATTATCTGGTATTGTTACCGCAATTGTCTAATAGTAATAGTTGATTAATAATCAAATATATGCATGCCTTGTTACATTGTTATAGAACAGTATATAGAAAATCCCAATTTTTGATATAATATTATCAATTAGGTGCTATCATAGTGGCCTAGTTATTTGTCCGAGGTTAGCTGTATTTGCCTGAGCCCAAAAGGGCGAAGACAAATACATTTGACCGCGGACAAATAACTGGACCATTATGAAATCACCTAATTAATGTTTTATTAATTGACTTTTACCATTTTTGTTAAAAACATTTTTATAACTTACCAATTCACATTGAAGCCATAGTTATCCCTTATTCATTCATGGTGTCTGCTTTTCTAGAATTGACTATGCTGATTTTGACATTCATCTTTAAAGTGGCATTGCAAATGCTTATGAAAAAAACTCTGTACATTATAAGGAAGCATTTCTTTTTATCTTAATTTCGTAAATCGTTAGCCAAATGTCAAATGTTTTACCTTCGTCGTCCATTTTGTCGGTGAGCACAAAATATTTGTAAAATCTACGAACGGGTTAAATACAACTGTAATATCAAACCGTAAAAAGTGGTTCAAGTATTCAAAATAAGTTAATGCGATGCACACAATTTTCAAAACAGTCAGAAAACGGAAAACACAATGGCTGCTTTAAAAAATGATTTCTAGCATATTTCTCATAATAGACGAGTTTCGACAGCCAATGAAAATGACCCATTTCTCAAATCCTATATTAGGCGAGTTTTGTAGCCAATCAAAACGGAGGAAACTCATATTGGCCTAGTTTTGTTGATATTGGCCGAGTTTAGTTGATATTGAGCGTGTTTTGGCGGCGTAAATTGTCTTCAATTGTCTGGTATTGGTACCGCGTTTCCTTTGTATCTCGTTAAATACGTAATAGTTGATTAAAAAAAACAAATTCTAATAAGTGACTACTAGGGTGACGACCGGTCGGCTAAAGTCACTATGTGTTCGGCTTGGACATGTATGCCTATTTTAATGGTGACAATCAGTAAGCGGAGGTTATTATTTTCAGTTCAGAACTATTATGTCGCTATCATTAGCCTACTTGTGCGACAAGCAGTAGGCGAAGGCCACTATTTCCTGTTCAGTACTTCAGTGTCGCGTTTAAGTGCATTCTAGGACGGTAACAAGAAAGCAAAGATCGCTTTATGATCATTTCAGGATTTATATGTCCTTGTTATATTTTTACAGGGACTTGATTTACATTATGAATGCATGCATGAGCTTTAATTTTGATTTACATAAATTTCAAATAAAACAAGTATAATCACAAGTTATTTGTTATTAATTAAACACTGTTTCGACATAATTATATACTGAACTATCACTCAACTAACATTCATAACGGTGTTAAGGTGTTGCACATTTTCACGACTTTATGTTTTATGTCACTAATAAATCGCGCATGCTGTTTTGTCTATAAATTGTTTGTTCGACATACCGTTAATCCTTATCCCGAATTAGGATTAACGGTGTATAAATGAGTATATTGACAACGGCTTACCGATTATTGCCCTAGTAGAAACAAACCCGAGACATGCTAGTACAAATCAGAACTGAACTGAACATAAATGGATATACGCCAGGACTGGCAGCAAAGAATTCTCATAATACGGACATAGTAAACATCCACTAATCATTAAGTGTTGTAGGCGATCTATATCATTCGAGTTTTAAGAACTATGTTTGGAAAAAATACAAGAATATGAGGATAATGGGGATATATAGTACATGTGGAAAATAAAAATATTGGAAATATATTGTCATAAAGTTATTAAAAACTATCGAGTATACTGGCGAGGAGGAAACAAGTCAATGATTATGAAAAAGTGTAGAAATCTAACTGCTATGCGATTTGGGTCAAAAGAAACGCGTCAGTTGGAAACTAGCATTATATGTCTGAAGATCTCAGCAAATTGATACCACATTCTGCAAAAACAGTGATATCTTGCCACCGTAAAGTATACCTATATGAGCAAAAAAGAAATCTTAATAATTATTACAATACGCCTCAAAAAAGAGTGATACGTTTGGAATCGTTCCAAATTATCCAAATAAATATGTATTTCTTGTAGCACCATAACTTATGATAAAATTTTAATTACCATTAATTATTTGATATATATTCTAGCATGGCAAATACTACTTTTACTAACCTATTAGGTTGAGGTTAATATTCATTTAATTTTTAGGCAGTAAAAAATGATTATCTTCTCCATCCTTTAATACCATAAGTGTGTCAACATCTCATCAGAACATTGCATCTACATAAAATATATTATATTATAATTTATATATATTGGATTACACAAAATGTAATGAACCATATGCCAAATTATGTTTTATTAAACACAATACCTTTTGGGCAACATGCTATTTAACCATCTGATAACAAGTACAAGTTTCCCAAAGGTTGCAACCATGTCACCCAAAGGTCGGATTTGTTTAAATATTCCGTAGACGATTTACAATCTTTTTCTAGAAAGGTCACGGTTGCTCTACTGCTCTACACACGGCAATTCACATATACCATGTTGAAAGTTGATGGGGGGGTCGACACTCTAGTTTCCTTTTACTGTTGCCTGAACTTACAAAATAGTGACCTCCACCTACTAATTGTGGTCCGCGTATTCACAAAATAGTACTAGCACCCACTGGCCGATGCCCTAGTAGACGCATGAGACGTACTTGTCCTGAATAGAACATAATGTGACATCCACCATGACTTTATGCCCTAGTGGGTTCATAAAAGGAACAAAACAGAGCAAATTCAGCTGTTCATATAGTGCCATCCGCATACAAATTGTCATCCTAGTACGCACAAAATATGAACATGAAATGCGTGAACTGATTGTTTATTGACCTCCGCCTACTTAGCATCACCCTGTTACGCACATGCTAGCGTTAAATGCAATAAGAATTAATATGAACGAGCTGGTCTAAGGCCGGACATACATTGACATCCAGGTACTGGTTGATGGGCAGACACCTGATAGAGACAAATTTGTTTCAAAATGGGTTTATTGTGACGTCCGCCATTCCTCGTCGCACTATTATGCACATAATTGATTCAAACGGTAACATATATTGACATCTGTCAACTGGTTGTCATCATAGTAAGCACATAATAAGAACCTACCGTACATGAACTAAATTGTATTGACCTCCGGCTACTGGTTGTCGCCCTGATAAACACATGCTAGTGAATGGTTAGTCCTTAAATGAACATAAATTGGCATTGTCATGAACCTACTGGCTGTCGTCCAAGTTAACACATATAACACATATAAGGATATAACAGTCATGAAGTGAACAAGTTATGACCTCAACGTACTGGTTTTTTTCCTATTAAACAAATGATATCCATTTGCTATTGATTTTGGCCCTGGTAGGCTCATGATAGCGACATACTAAGTATGAGCCAAAACCAGAGTGATACCAGCCTATTGACATCGCCTACTATTATCTACCTTGTCGGAACATAATAGGGACTTACTGGGCCATATCGGAACACATGGTGACCTCCGCCAACTAGTTGTAATCCTAACAGCTGCATTGTAGGGACAAACTAGACATACTGTAATCATATAGTGAACTGCGCCTACTGCTTGTCGCCATAGTAGGCGAAAGAAAACGACATACTAGTCCTGACTAAAATAAGTGACCTCCGCCTACTGGTTGTTGCACTAACTGGCGCAAAATAGGAAAATACTTCGATTAAAGAAAACAAAAAGCTGAGACTTTCGCCAACCGGTTTTCATCTTCGTAGACGCAAAATAGCGACCGAATAGACATGATAGTGATCGCCCCTACTGTTTTTCAATAGAACGCAAATAATAGGGACGGACTATTTCTAGTCTATAAGGCAAATTATAGAAACATCATAGACGTGAAATGTTCATTATGACCTGCTTGTGGGTCTTGCACTAATAAGCACCCAAAAGGGCTAAGCGGAACAAGAGTGACCTCCTGCTACTGGTTATCGCTCTTGCCATAGAAGGGATATTTAAGGGACATTATTGGTTTGAACTAAACACACAGTGACATTTGCCAACTTGTTATTTCCCTAGGACAAACAAAACAGGGACATATCGGAGCTGAACTTAACATAAAGCAATCGCTGTCTATTGGCTGCCACACTTGAAGGCACAAAAGAGTGACATACACGCCCTGAACCGAACTGGACATAGTTACTTTTGCCTACATTTCGTTGCACTAGTAAGCACTAAAAACGATATACGAGCTGCACACAAATTTCTGCATAAAACATTTCAACATAACTTCTTTGGTTTAGTATAGCATGGCACGTACTACTGTTACTGACCACATATTTTCTGAGACCTAAACAATGCTTTTAGGCAGAGGTTAAATATTCATGTCATGTCTAGGAAGTTAAAAATCAGATATACCTTTATGTGCAGTTATATAAAAATGCGTTTACACAACATTAGAACCATGGATTTACAACAACAAAACAATAAAATACAAAAAAAGAGAAAGAAATGCGATAACATTAATTGTAAAAACTCGTATGCAAAACTATATTCTTTTTAAACACAAAACTTACTTTCGGAAAGCAGAAGATTTGACCATCTGGTAACATCATTTCATGTCTTTCAAAGCTTGCAACAATGTTACCAAAAGATCAGATTGGTTTATATATATTTTAGACATTATAAAAAATCATATAGACATCAGCCTCAGCTGAACACAAAATGACCTCCATCTACTGGTTGATACCCCAGATGGCATATGTCTTAAACCGCACCATACCATTTCTCGCCCGAGTAGGAACATAATAGCGACATTTTATCCCTGAATAGAAGACCAGAAGACCTCAGCCAACTAGTTGTCAAAAGTTTGGGATCATAAAAGGGACATTTCAGTCTTGAACAAAACATGTACGAGTATATCTGAAATACGATTTCAATCGACACATTAAATAAACAAGAACAGCAGTACGAGCAAGTCAAGTATTGTGCTAATGAAAAGTCTGTGAACATTGGAACTGTTCATTCATAATCGATGGATATCAGAAAACTGCATTGTCAATCATCAAAACGTATTGATCCTGCAAACACTGATATTTTAAAAGAATTACAGTGAACTTTAATACTTTTCACTTTCAGAAATTCAACTTCTAGTTTTGTTTCCAACACTAAACCTGGTATTTGTTAAGCTCGAACCATTCATCATCATTTCTCGAAAACATACTTTAAAATGATCAGATCAAATGCTTCCATGTATCACTATCTCCGACAAACATTTTATATTGTATATGCTACCAATGTGTAGATCATTATAATGTTATTTTGAAATAAATACTGAGTGTTTAAACCAAATGCACGTATCACATATTTAATGATGAATTCTTACAACTTTATATAATGCCTAGTGTGACAGCTAACAGTAATTCCAGTTTTCCGCAGTTTGTCTCTATTTTTCTTCAATTTATGATTTCTTTGATGTGAATGTTTTTCTGAAAACAAATATCACGTAAATTTAATATGCAAATCAATATAATTTAAATTATATACAAATATTAAAACAATAGAGTTTGAAAACAGCCATGGCGAAAGAAGAACAAGATTATGCAGAACAGATTATAACAAAAGTACATGCAAAATAAAGATTTAATGAATACAGACTATAAGATTCAATTTACATCAATAGTACTTTGGTGCCGATGTAAAATTTTGAAAAAAAACAACAAAAAACGAGATAGTCAAACGTTTTGAAAGTTTGTGTGATTTACTGTCTTAGAGCTAGATGATTTTGGCTGTTGGAACAGTTATGAACAGAACATATTTTTGTGACTTAAGCATAACGGGTCATCGTCACATTACACAAATATAAAACAAAAATATAAAAAAACACGCACGCATGCACGTACAGCACGCACACAAGAACAAGCACGCACCCGCGCTCGCACACACACGCACTCACGCACGAACGCACAAACGCGCGCACACCCCCGCCACACAACACAAGCAATCAAAACTTATATATTTACATTAGACATCGTATTGAATGATTTTTGTATCAACAACTGATTTTTTAGAAATTTCTCAAAAATGGAAAGAAAATGAAAAACATCAACCACGTTACACACAAATCAGTGTGCAGGATGGTTGCTATGAAAGTTAGAATGTTTGATATATATCATTTAACACATGAATCTTGAATATTACAGAAATAAATAAAATGAAATAAGAAAACAGAAGCAATATTTCCGTATATAAAGGCACCTGATACATATTGGTTGGAGATACACCGTTTGTGATAAAACAGCAACAGATAAACATGTAAAAATGGAAAATAAGACTGATTGTATGTTGTTCGTTTTAATCATATGCATATAATTTCGTCAGGCATGTTATTTACAGACATAAATTATTATTGTGTAAATGGGGAAGTTAGGGATAAATAAGATTATTCTAGTTCGCTTTTTAAATATTTAACAATATAGTTTTCTCATTATTAATAGGTACATTTGTGTGTGTATAGAAATGACTTGTTCACCGTCTTTAAGTTATATTATGAATAATAGCAATGACATTTTTATGTTTATGATAATAAAACTGAAACTTGACTTTGACATACTTTTGTCGTCTGTATTCGTGCCAATTAAAGTGAAAGCATGTTTGCTCAAACTGTTAAACCATTTGAATCTGATAATGATTATAATACCAATCAAGCGAATTAAAAAAAATTAAAAGTATATATACAGTGCTTAGCAAAGCAAACAAATCAAGGTGTGAAAATTGACATCGAGTGAAACAAACAAAACAAAAGGCTAAATCTTTACTAAAGACGGCAATATGACATCAAGCGTTGAGAAATAGTTAACCTCAAAATACCAAGCTAACCGATCGAATTTTATATGAACATATTGAAAAAACAAAAACTTTAAATCTTGTTCGAGCCAACGAAGGATATCGAACCTTGCGATACCGAGACACCGAGTTTCGACTGTAATCGAATATTAATTCATTGGCATCAGTGGCCGATCTGCCGACATGAAAACGTATCATATTTATCATTTTGTCACTTCCGATTGCACTTAAGTTTGGGTCGCAATTTTTACACCTTATCTAATATATTGCTTAACGCTATGCCTCTATATTTTTTTTATATTTACTCGCGTCAACACGCGTTCAGTTATATATTGGTGTTATTATTACCCTCTCTCAATGACTCCGGGTATTCTGTGTTATTTAACATTATGTTTTACAATTAGAGCAAATTTGGCGGAACTCATTGCAAATGAATTCTTAAAAAACGCCATTAAAATATTGTTGCCGGGGCTTTTTCGCTATAGAAGATATATAATTCTTAAGTTCTGATTCCGATAGTATCCCATCTAGCGACTCATATGCCTTAAAAGGCACATTGAATTCTTTTTCATTATTCGCAACACCAAAAGGTTTTTAAAACGCTTATACGACTCATCTATAGATAAGCCTTCTGAGCTGGGTATACTTTTCTTCTACTGAGTTTTCAATTTTTCCCAAACTGTTTTGTTGTTTTATTGCCATGCTAGCAATTTTATACCCTCATTCTATGTTATAATAATAATTATTATTATTACAATCATTTACCGGATTTCTATCTTTATTCATTGTGTTTTAGCACAATTTGCAATATTTCAGTAATTAAATTAAATAAGTCAATATGTTTGTATTATAAATATTGTCACACAACGCGGTTAATCGTTACTGTGCGACTGTAGTAAATTTAAGAATGGATTACGTTCTCCCACGCAATGTGTTTACTGCGGATATCCAATTGATCAAGTCATTGAACTCCTGTTTGTAAACAAATACCTTATAAACATATTGTTATTACAGAATGGTCATAGAATTGTGTGGAAGGAAGTATTTTAAAGTTGCTCAAAAGAGAGAAATATCGATAGTTAATAATAAAATAATCTACCGGTTTATTTCCGTTGATAGTATGGCAAGTAAAGTCGCTTATTTTACTATCCTTACTAGTATTTTTTTCCGTGGTTGTCTTAACATTTATCTTTACTTATTATGTTAGGAACATTTGTCAACATGTGTATGAACTGCTTGTTGTCTATATTATTATAAAAACATAATGATACATCATAAATCTGACATTTGTGTTTGTATATAAATTACATGTTCACCGTCTTTAAATTGTATTATGTATAATACCAATGGCATTTTTATGTTTATGCTAATAAAACTAAAACTTGACTCTGACATACTTTGAACGTCTGTATTCGTGCCAGCTAAAGACCGAAATTAAAGTAAAAGCATGTTTTCTCAAACTGTTAAACCATTTGAATCTGATAATGATTATAATACCAATCAAGCAAATATAATCGATCAGCGCCTCGGCTTAGCTAAGCAAATAAATAAAGGTGTGAAAACTGACATCGAGTAATACAAACAAATCAAAATGTTAAATGTTTACTAGAGACCGCAAAATGACATTGAGCGTTGAGAAATAGTTAACCTCAAAATACCAACTAATCGATCGAATTTTATATGAACATATTGAACAAACAAAAGCTTTAAATCTTGTTCGAGCCAACAAGGATATCGAACCTTGCGATACCGAGACACCAAGTTTCGACTGTAATCGAATATTTATTAATTGGCATCAGTGGCCGATCTGCCGACATGAAAACCTATCATATTCATCATTTTGTCACTTCCGATTGCACTTAAGTTTGGGTCGCAATTTTTACACCTTATCTAATATATTGCTTAACGCTATGCCGCTATTATTTTTATATATACTCGCGTCACCACGCGTTCAGTTATATATTGGTGTTATTATTACCCTCTCTCAATGACTCCGGGTATTCTGTGTTCTTTAACATTATGTTTTACAATTTGAGCAAATTTAGCGGAACTCATTCCAAATGAATTCTTAAAAAACGCCATTAAAATATTGTTGCCGGGGCTTTTTCGCTATAGAAGATATATAATTCTTAAGTTCTGATTCCGATATTATCCCATCTAGCGACTCATATGCCTTAAAAGGCACATTGAATTCTTTTTCATTATTCGCAACACCAAAAGGTTTTTAAAATGCTTATACAACTCATCTATAGATAAGCCTTCTGAGCTGGGTATACTTTTCTTGTACTGAGTTTTCAATTTTTCCCAAACTGTTTTGTTGTTTTATTGCCATGCTAGCAATTCTATACCCTCATTCTATGTTATAATAATAATTATTATTATAACAATCATTTACCGGATTTCTATCTTTATTCATTGTGTTTTAGCACAATTTGCAATATTTCAGTAATTAAATTAAATGAGTCAATATGTTTGTATTATAAATATTGTCACACAACGCGGTTAATCGTTACTGTGCGACTGTAGTAAATTTAAGAATGGATTACGTTCTCCCACGCAATGTGTTTACTGCGGATATCCAATTGATCAAGTAATTGAACTCCTGTTTGTAAACAAATACCTTATAAACATATTGCTATTACCGAATGGTCTGAGAATTGTGTGGAAGGAAGTATTTTAAAGTTGCTCAAAAGAGAGAAATATCGATAGTTAATAATAAAATAATCTACCGGTTTATTTCCGTTGATAGTATGGCAAGTAAAGTCGCTTATTTTACTATACTTACTAGTATTTTTTTCCGTGGTTGTCTTAACATTTATCTTTACTTATTATGTTAGGAACATTTGTCAACATGTGTATGAACTGCTTGTTGTCTATATTATTATAAAAACATAATGATACATCATAAATCTGACATTTGTGTTTGTATATAAATTACATGTTCACCGTCTTTAAATTGTATTATGTATAATACCAATGGCATTTTTATGTTTATGCTAATAAAACTAAAACTTGACTCTGACATACTTTGAACGTCTGTATTCGTGCCAGCTAAAGACCGAAATTAAAGTAAAAGCATGTTTTCTCAAACTGTTAAACCATTTGAATCTGATAATGATTATAATACCAATCAAGCAAATATAATCGATCAGCGCCTCGGCTTAGCTAAGCAAATAAATAAAGGTGTGAAAACTGACATCGAGTAATACAAACAAATCAAAATGTTAAATGTTTACTAGAGACCGCAAAATGACATTGAGCGTTGAGAAATATTTAACCTCAAAATACCAACTAATCGATCGAATTTTATATGAACATATTAAACAAAAGCTTTAAATCTTGTTCGAGCCAACAAGGATATCGAACCTTGCGATACCGAGACACCGAGTTTCGACTGTAATCGAATATTTATTAATTGGCATCAGTGGCCGATCTGCCGACATGAAAACCTATCATATTCATCATTTTGTCACTTCCGATTGCACTTAAGTTTGGGTCGCAATTTTTACACCTTATCTAATATATTGCTTAACGCTATGCCGCTATTATTTTTATATATACTCGCGTCACCACGCGTTCAGTTATATATTGGTGTTATTATTACCCTCTCTCAATGACTCCGGGTATTCTGTGTTATTTAACATTATGTTTTACAATTTGAGCAAATTTAGCGGAACTCATTCCAAATGAATTCTTAAAAAACGCCATTAAAATATTGTTGCCGGGGCTTTTTCGCTATAGAAGATATATAATTCTTAAGTTCTGATTCCGATATTATCCCATCTAGCGACTCATATGCCTTAAAAGGCACATTGAATTCTTTTTCATTATTCGCAGCACCAAAAGGTTTTTAAAATGCTTATACAACTCATCTATAGATAAGCCTTCTGAGCTGGGTATACTTTTCTTGCACTGAGTTTTCAATTTTTTCCATACTGTTTTGTTGTTTTATTGCCATGTTAGCAATTCTACACCCTCATTCTATTTTATTATTATTATTATTATTATTATTATTATTATTATTATTATTATTATTATTACAATCATTTACCGGATTTCTATCTTTATTCATTGTGTTTTAGCACAATTTGCAATATTTCAATAAATAAATTAACTGAATGATCAATGCTTGTATTTTAAATATTGTCACACAACGTGGTTAATCGTTACTGTGCGACTGTAGTAAATTTAAGATTGGATTACGTTCTCCCACGCAAGGTGTATACTGCGGATATCCAATTGCTCAAGTAATTGAATTCCTGTTTGTAAACAAATACCTTATAAACATATTGTTATTGCCGAGTGGTCATAGAATTGTGTGGAAGGAAGTATTTCAAAGTTGCTCAAAAGAGAGAAATATCGATAGTTAATGATAAAATAATCTACCGGGTTATTTCCGTTAGTATTATGGCAAGAAAAGTTGCTTATTTTACTATCCTTACTAGTTACTTTTTCCGTGGCTATCTAAACATTTATCTTTACTTATTATGTTAGGAACAATTGGCAACATGTGTTCGAATTGCTCGTTGTCTGTATTATTATGAAAACTTAAGAAGCCAATTTCATCCGCCATGTGGCCGTTTAAATCGCAATTTAATGCAAGTATATAATCAGTGCTATATATTTCGATTTCCTGTTTAGTTTTACCTTTTAGTGATCGTAATATTATCTTAAACCCTATCCTTAAAAGAAATGGAGATACATCCACTATAACGATCTTTTCTTGTATTTTTAGTACCACATAAATACTCAATGGGAGCATTTCCTATGTCCAAATTTATAGTGTGGTTTACATGAACTTCGAATTATTTTTTTTAGCCGCGTACCAAATAAGACGTTTTTAATTATCTATACAGTCGAAGACTGTTGGCATGACATTTTCATTAACAAATGTAGAACAACATTAAGGATATACTCAAAAAATGCTTGTAAATAATTTCAAAAGTATTTTGACAAATACAACCTTTGGGTAACATCTTTGCGACCTTTGGGAGACATTGAAAATTTTCACCAGAAGGTCATTTCTTCTTCTCGCTAATAGTCAATGCGCGTTTAATAATAATAATATATTACTGCTAACGTTTTTTTATGTAACATGTTTTATTACCCCAGTTGTTATTTGATAAGTATATTTGAGGGGTTTTTTAACCAACGTTCTGATTAAGTGGCTACACGCGTTTTTATTCGGACGGAAATTGATTTTTGCTTTTTTAATTTCCTAGACATCACACCTTATTAATGCTTTACTTAAGACTGTAAAATAAGGCATCGTTTATTGTAACAAACAAATATGAATTACATGGTACTTCAAGTTAAATATCTTTGACGCGTACCAAATAAGACGTTTTCAATTATCTATACAATCGAAACCCGTTGGCTCGATATATCAGGGACTGGCCATAATACTTCGAGCCTCGCGAATATTGAGCCAAGCGGTTTTGCGTATTGTATGTGTATATTTATACGTTAAAGAAAGACTTGTTAACCTCGTTTGTTGTTTGCTACGTTATCTCCTCAAGAGTAATTATTACCGTGTGCATATCGTACAGTTCACAATATGACAAATTTGATAATATAAAATAATTTGATTATTTTTGAAATTTATTTACTCAATAAAATTATATAAACCCATCCATAGAAAACATAAACAACTAATCTTGATGCTAAATTAGTAGGAATACGTGCGAATAGCTTGGTTTGAACCGAGTCCTCTCAAGATTGCCCACCATTTGACAGTTGTATTAATTATTTCATTTGGAGAAAACTTCAGCGCAATAATTTTATCTGAAGACGCCTGATCAAAACACAATCAGATTGATACCTCTACTGACATTACCATAAAAACGCACATTAGATGAGTTTGGACATACATACATGTAACATAATTAAAATGTTACGAAAGTTGAATTGGAGATGTTAATCCAACGTGTTTATGATCAATGGTCCTTTGTTGGTTTCAAGATGTTAATAATAGTAAAAAGCTAGAAACGTATGTACTTATGAAAATAAGTGTTGTAGACCCAATCTTAACTATATTCATATAATCAAACATAGAATAGCATTTTCACGATTCAGGTGTTCTTAACATAAACTTGATTAAGGTAGTACGAGAGGCATCGATAGAGCAGAAAGACTGTGTACAACGTAAAATATAGATGTACTGTCGAAACAGAATATCATGTTCTACTAGTGTGTCCATATAATAGATATCTGAGATCTTCATGTTTACCAAGATATTTTTGTCAAATTTGTTCTTATACATGTATTCAACACTATTCAAACCTTTTTCGCTTTTCGGGGCTTTTTCGCTATAGAAGATATATAATTCTTATGTTCTGATTCCGATATTTTCCCGAAATTAAGAGTTTATTATTTTTAAAAAAATGCTTATCCAGAACGCATAGTAACATACTTTTTCGCGAGCGTTCTTAGAATCGTAAACATATTTTATGCGCGAATTTTAATTGCTTAAATTAAAATTCTAGCATTTTTGTATGAACACTATACCCATTCAATTCTAACATATCCAGTTCTTCGCATTTACACCTGATCTCCAATTTTCCAAAAGTTTTTCTTAGCGGTGGTCTGTGATGGACATTTAAATAAAATAACATGGTCTTTAATGATACTGCTGATGATCTTACAAGAATCATGATTATAAACTTAGTTTTCAAAAATGAGTAATTATAGAAATATCGAAGACTAAACCAATATATTTTTTGGTTAAACTAGAAATTTAAATCACATTAAAATGAAGTTGTTTTAAGACAACACTAACAATAAATTTAAAAGAAGATGGATTAAGTGAAAAATAGTTGTAAATCTTATTACGTATTTTAATACTGAGATATGGTTGTTGTGCACATATCTTGAATATCTGAAATACGATTTCAATCGACACATTAAATAAACAAGACCAGCAGTACGAGCAAGTCAAGTATTGTGCTAATGAAAAGTCTGTGAACATTGGAACTGTTCATTCATAATCGATGGATATCAGAAAACTGCATTGTCAATCATCAAAACGTATTGATCCTGCAAACACTGATATTTTAAAAGAATTACAGTGAACTTTAATACTTTTCACTTTCAGAAATTCAACTTCTAGTTTTGTTTCCAACACTAAACCTGGTATTTGTTAAGCTCGAACCATTCATCATCATTTCTCGAAAACATACTCTAAAATGATCAGATCAAATGCTTCCATGTATCACTATCTCCGACAAACATTTTATATTGTATATGCTACAAATGTGTAGATCATTATAATGTTATTTTGAAATAAATACTGAGTGTTTAAACCAAATGCACGTATCACATATTTAATGATGAATTCTTACAATTTTATATAATGCCTAGTGTGACAGCTAACAGTAATTCCAGTTTTCCGCAGTTTGTCTCTATTTTTCTTCAATTTATGATTTCTTTGATGTGAATGTTTTTCTGAAAACAAATATCACGTAAATTTAATATGCAAATCAATATAATTTAAATTATATACAAATATTAATACAATAGAGTTTGAAAACAGCCATGGCGAAAGAAGAACAAGATTATGCAGAACAGATTATAACAAAAGTACCTTTAAAGTACATGCAAAATAAAGATTTAATGAATACAGACTATAAGATTCAATTTACATCAATAGTACTTTGGTGCCGATGTAAAATTTTGAAAAAAAAAACAAAATACGAGACAATCAAACGTTTTGAAAGTTTGTGTGATTTACTGTCTTAGAGCTAGATGTTTTGGCTGTTGGAACAGTTATGAACAGAACATATTTTTGTGACTTAAGCATAACGGGTCATCGTCACATTACACAAATATAAAACAAAAATATAAAAAAACACGCACGCATGCACGTACGCACGCACACAAGAACAAGCACGCACCCGCGCTCGCACACACACGCACTCACGCACAAACGCGCGCACACCCCCGCCACAAACACAAGCAATCAAAACTTATATATTTACATTAGACATCGTTTTGAATGATTTTTGTATCAACAACTGATTTTTTAGAAATTTCTCAAAAATGGAAAGAAAATGAAAAACATCAACCACGTTACACACAAATTAGTGTGCAGGATGGTTGCTATGAAAGTTAGAATGTTTGATATATATCATTTAACACATGAATCTTGAATATTACAGAAATAAATAAAATGAAATAAGAAAACAGAAGCAATATTTCCGTATATAAAGGCACCTGATACATATAGGTTGGAGATACACCGTTTGTGATAAAACAGCAACAGATAAACATGTAAAAATGGAAAATAAGACTGATTGTATGTTGTTCGTTTTAATCATATGCATTGCAGTGCGTTTTTCAATTAATAATTTGAATTATACTTCTAAACGTTTCCGGTCAGAAAACAATAAGAGTCATTTTTTATTAACGAAAACATCAAAACACTCTCAGACTTGAAAAAACTGCAAACCTTCCATTATTTGATTTTAACGAACCTAGCCATTAATTTGTGTCATTATAACGTCTTTACATATAAACAATGCGAGGGATTTGAGTAATAAACGCCTAAACCAAGCTGACTTAAAATACCCATCACAAGACGGTAGGCGGAGTCGAACTAACAAGACCGACCAATCAACGATCCGAATCCGCTACAGAGATAAGCACCCTGTATCGAAAAATGTACTGGACGCGTGGCCTCTGTAAACACCCACGGGGATTAATGGTCTTATCTGATAAACAAATACACAACCACATACTACAAATGCATTAGCGTATACGTTTGGAGAGGAATTATAAGCAAGTTATTAGTATGATTTTTTTTTCAATTGCTAAAGTGAATTTGATGTTATATTTTACATTCTTAGGGCATATGGTATTTTTATAAATATAGACATAATTTAAAATAAAACCCTTAAACGATGTTAATGTCATTTCTGCACACGTTTTTGTTTTTGATTCTGAAAATTGATATGGTTTCCGTTAATGTAGGTATTATACATTTAATTTAATCATAAAACATTACAATGAGGCATTCATTTAATGAACGCTACAAAACAAGTATGTGTTATAATATCATTGTAATGTCTCAAGACCTATTTCAAACCTTCTTTTAGTGACAAATGATCCCCGGCCCGAAACTCGTGTGAATACCTTTCAATTGTCCTGTGTTCCTTTTTTTACATAACATTTATTCAGCATTAAATAGTGTAAAAATAAGCACCAGTAGCAATATATGGTGAACTAGAACGGCACCCTCTGTATGTTACTAGACCTGTACGAATTGTAAAATATGTTCTTAAACTGTATCAATTTAAAACAGACAATTGCATTTTATACAATTTATTGTAAAGCCTTCGATACGATGCGGAAAATAACGCAAATTCAAACAATTGGTGTTCTAATGTACGCACTGTATTACAAAATGCAGGATTCAATGAAGTATGGTTATATCCGGAGTCGATTAATATTGATTATTTTATTCCTTTTTTAGAAGAAGATTAATCGACTCATTTATTGGACATTGGAAAAATGATATAAACTCATTAAGTTCAATAGTGTTAAATGCTGAAAGAGGCAGAAATGTTAATATTGAAAGAAATCAACGTAAATGTGTTTTATGTGTTCATAATGATATCGAAGATGAATATCACTTTGTTTTGATTTGTCCGAAATGTAATGACAATAGGAAAAAATACATAACTAAATTTTACTATGCAAGACCAAGCATGTTTAAATTCATTCAATTACTAAACTCGGAAAATGCTGCATGTCTATACGAAAACTAGCTTTGTATTGCAAACATACTTTTAAGCTACGATATACTGCTTTGAATGATAATGCTTAACTTTTAACATGTTGAAACATTGATAGTTTATATATGTATATATATCTAATACACTCTCGCATTTATCAACTATTGCCATGCCATGTGTTATGTTATTGTAACAACGATAAACTGTAAATGTTAAAGTTAACAATAAATGTTCTGTTCTGTTCAATGATAAAACGTTCAAAGACAAAATGCAAAAACATATGAAACAAATCATCGTGATATCATTTCAACCATCATGCACACTGAATTGTGTGTAACTTGGTTGATATATTCTTTTACTCTTTTATTCTTTCGATTTCTGAGTAATTTCTAAAAATTCTGTCAATGATAAAAAAATCAGTTAAAACGTGTTATACATGAAACTATATTTAGTTTGATTGTTTATAGGTGCTTTCTATATTTCTGTTTTGTATTCATATAAAATGACGATGAGCTTTTTATGTTTAAGTCACAAATAAACTTTCTGTTCTGATTTTTTCTATCAATAGAGAAATATACTATACATCATAGTATCAAATTCTTAACTTGATAATGTTCTCGATCGTTACAAAGATGCTAACTTGGCATAGTTTTTTCCGCTGTCTGAGGAAAAGGGTAATACATTTTGTTTTGTTGTCCAAAAGCAAAAATATGGTTTACAGAAATGATTTCGTAGATTATGATGTTTTTGACATACAAAATGATATTCATCTCGATTGCATTCATATTACAAAAGCTACATATTCTATATTTTCTTGGAAAGAGATGATGCCTTCCTGTTTCGATTAAAAGGTCATGTGAGGAAATGTTGTAACGACCGTTCTATATTTATTTATGTGCATACTGTCTAGATATTTTCATGCTTGAGTTCATTTTTACACCAGCGATATGTTTCTAGACTGTTCGATTCATTAATATCTGCATTCCATATATGTCAATTATTCTTTGTCTTATTATTTCGATCACAATCATAATTGAATGTAAAATATCAATAAATCGTAGACTTGCCTTTTTGAAATTGATTTTAAATATTTTATTCAAACTGCTCCACATCAGTCTTTTAAGAAATATTTGAGAATTAAAGTTCGAAAAATACCAATGAGAGTTATGTCTCTATAGTTCTTTGGCTCGTCTTCATTGCCCCCTTTAAATGCAGGTACTAATAATCCCCCTAAAAGGATCTGGGATATTCTCCTGTGGTAAAGATACGATTTAATAGTTTCAATAGAAACGGTGATATATCTGTGAATATGGTTTTATAGATTACAGCATTACAGCTTCATTAATCTGCCAATATTACCATTTTATCAAGATTCTCATCGCAAATGTTTATCTTAATTTTGAGTTGTAAGTATAATCAGAAGTACTATATAGTGTTTTGTAATGATCATATAACTCCGACGCATTTTGATTCTCAGATTTTGGTTGACTTTTTTATATTCGTTTTTATTTTATTTCTAAATATCGTTAGGGTTTGATTTGCTCTGGCTCGCACGGCTTTTTGGGAAGCGATTTTCTAGAAGTTGTTTCTTTTTTATGGCAGACCGACACAAAGACGAATATTGAATTATCTGTATGAATGAAATCGTTGAACCATCAATGTTTAATTAAAATCTAATTGTTCTACAAATCAAGACAATTGGTTATATTTGAATGACGAATTACTTTTAAGTTCCTCAATTCTGGATGGATTCCATTTAATTTTATTATCATTATTGATATTATTACACTTACTATTATTTTTGGCATTATTTTTTCCTACCTGCTTATTACAAGCGAAAACGATTCATGATTGATTCGAAAATTCGTTTAGATCTTGTATTTGAAAGTCTGAAACAGAAAATATATTTTGAAGCTGAAGTATTTAATAATCCAATACGCCTGATTGATTCTTTAAAAAAAATGTATATTCGCCCATACCTGATCGGTGTGCAGTCGACATATAACAAAAATATCAAACATGGATTTACATAACTCGATGAAGTTTTACCTTGTGTAACTAGCACATAATCTTTTGAATCACGTGGTGGAATGTTAGGTAATCTATGATTTAGAGCTACTGCCATAAAGATCCGCTGTAACCAAACATTTATTAAGTTGGTAATCCTTTTCAAACCCGAAAACAATCAAATTGATCATATCGTAATAGTTTACAGTAACTTCATCGGTTTTTCTCAGCAATTTCAAAATATTTGCTAAATGATTTGTGATGATAATATTCATTTCACGCGTTTCGTTAGTATAGCGTGAAATATTTGTCTTGGCGAAATGATAGTATTTGAATACAGTAGTGGTCAGTCTTGCACGAGGATTTCGTGCTATATTGGTATATTAGCGTGAAGAGTCATTCTACCAGTCGACTTCACTCAGTTCACTTCGTAACCTAAATTTTCACTTCAATAGTTTTAGTAATTTTGTTTCACTGTTTTATATCCATATTTGAAACCAGACAAATGAATGAGGTTCGACATTCATACGTTGTGGATCGACACTTGGCAAACGAACACAGGTTTCCAGAGTTAACCGTCTCTGGTTTTGCCTGGCCGGTCGGTTGCACTGCATAGGACTTTGCCAGTGAATTTCATTGTGTTGTGCTCTACATAAATACATGTGCTCGTTTTATACTAACTTAACATGGCTTCAAGTCATCATCTAATAAACAACTCGTCTGGTATTGCACATTTGTGTTGTTGTTTTTAGGGTAAAAACGAAGTATAACAAAGACATTGGTATGCCACCGCTTATTTCAATTTAAATGCTTAAATAAAAAATATAAGTATGTTTAAAAGTCAATGTGTCTGTTGAAAATATCATATCAAACTTATAAATAATGTCTAAAAGGCTGTTATATAACTTTTGTTATTGAAAGACTATTGATATTCCGTGATATAAATCTTAATTATGACTTCTCTTGACTATGCACTATTGCCAAGGCGCTTGGTTAGCTTATTTGATCTCCGATCTAGGTGGCGAGCTGTGAAGCTATAGAAATGCACCAATATATCTTGTCTTTTAGTTTATGTTGCTTTCAAATGGTGATTGTATCATAATGCCTTTAAATAAGGAAAAGAGTTATGTAGATAGTCCGTTTATGCAATTTAACCGGAATGCGTCACAATAAGGAAAGAACAATGGTGACTATTCAATTAAAATGGATTTAAATACATGTCATATAACTATTTAAAAAAATTCTTATTTCCAATCGGTTTAATTAATAAATACTTGGCTAAGCACATTGTTTAAATGTGTTAGTAAGACAATGCCAATTTCTAATAGCAAAGCGTCTACTCTAAATGGCTCTGAACACGATACACGAGTACACAGAAAATGGCCCCTACTGTGACACCAGTGCGATTAACGCATGAACCACAGGATGGGTTAATAATGATAAACATTTTTAAACTAGTCCTTAAGCACTTTAAAAATGACAAAGTTTGCGCACTGAAATGATTATCAAATTGACAAAATGTGGTCTACAATACAATGTTTACGTTTTCTAAAATAAAGACGGGAACCAAGATTAGCAGAGCGTATTCATAAAACGTCAAAATTACGCGGTGTACTTAAGTTATAATATAATATAACGTACTTTTCTTTATATTTCATCATAATAGTGGCCATCAATATTAAGTGTTAGAGACTTTTATACATGTTAGCATATGCACAAACCCTAAAATCTCTGACTGGTAAACACCAGCTAACGTTTTACGGGCGTCAACATCACCTCTATCTAGTAGTTTAAGCTCCCAACAAAATTCCCCACACTGGTATAGAATCATCTGCGGTACAAGACCATTTATGTATTTTTATTCAAATAGTAAATCTACCCAAAGCGCCTTCATTGGTTGGGATCAGGTTTGAGCACTAGATTTCCGCTACGTGCCTTTGTCCGATCTTCGGGTGCCACATCGCGTCTTTATAATATTATGAAACCCATCCAGAGTCAACAAACTGGCTTATAATAGAAAAATACGTGGTTCTCTAAGCTCGCCCTTGTTTGCTGATATAAGATGGTAGTTCAAGTTGTCCCCTTCGTACCAGTATCCGGTCTTAAAAAGTCAAACCACATCGTTCTAGTATTATGAACCATATTATTCATAACATATACTATTATATTATATTAATAACGAAGGTTAAGTAATTCACCATTCATCAGCCTTCATGAAATATTTCCTAATTTGCTGTTACGGTAATATTATTTATTAATACCTTGGATATATGTTATATTTCGACGTAACCCGCATAGTTATTTGTTTTAAGCTGCGTTATTTATTGTTTTCATTTTTATCCGTTATCCTTCGTTGGTTAAAATAGGGCCTATATAAGGTTCATGTCGCTCACACATTGAGTGAACCTCAGTTACAGTGATTTATAAGTTGACTGCATTTTTAAAAGTTTCTGTAGATGCTCACTGTCATGCGATACACATAGTCATTACTGATATCGAAGAATGAATTTGAATTTAGCAACTAAGCACTCAAGTTGATGGAAAGAAGATATTAATTATAACTGTTTTTTAAGTATAGTCGACTCAAGTTATTGCAGATGTACATGTATTACGTATTAAGTATGAGTAACTACGTTTATTGTCTTCGAATGAACATTTACATGTTAAAATATTATTTTTGGATACAATATTTGATCTTGAGGATTTGGGGAAAAACTAGTTAGATATGCCGCTTGTAAACCATACAACATCAGATTAAAATGTTTGTTTTTGGTGAGGAGGTTTAATCCTGAACTGATTTTGGTTTATCAGTACATGATAACACATTTCGACGTATTTTATGATTTTTGCCGTCCATTTGAACAATAGATTATATTTGCTTAACAGATTTCCACTTTTATGTCGGAATAATTGATTACAAGACGTTTCTTCGGGTTATGTTTTATTTAAAGTGTTTCGTCTGAAATTTTTATCTAGTAGTAACCCAAAGCATTTTATCTAGACATGAAGAAAACTTCTTGTTGTTATGGAAAACAGGTACCTTACTTTAATATATGAACTCATAGTAGATTCGTCATTTTGATGTTATTCTAAAATGTAATCATTGCATCAATATAAATGTTAATCAATACAAATAAAACATTAAAACAATTCTATATCATTATCTGAAATTCACTATCAACTAATGATAGATGACTTCTCTTAAATTCTAAATGTTGGTCAGTTATAAATAGGCAGGAAACTTGAAGCAGGAAACGACATGTTATATGTAAACCTATTTGTACCAGCATCTAAGGATTGAGGAGATATGGCGAAGTTACTGTTTACACTGCATATATCAATAGCATATATTTATTTATCTACTTTGCAGAACATGTGTATCCCCATGAGAACGGAACATTCTTAATAAGCTTAAAACAACCTTATCTATTAGAACAGAGTGATGGTTTTATGCGTTAGATTTTAATTGTTAAACCTTTGATGGATGAGAATAAATGCAACCCAAATTTCTAATTACATGACCAAAACAAATCCGATAATCCATTCAAATTATCGCAGGAAAAATATCATACGCCAAGAAAATGATTTTGTTGATCACTGAATATATATGTAATGTTATCACATAATTGCTTTATAAATCAATATACTTTTGTGTCTTGGCCATAATTAGATAGTTTGTAAATGGTCAAAGGCAAACATGCCGATTCGCCAATAAACTCTTGAAAGTCTTAATCACGAAACTCTTAAACATCAATTAAAATTATAGAATTTTTGCTATAATCCCTTTAAACATTGATTTTGTTTTTGAACGACATTCATCAAATTGATATTTCACATTCAGGAAAATTTATAAACTCTTTAGTTGACCAAGGGTCCATTCTGGGACACCTCATGTTTTATATATATAAATATATATACATCATAGGCATTCCCTTTGAAATACAAAATCTGATTGTCTTGTATATGGATTGTGTCTTACCTTAGCATAATAATTAACGTAAATGCACAAAAAATAAATGTACGTAGAAACTATTCTTGCACTGCATATCAGAGTGGTGCGTATCGGAAATAAAAGCTATCAAGTGTGAAGAAAATAACTAGACTTTAACTAACAGGTCCAAACAAGTATATTGCTTAGCAGCACATATTTAACGTTTTTTACAACCTTTTTTATTTTTTGTACAGAAATGAGCAGAATATTTCGTAGTACTAAATATCTGCAAACCAGCGATAAAAGACTGCTGATAAAAGACCGCAGATTTTCATAGTTCCGTTCTTAAATTTATATTTAAAGCTAAAAGTGTTACTAACTGTTTACAACAAATGCATAAAACATCATATTTCGAACTTAAATAAAAAAAATATCTGGGACCAATTTCTATCTGAATTCTTATATGCCTTGTTTACATGCATTTTCACATAATTTGGCTCGTTCTAAAACAGTTGTCACAACGTTCAATCTGTGAAATAACAGCTTTAAAACGCGAATAAGAATTGTTTGAAAAAATAAAACGGATTCAATATATAAACCATTGGTAGCATAAAACAGCTAGCACACTAGCTATTTTTGAGAAATCATTACTATATCTTATACTGCAGCATAGGACATCGTCTCTAAACGAAGAAGATATCGCTCATTTTAGGCATACAAAACAATAGAAGAAACACATGCTTGTAGAATAAACGTTTAGAACTTTTACGAATAGATAAACATAAATCTAAAAACATGTAATGAATTGCTTTACAACATCAGATGCAAATAAAAAATTTGATTTTTGGTGTAAATTCTGTTAGATACATATTAACAGATAACCTTTAATTGTATTTACGATATTATAGTTGTTTTAATTGATCGATATACTGTCTTAAATACATTGTATGTGTTCCTTAATTTACTGTAAATAGTTTATAAACATTTTATGTGATAACATGATGGTATCGATGGATCGATACAAAATGGTGTAATCTGTGAGTGTGCATGTGCGCGTGTGCGAGCGTGTGATACACGCGGGCATTCATATTTCTTATAAATGATTGATTTGTTTAAATGAAAATGTTTTATTGGACTAATTGACTTGCGTTTTGTTTGTTTGTTATGTGATGCTAGAAGTAGCCGGGAAAGCTGCGTTATTGACCGATAGTATTGATAATTCTGATTTTGCGGTCACAATGGACTGCATATGCAACCAAATCAAGTATCAGTGTGACGTCATATCTATTTTTTAGAAATGCACAAGTGTAGCTAACTATGGCAGAACCAGTTTTATATATACTACTCGTATCAGATGATGCTTAAAATTAAATATAAGTTAATTAAAATGTTCCTCATACAAAACGTATTGTCATTCAGGAACGGATGTTGTATATTGAGCAGAAATAATAGCCTAAAATCATAGTAAAACTTCAAAAAATCAATCTTTAAAAATGTATATTGATTGAGATAATGAAAAACGAATAATAAAACACCAAGTGTGCAACTGTTTGCAGTCTTTTTGCAATGGAAAACTAAAGTATATTTTGTCAAACTATCTTTAATTGGTGCAATATTTAGGATATATTCAAGGAGCTTGAAATACCAAAACTTATAGTCCTCGACGTTTTGCTGAACCAGTGTTGAATGGGCCATTGTAAAGAAAGTAAAGTTTACTGATAAGTAAATTAACAGTTTTCGCAATCATTGTAAAATAAGTAAGACTCATATATTAAACAGTGAAGGCGTGTCACGTTGGAACTGAAACATACGGATTTCAAAACAATGTTTTAAGAAACGCAACATTTTGTGTTGTTTACCATTATTTTGATTCCTTTGATGATAAAATTTCAGCCAACTTATATACAAATCAAGAAGCACTACCAGGCGGTCGGTCTTAAAGCTAGTTCTGCATTAGCTAGACTTAGCTAACTTAATTTGTAGCCTAATTGTTTGTTTTGATATTTTGTGTATATGTATTGTAAAACACATTTGAACGTATATTGCCATATGACAAGAGTGCTATATAAATCAGGTATAATAATAATAATAATAATAATAATAATAATAATAATAATAATAATAATAGTTGACTATCAATCAACTAGTGATTGATGAAATCCGATCAGGCGTTAACGTTCAATGCTGCTCATCTCTTTAACACAAAAGTATGTTTGGTACCATTCTCGATAAAACATATATTAAGTAATTTAGTTTCATCCTAGATTTCTTACAGGTAACCAATGGTTTCTACAAAACTTTGAAATGATGTACTGACTACTGAATGTAATATAATTATGTGCTTACTATCATGATACGAAATTATGTTAAATAAAACAAGTATCTCTATACTATGTTGATCTTAATGTGCGATTGCCTGTAATTATACATTGGCTTCATTTAGTAAGAAACCATAGGCATAAGTATTCGTATATATTTTTAAGATTAATGCCGTTTGACTTCACGAAACTGTATTCATTTTATTGCATGTAATATTTTGTTTATTCCATGTTATACACGATTGGTGTAAAAATAATATTCGTCAACATTTGTTCAAATTGCTCGTTGTTTATATAATTAACAAAATTTAAGACGTCAAATTCATCCGCCATGCGGCCGTTAAAATAGCCATTAAATGCAAGTATGCCAGCAGTGCTATATATTTCGATTCCCTGTTCAATAAGATCGAATAAATATATTTAAAATTGTTTTAAAATAGTGGAATTACTTGGTGGTAAATATAGACTGCATATATATAAATCTTCGAATGCCTGAAAGGACACCTAAGCATATTTTAGTCTACAAAACAACATTTTTATGCATTTCAATAATTGTAATATTTTCTCTAAAACTATCCTTAAAATAATTGGAGATACCTCCCATTATAACGATATTTTCTTGTATTTTTATATTCAGTACCAAAGAAAGGCTCATAATGAAAATTTCCTATGTCTAAAGTTATAGTATGTTTTTCTGATAGGCATGTCTCTGTTAAAATTATATCATATTCACATATAATGTTCACAAATTTAGTATCGCCAAGTTTTCTACGAAGTCCATTTATATTTCACGATCGACTGCAAATTACAAGTACTACTAAATTGGGAGCTATGTTTTGTTATATTAAGAATTACGGATAATCATTAAGTCGTAATTATATAAAAAAAAAACTTTTGAAATTATTACTTGACCTTTGAAACTGTGCAGATAATAAATGTTTTGCAAATCAATAATTAACTTACGACGTAAAGTAATCTTGAATAAGCATACACATAACGCACAATGACTATTGGTCGAAAGAAGATATGATCTTCTGGTGAAAATTTTCAATGTCTCCCAAAGGTCGCAAAGATGTTTCCCAAAGGTCGGATTTGACCAAATACTTTGGACACTATTTACAAGCATTTTTAGTATTTTCTTACTGTGGCTCTACATCTGTTATTGAAAGTGTCATGTGGGTGATATTTCGTTTCTCATACATGCAAAATATTCACGTAATAAAAATATAATCCCATCCAGATGAAAACAATAAACAAGCAATCTTGATACTAATTTAGTACGAATATCTTAGGTTGTACCGAGTACTTTCGAGATTGCTCACCATTTGACATTTGTATTAATTCTTTTATTTGGAGAAACATTCAGCGCAATATTTTTATGTGATCATCAATACGCCTTATCAAAATACCTTCAGATTTATACCTGTCCATACAAGTAAAACGCTTATTAGATGAGTTTGACATACATATATGTAGCATAATGCAAATGTTACGAAAGTTGAATTGGAGATGTTAATCCAACTTGCTCATGATCAATGCGTATTATGTTGGTTTGAAGATGCTAATAATAGCAGAAAGTTAAAATCGTATGCAGTTATGAGGAAAAGTTATATATATGAACCCAATCTTAACTATATTAATATTATGAAGTATAGAATAGCATTACCACGATTCAGGTGTTTTAAACATAAACTTATGATTAAAAAAGCTATATACAGGGGCATCGATTGAGCAGAAAGACTGTGCACAAAGTGTAATATACGTACTTTATGAAATATGTGCTGAAATATTTGTATTTAAATGTGCTATATGCAATAAGGCCAGAGTTGTTTTTTTTTTCGTTTTACTGCAATGTTTTCAAAGTTAAGCGCCATGAGGAGGGAATAAAATTAAGAAAAAGATGTCGAAAAATGAGCGTCGAGAAAAAATAAAAAAAAAGATGGATTTTTCGTATTTTTTTTTATTTTTTTCTGAAACATTTAAAGAATGTATGTTTTGAAGTTGTGCACTCTTGTTTCGTACTCCATACTGCCTGTTGTATAATAGATCTGTATAATAATGTCAAAACAAGAAGTCGTTTTCACCAGTAGCCTCAATCATGCACCATTGAAATGTAACCAGCCCCTCCCCCAACCCAGGTCTTGAGAATAGCGGAGACTTTGACTTTCAGTCCAGCTAATCCTTGGTAAAACCCTGTCCTGCGTAGAGACAGACGACAGTCTACTGGTCAAATTCACGCCAATTCCCCTGCACCCTGAGGTAAGGCCCATTCCCCACTATTTTCGGCGCAAAATCAAAACCACCGCATTCTCTCAGCATTCTCTCAGCACTGCGGGGCCACCTGGAAGGTAAATAACCGCTCATTTCTCTCGTTATCCCCTTTATACCCCCGGACCTAGGGGCCGTGGTTACAATTGACTGATACATAACCTGGTGCATAATGCACGTTTAAGGAACTTATTTCAACATAAATTTTGGATATTCATTTTACTCCTAAACGCCACAAGTCAACTGATTCACACCATTCATGTAAACTGCACCGGCAAAACATAAGGCATCTGGCATATTGTTTGTGTCTAAAATGTTGATTAATATCATTGTGGGACTACATATATTGAGATAAACAACACATCTGAACAAATCTAATGTCTTTGATATACAATGTCGCGTAAAGTAGTTACGTATAAACACTTTAAAGTGTCACGTAACATAAAAGTTACGTATGATCACAACACAATGAAACATAATTTGTTGTTGTTGTGAAATTAGCAATAAGTTAAAAAAAACTAAATTTTATTTTCTATCGGAGATCAAAAAACGGGCGGCGGAAAAAATAAAAATAAAGTTAGGAATTTGAATCTTTTTCTTATTTGGGTTTTGCAATATTTAGGTACGGCGCTCCCGTTAAACGAAAAATAAAAAAAATCTGGCCTAAGATATGAGTAAACCAAACCGGCGGGTCCGTGTAGATGCGTACGTGCGTGGGTGCGTCAGTGTTTGTGTAAGTGAGTCCGTTCGGCTTATTAACACTATAAGTTGAACATGCAAGGAGGATAACGAGTGTCAAGATTACAGTCTTAGCTTTATAATAATGAACATTTCTAGAAATAGCGAAGAATGATAATTATTTTGGTTTAACAAGAAATATATATCTCATCACATTAACATAATTATAAGACAAAAAGAAAATAGTAGCTCGATTAGATAAAAAGGTCTTTATTATTTATCACGTACATAAGTGCTGAAATAAGTTTATTTATGCAAAGATCTTGAATAGCTTAAACACCATAGTCATTTGATTCTTTTAAAAATGATAAATTACACTTTAATCAACAAGTTATTTATTACAGCAGTACAAGTAAGTCCAGTATAAATGCGTACAAAAAAACGCTATGGCGTATAAAAAAGGATAATTTCGAACAAAATATTACAAAAATGCTATTCAAAGTACATGCAAAATACAGATATAATACATTTAGTCTGTATAAGATTAAAACAACATCAATCTTATTTTGGTTACGATGTATATGTAGTCTTAGGTGTCAATATATTTCCACCGTTTTTGTGGCGTCTCTTCTTGTGTTCTGTCTTTTAGTGACGTTAAAGCTTTACGATCACTTCTGATTTATCTCTTGCTAAAATCATTTTTCATACAACATTTAAGAAACATAGCAATAAGTCTTATAAAGAAATATGCAAAACATGTTTTGTGGCATACTTCTCACTAACTACATTCCCTGATTTGGGAGGGTTTCTGCATGTTGCCTAAAAATACATCAAGGCAAAATCTGCATTTTTAGTAACGTAATAATACTGCCCTGTATCACACATAAGTCTTATTTATTTCATTATATTTCATTATATTACTGACAATTTCTTATTTCAATATGAGATATTCATGAAAACACACACCTTCCCCACCATTGTTTTGTTTTTGCTGCCCGACATTTTTAAGGAACATTTTATGTGACTGCGCAAAACAACTGGAGCCAGCCAATTCTTTGAAAGTTTGTGTAATTTTCCGTCTTAGACTTATGCTTTATGGCTGGTTGTTGGTACATTCATTGAACCCACTATAGGCGCTATAAAATGCTGTTTAAATAAAATAAAATTATATCGTCCGCATAACAATGTTTACATTTTCTAAAACGAAGTGGGTAACCAAATATAGCAGAGCGTACTCATAAGGGGTCGCTGTTTAATAATTACTTCCTATACGGACGTCAAAATCACACCAGGCGTACTGGAGGTTATAATATACTACTATTATGGCGTTTCCTCAATATTTTATCATACTAATAACAACCATCTTCTAACTGGTTTAAGAGGCAATTCTAGTTCTTCACATTTGCACAAATGCGATTGTATCAACTGGTAAATGTTTAACCAATACTTTGAGCGAATAAGCCAGGACACGGTGCCTTTGGGTGCCATTATTCGCTTATACCAAGTATTAGCCCTAGATGTCCCATACGTACCGGTACCCAGTCTTAAGGCGTCACACCACCCCATCTAGTAGTATCTACCCCCAACAAAAATCCACACCCTGGCTTATAAAGGAAAACTCTGTGGTCCTTATATACTTATAGACTTATGCTTTATGGCTGGTTGTTGGTACATTCATTGAACCCACTATAGGCGCTATAAAATGCTGTTTAAATAAAATAAAATTATATCGTCCGCATAACAATGTTTACATTTTCTAAAACGAAGTGGGTAACCAAATATAGCAGAGCGTACTCATAAGGGGTCGCTGTTTAATAATTACTTCCTATACGGACGTCAAAATCACACCAGGCGTACTGGAGGTTATAATATACTACTATTATGGCGTTTCCTCAATATTTTATCATACTAATAACAACCATCTTCTAACTGGTTTAAGAGGCAATTCTAGTTCTTCACATTTGCACAAATGCGATTGTATCAACTGGTAAATGTTTAACCAATACTTTGAGCGAATAAGCCAGGACACGGTGCCTTTGGGTGCCATTATTCGCTTATACCAAGTATTAGCCCTAGATGTCCCATACGTACCGGTACCCAGTCTTAAGGCGTCACACCACCCCATCTAGTAGTATCTACCCCCAACAAAAATCCACACCCTGGCTTATAAAGGAAAACTCTGTGGTCCTTGACACTTAAAGTCATTTTGAGTAGACCTACCCGATCCTCCCTTATTGGTTCGGGTCCGGATGGTAAACTAAATGTCACCTACCTGCCTGTATCCAGTTTCCGGAAGTCACATTGCGCACTTATTATCCTCCCAGCCCAGAGTCTACATACTCGCGTATAATAGCAAATTCCGCGGTTCCTGACATTAAGACTCATTACTAGTCACCTTGACTCAAAGCTGGCCCTTATTGGCTGGTATCAGATGGTAGCCCTATATGTTCCCTACGTACCAGTACCCGGTCTTTGTGCGTCACATCACCTCCATCTAGTAGTTTCAATCTTAAAATTTGCATCTATACCTATTTCGTTTAATTATGTAAAGGATAAATTTACACCGTTGCCCATATCGCTATTTCTGAAAAAGGGTATAGGCGTAGACAACATTTGTATATATATCCAATATTCACATGTTATTTAGCAATTCACCATTAAACAGTCATTAAGTCATTTTTGTCTAACTGGCTCCTACGATGATATTATATGCTAATAACTTGGTTATACTTTTTATTTCGGCTTATCCAATCTAGTGATTGGCTTCTGGTTGTAGTTATCATCTTTTTCATTTGTATCAGTTATCATCACTTGATCAAAATGGGGCTTATTGTTTCATGTGGCGCTTGTACCCCCTAAACCTTCAGCTCAGTTTGAAGTTTAAAGGTTTTTTCCTGAAATAATTAAGTTAAATCAATACAAAATGATAAATTCAGACGGTTGGCTTCCTTTTAGACAATAAATTATGCTTGGGAAATAAAAGGTGCAGGGGCTGCTGCCCAATAAAACTGCATGTTTAATTTAATTAAAAAAGAAAAGAAACTTATTAAGTTATAAAATGTAATCGAATCAAATGCATGATTATTTTATTTCTGATACTAAAGTCAGCTTTTAAATTAAGCTATGCATGTAATTTTGAAAATCTTGTTGTTCAACTGTACGACTTGTTAGGGGGCATTTCTACATCTTAAATCAAGAAAAATCATTACAAATGAACTATATATGTATGTAAAAAATAAAATATAATATGCATGCAAAACTTGATTTTGAACACATTGGTTTTACGATTCGATTTGTGAACAAAGATCTGTGCACTTAATTAAAACAATACCCGATTAGTTTTAGCAATATTCTAATGCATTCAATTAGACCACCTTTTTCTAATATAATAGTTAATCAATATAAATACAACATAATATTCTCGATTGTTATATATAATATGCAATAACACCATAATGATGGCTGACTTCACTTTAATTTGTAATGCTTATGAGTAAAACAGCTAGGCTGGAAACTCGAAGCAGGAAACTAACTGCTAAATGTATCAACTTATCTGTACCAGCATCTTAAGGATTGGGGGAAAATGGCGAAGTGTATGTTTATACAGTAGATATCAATAACAGTGTTTGTTTATCTACCTTTGAGAACGTGTCAAACCATTTGAGAACGAACCATACTTAATCAGCTTAAACAACCTAATCTCTTTACCCAAGTGATGATGCTATGCGTTAGAAATACCGTTATCAAACCTCTGATGAATGAGAATGAATACTAATCCAATGTCTAATTACATGACCAAAACAACTCCAATAATCCTTTCGAATGCAGACAATTGATTTCCCCATCCGGATGAAAATATCATAGTATTTGAATAGCTTAATCACGAAGTTCTTAAGCATCAATTAAAATATATAATTTTTAGCTATAAGTCCTTAAAACATTTAATTTTGTATTTGAACGATAGACATCAAATTATTAAGCTTGAAATGAATATTCACGAAGATTAATAAACTATGTAGTTCTCCATTCTAGGACTCGTCATGTTTCTTATGCATGAATGTAAATAGCATTACATGTACCTTTGAAATACAAAATATGATTGTCCTGTATGCGGATGGTATTACAAGCAAGAAATTGAATGCTTGCAGAAAATAAACTTAAACAGCTTGTCAATGGAAAACTAAAATATATTTTGTCAAACTATCTTATATGTATTGCTATGTTCATTATTCGGGAACTAAGGGACAAATTCAGAACAGCCGCTCACACTTACACTCCAACCACATTCCCGCAAGGGACACTGAAGTGACTTAAGTGGTACAAGGGGGAAATTCGAAGCAGGAAACTAACTGCTAAATGTATCAACCATGCTCAAAAACTTTATTTCAAGGGTCTGCGACTTGCGGTTTCAGGAAATTTTCTTTATTTTTATTACTTCAGACGCTATTTACTAAGGTTTGCTTTGGCCAAAGGAATATTATTTGATTTTTGTTAGTTAACAGCAAAAATATGAGGCTACATACAACTTATCAAAATTCTTGCCCTTGTGATTGAGAGACATCTTGGGCAGGCCAATTTTTGGCAACAAAGCAATCATTTTATGTTGTTGTTCAATTGGCATTGAAAACAAAAATGACGCACGGAAGAGTGAACACCGCCTCCCGCACTCATCCACCAATACTTGCACGTGTCTTCTAGGGGAAGGCCTTGATCTTAGGTAAAACCAAACACACGTTCAAAAGCATGCCAATACGAATATCTTAGTGTTTGGTTTACAGCCATAGTCAGGCGCGTAGCTAGCCCTCTATTGATGAATGTGCTTGCATCCCCCCTCGGAACATTTGTAAACCACGGTGCAATCTGGTTAATTCTGGTCGTTCTGAGGTGCTTTATTAAGTATTTTGAAATAAACATCAGGTAGTCAAGTATGCGTATTGCAACGTTGTCTGTTTTGTGTCAATATCATATGGATTCAGCCGAGTACTCGTATATCTATATTTACGCGCCTGATAGTCCATTTTACTCTGAATTTTACTAACCTGTGACCGATATCGACCGACACTTGTATCCGACAACAAGATGCTGGAAGACAAATATATGTGTATAACGTCCAAAATAGACCTACAGTACTACTGTGAACATTGCAGTGTAAAGGGGATTTGAACGTATGTACAAGGTAATATTATGATGCACACCAATTGCTTTGTCCGGGGTTGTAAGAATCCAATTCAAGCAGATAATAAGTGTCATCTTCAATGTTACGATATACACTTTTGCAAAGAATGGTTGTTATTGGGTTGATTGTTAAAACAAGAAGTGCAAAATGCATTGTTTGCACAATATCACAGACGGCGAATTTTGTCACCACATTTTCACAACCCATTCCTGAACGTAGTAGTCTGGGTCTGTTTCAGCATTGATTCAAACCCGCCACTACTAAATAAAGATGAAAATGCGCGAAATTTGAATTAGCCCGTGAGACAAAGACATTCTGCAGGTCACAACTATGTTTGGTTGTACCTGCTATAACCCCGTTATTGCACTTTGGACATATATTCATCAGAATTTTATGAGGATGTTGCATTAAAAATCATAATGTGTTCATACTTTAAATGTTATATCTAATGTGCATGCCCTACTAAAACGGGCCGGTGTTTTTTGAGTGCCTATTTGACATGAACAATGATGACCTTAACCCTAAACTAAAAAAAACATGAAAGTTATTTATACGGCCGCTTTTTAGAGTCATGATCGCGCCATGGATTTATTAAAAATAAATACCCTGTTAAATACATCTGATAAGTTCAATTCAAATTGACGAAAGTTGTGCATTGATATATTAACGCAATTGCATGTATTCAGAAAGTCTCTGGCGTGTGGCTGAACCAGTGTTAAAATGACCATAGTGAAGAAAGTGAAATTTACTGATTAGTTAATTAAGATATTTCGCGCTAATTGTACAATAAGTAAACAGTGAAGGCGTATCACATTGGAACTGAAATATATGGATTTCAGTACAACTTTTGAAGAAGCGCAACATTTGGATTTTTTACCATTATTTTGGTCTTTGAAGATATTATTTTAGCAAACTTTTATACAATTATCTAAACGAAAAATAGCTCATTGTGATAAGCATACAGATAATTCCCTTTCGAATTCCCAAAACGCTTAAAAGGGTCAAATGGCACAAATTAATCCAAACAAAAAAATCGGCTGAACTTAATACTGTTTTAAGGGACTTAAGATGTATCGAGCAATTGGGGCCGGAGGTCTAAAAATGGTACATGATAAAGCTGACGTCACAGTAATCTGGGACCCTGATTTTATTATCTAAGATTTAATCGGCTGACCACGCGATCTGATTATTTTGAAACTTATATATCGCCCATGTGCATTTTAGTCTTAGCAACAATAACTGTTTATTCGTCGTATTGTTTAAAATTCGAAAATCATATCACAAATAACGTTTGAAAAGTGAATTCTTCGACAGTGTATACTTTTGAAATTCTTTTTCGGGCGGATTCATCTTTCCTAAGGAAATTATTTGGCTTTTAATAAAAACGTGGTTTGAAATATTCATTTCAATTTGAACATCATAACTATTGCATTGAAATTGTAAAAAATAAAATAAAATAAAAAGTTCATTCTATAATGTTTCATAGAAAACATTACCGATAAAAGTAGGAAGATCAACCATAATTTATGTCCACTGCCCCATGGGTTTTAGACCTATATGCGTCGAAATGAGAAATCCTGAGATGAATTGTGCGGCGTCTGCAGTCTACTAAAAATAACATGTAATCATAACAAAGGAGATTTCGGCGCATCACCTTCTGCTCTTAAGAAATGGTTTGATCAGTCCCACAGAAGTACCACAAAGCTTTAAAACAAGCTTTACACTGAAGAGCTGGCCGGAAGGATAAGTATTGAAAATGTATTTGTTCACAAACTTTGACATTGACTCTTAGATGTGAGTGCGAGGTTGGTGCCACGACACTTGAAAGTGACGATAATGCAAATGGGGCAATTACCATAAAAATATAGAAATGAGTCATTCTCACCATGCGGTTGTGCGGCATAGTTCTTTCGCAAGAGACCCTGCTTCGAATCCTAATCCCGAGTGGAACTATTGCTTATCTAGGAAACATAGTATACTGGATACTTAATATTGGCACCGTTTAGGGGCCATTTTGAGTTAACAGTTTTTGGTTTCTGACTTATATTGTCTGAAGGTTGCAACTAAGTTAATCTTATCACTTTCAGCTGTTAAATAAAGCTTGGGTTCGCGTCTAGGCCCTCACACTTAGTGACCGATATTCTATACTGTAATAATTAAGAAAACCCAAAATAGTTTTCTTATAAAGATTACACATAGTTGAGAACCTAAATGTTGAGAAAATGCATATATCAAGGTTATCAAAAAAATATCATTCTGTCGGTATAGAAGCTAGAAGCACATACTTGTACAATGCACAAACCCCCCTTGACCTACAATCACGCCCACTGCTTCATTTTCAGAGATTCTATCGACATTTCAAGATATTTATGGTGTTTTTCACATTTCAATTTAAAAGTTAACTACTGTGTATTCCAAAGTAATAAAACACGACTTGCATGAACATATATCCTTATATACTCGGTTTTAATGTCATGCTAAAACACGTTTAATTGTCAACATTTAAAAACAAGTATCTCTAAGACACAAGTATTATGCTATTCTTATAAATGTTAACTCTTACTTACGCTTATATAAAGGCAATTAAGTATCCATGAGTTATTTACAGCGACTAAAACATACATGATATGAGTAATCGTCTGGCATTTAAAGACTATTCATTTGCATATAGTAGACATATTTCATGCATTACTTGTGAAGTGGTAATGCAAACAACACAATGGAACTACTCAATGAAGTTCGAATTCCTCGGTTTAAGTGTCAGCGGCCAGTCATTGTCAGACGGGACACTAGTGTTGTCTCTACGTCGTTCAGTTCAGGATTCAAGCGATTGACTGTTGAATGTTCGCAAAAATCATATTTTAATATTCTTAGAATTTGACTTTCTTTGGACATTAAGCAAGAGAGGACTTCTGTGACATTTCATGTGTTTCAAATTCAGTTTAATAGTTACTGACAAAAGATCTCATTTAAAGATTCACTCTCACGCCCAAATAAGAGTAACCTCAATTGAAAGAAGTGTTTCAATTTATCAAAATTAAGAAATATAATTAAAGTATATAATGAAGGACACCGTCTTTAATATGAAACAAAGGAGCATAAAACGATATTTCTTTTATGAGACAAAACTTGACTACTGTTATTATCTTAGGACCCACCAGTCATTTATGTTTTGTACGGTTTTAGCTACTGAATACACGTTTATAATCTTGTTATAAGTAAGAAATATTTTTCATAAATGCATAATTTCGCAGTTCGTTTCGCCGATAATAGTTAACACATATAAGTACATGGAA
The DNA here is from genome assembly GCF_026914265.1 of Mya arenaria. Lineage (NCBI taxonomy): Eukaryota > Metazoa > Mollusca > Bivalvia > Myida > Myidae > Mya > Mya arenaria. The sequence continues at coordinate 16,612,722 of NC_069130.1, read as the reverse complement.
ACAGCCAGTCATCTAATCATTCACTATTAACGCATCATTACGCGTTAAACAGTAAAGTAACAGAATTAAACTTGTGTTTTACTTTTTTAAACCGTTCTTTTTCTAAAGTAATATGCATATATGAACTGAACTTGTAAACCAATAAACAAGAAGTATAAATTGAAAATAAATAACCTATTACACTTGTTTTATTTCTCATGATTTCGGCAACATTTGTTCACAACGGAAATTGAAAAGGCTATTAATGGCCTGTACGATTTGAACACAATTTATGGAATGATTATCAGCAGCATGCACTCCTTACGCATTCCATAAAGAAAATCTTTTACCTTTGATTAATGTTTGTGTAGTTAAGTAGCATTAAAGGATGACAGCTTTTGTATATATAAAATCACAGATTTCGTAGGCTTCAAGACAAACATATCAGTTTGCATGATAAAATAAGACGTACAGGTACATAAGTGTATATTTTTACTCTCCAATACAGATATTGTTAAATCAACCACCAAAACCTGTTTTAATATACTTGAATTCCGATTCAATGCTTTGTACAAGTAGTTAAGTGATAATCCCTTTAGATGTATCATACTTTCTTAGCTTAAATGAGTCATGTAAATAAGATTAATTATCTTTTTTAGAATAGACTTGCAACTCGAGCATATTCGTTTTATCTGAAGTAACATATCCGAACGTATTTGTAAGTATATGTACCTTAAATGGTTTTGAAATGAACTGTTCCCATTTATATCAGTATATAAATATAGAACACGGTTTTCTGTAATATAGAGACGAAGCACATGCGACCATACTTGCCATTCGTTATTCACAAATAGTTGCGTCAGGTCCGTCACCCTTGGTAGTGACTGTAGGCCAAATTGAAACTTCGTCGATGTTTGGTTCGAATGTCCAATTAAACATTTTGAAATACAACTATTATAAATTATAATAAGCACTTTTGTCATTTGTGTTTATTAATTTTTTTAATAAAATAACTAATACAACGAAAAGTACATGTCGTTCTTATAGCCTGCAAAGCATTGAATATACATCAACCTTTGGACGACACGAAAACACGGATCGTACGCTTATTTCGAAAATATTTTTTTGAGGGAATTTCGGAATCTTTAAAGTTGAACACAATTAACTTTTCTGTTAAAAAATATCATATTCTTTACATTTATGAATTCTTATCTAAAACATATAACTATGACAAGAAAATTATTGATAAAAAATTAAATGTATCCCAAAGGTTGTTTTCAAAATATACACACTTTTTTGAAATTCATGATTTTTCTTTAAATGGTATTCCTGCTGATTAGTGCTTTATGACTGAACCTTTTTTAAAGCGTTCAAAATCGTTTGCAAAATTGTTTTATTATTTAAAAAAATAAATTGATAGAAAAAAACACAATTACTTTTGGGCGACACAACATATATCCTATCGGCGACACGAGTCTCCCAAAGGTTGCATCAAAGTTACCCAAAGGTTGGATTGGTCTTAATATATATATATATATATATATATATATATATATATATATAATATATACATTAACAATTAGAGCTAAAATTTGATCTGTTTGAAAATTAAAAAAGCATTTTTTCACGTTTCAAACGAAACCTTTTCCCCGATGTCTGATTCTACAAACATGGACGAGTCAATATCAGCATTATATAAATGTATATCACATTTAACATACGATTGATCTACAAATGCATCATATACGTTTCGGTTAAGCCACTGTATAAGCGATTAGGATTACATGATCATTTATTTTTTATTTGAAGTTATTTGTATGTATGTATGTATGTCAAGGAAAGTGCAAGTACTTATTTCCAACGGGGTCCTTTGTTTTTGCCGAAGGGACAGCACGCTGAAGAGACAGTGGTGGAATAAAAGGAAGTCCGGGTGTTATACCCTTGCTCTTTTTCGAAGAGAACCCTTAGTTCTTTAATTTACGTGCTCGGTGCCACGGAGTTCAACTTTCCTGGGTTTAACAAGTACTGAGTACACCAAGCACTACCCTTTAAATGCCAAACGCCAGACAAGGGAGCTACATGTACCAACTTTTAACGTGTATTGGTATGACGCGACCAGGGATCGAACCACTAGGCCACGGAGACGGTTCATATTGAATATAATGAATATTTTTTGGTCCATGTGTCATGAGTGTGGTCATTCTGAAGTGCGTTTTTTATAATGTGTTTCTCTCCTTAAAAAACGAGAACAAAAAGTTATTTTATTTCCACTTACATATGAAAAATATGGTAGACTACTCTAGGTAGGCAAAGGTTTGTATTTCTATTTTTTTTGAGAACCAGAATTCTGTACCAAACCTACCTATATTAGAGTATGTCCCTATTGTAGAAAATTCAAGATATTAAATGGTCAAATTTTATCATGTTCACTTAAAAATGCACAATATTTAGGAAACAACGCATAAACAGATGTGATTTAAACTGGGAAACCATTATTTAGGAACTAACGAAAACTCCATCTACAACGGCAAGTGTAGTGTAGGGCGGTTGGGAGGAAAACATAGGGTCGGCCGAGCAAGTGGAATCAATTTTTTACGCCTTAGTCTTATGCCTTAAAACAGGACATTCGCACTTGTAATCATGACTTCATACTAGACTTGCAGTCTGTATTATATTTTTTTTATTACTTTTAATAAAAAAATCCGACCTTCAAAGTTTCTACGTATTTTTATATAGTTGAAACATATTTATTTTACAACGATTGTGAAACAAGTTATTACAACATTATATTAATCACTCTCGTTGGCACCATTTTACGTGTGTTGTCTTGTGTTGTGGGGGGAACCGGAGGACCCGGAGAAAACCGACTTGTCCGGCTGGGTGACCACAAACAGAACTCACATTTTTTTATATCAAGCGTGTAAACTTTAAAAAAGGGCAGAATAAATATAGATAAGAGCGATCCATTTTGCATTGGTTCTACGACAACATACAGTTGCATGTTATAAAGCCTAGGTTACCTGCCCTTACCATTCCACCCATGTTGTGCAGTGTTCGCTGCAGTACTCTTCTCTTGTTGATAAAGACGTTATGACTGAAGCAGGATTTACTACACTGTAACCGAAATAGTTAATACGGTAGTGTTTTTTTCATCTGTCAACAATATTGTGGTTTACATCTTCGTAATTCTTTCAACTAATAAATCATATCATATGAAAACTTTGTAGTGTCAACATATCTTGGTTCGAGGGTAAGAACCTTTTAAGACTGCACCCTGAATGACCATGATTACCTGATTATTGATGGAATTTTTGAAAAAAATATTTGCACTTTCAGACTTATCTTTTTAAAGTCTTAATATAACTGAATAATTCATCTACCTGTACAGTAGATGAGTAGAGACACATTGCTAGTGAGTAATGCACCAGTCAATTGTAACCACGGCCCCCCAGGTCTTGGGAATAGACTTTCGGTCCAGCCAACCCCAGGTAAAATTCCCGGACGAACTGATGGTAAAATCACTGCCAAAAGTCCCGCACCCAAGGGGCCCTATGTAAGGCCCATTTCCCGCTATATTTTGCACAAAGACAAAACCACTGCAGTCACCCGGCTCATTTCCCCTGCTATCCCCAGTATACTACCCCCTGACCTGGGGGGGGGGGGGGGCATGGTTACAATTGACTAGTGCTTAATGCACCTTATCTTAGGGCGTCAAATGGTGTCTGTCAGTCATTCCTTAAAAATCTGACTGTTCATATTGCGTTTGATTATACGGTGTTTGATATAATAATTGCTGCAAAGTACTTCATCTTAATGAACCAGTGAATTGTAACCATGGCCCCCAAGGTCCAGGGAATAATGGGGACTTTCGGTCCAGCCAAGTCTGGGTAGTATCTGCATCCTGCGGGGACAAATTAATGGTAAAATCCCTGCCAAATGCCCCCGCACTCCAGGGACCCTAGGTAAGGCCCATTCTCTGCTATATTTTGCGTGGAGACAAAACCACCGCTTTCACCTGGCCCTGCTTGGCAACCTAGAAGGTACAAGTAAGGCCCATTTCCCTGGCTATCTCCTGCAGATTGATTCATATGGTATCTGTCACAGGTGATCATAAATACACAATTTTATTCAACGAGTTCAGTAATTGTGTAAATAATCAAGCCTTTTCTTCCTGGGCGAATTGAATAAAATTATGTCTTATTTGATCATGAGTTTCAAATTCTTTATATCACATGAATTTTTCAGTACGCAACATCTTCGGATATGTTCGGATCGCAATTCATCGCATAACAATATACATGCAAATTTGATCTTGTTATTGTTTGTATTGTGTCATCAGGTCTGTTAAAATATAAATCAACAGTTTAGAAAGTGCTAAGTTATTATATTTTAAACGTTTGGTTACCAAAAGTGTTTTAATTTTAAGTTTAAAAGTGATTTCAAGTGGTTGATCTTTTCCCGCCTTATTGTGACGTCATTTGAAAAAAAATGTTTCCGGTAACAGTCGGGTCGTCCTATTTACAGAATAGGAAAGAACGGATTACTGAAAGGTAATCCGAAATGAAATGAAGTATTTTTATAACGTTTCTTGAATTAAATAATGAACTATTGGTGTAAATATAAGGAATGAATTGCAGGGTTGATGTCATTATCGGGGATATCAACGCAATTGGGCTGGTCAAAGTATGCGTGGAGTCCTTCGGACTCCACAAACTTAGACCAGCCCAATTGCGTTCATACCCCGATAATGACATCAAGCCCGCAATTCATTCCTTAATTAAATTGTGACGTCATATCCTGTAAGATGACATCATAATTTGTTATATGGTTATGACTTTATTTCATGTTAAAACGCATAAAGTACTGAAGATCTTCATTATTTTTTCGAAATCAAGACAAAATACCACGCTTTACTTTTCTTATTTAGATCATGGAAAATCTACTACCTTATTAAGATGAATCTTCATCATAAATACAAAATGAGAAATAAGAGTATAACTTGCAAGAAATTTGTCAATTAAGTAAGGTTTTTGCAAATGAATTTGTTTACAAACATGGAGAGCGATATATGTTCTTGGCAATAGAAATACAGCAATGTTATATTACACATGTGTAATACAGAAAAATATCAATGGTCTGGCTTCAAAATGCCGGAGCTGCATTTTTTTGTTTTGGAATTTTACATCACTTAAATCATAAAGGCAAGCTGCAGCTTATATAACTCCAAAATGCTGAGTAAATAGTCCAGTGAGAAAATGGTGTTCATGTCATCAAAATGTCGGGCAATGATTGGACATTTCACAGAGAAGCAAAACTGCCGAACCTTCAGAAATTGTAACTACAAACTTTGGCACTTTGTTAAAAAAAAATGTGTGATCAAATTACCAAGATTAAATACTACCGGGGTATATTAAACCAACCTGAAATAAGTTATAGTTAGTAATCAAATTGTGTTTATTTTTTTCAGAATGGATCCATGGGAAAATAGAACAAGACTGCAAATGCTGAAAAGAAAGTATGTTCTGTTTCTTAAAGCTGCATGCTCACAGTTTTATTGTTTTGAAAACCTTTTTATTTTTTTGTCTTGAAATAAGCCAAATTTTGCGTAAATGTCTTGAAACCAGTGGAGATTGTTGACAAAAGAGCAGATCTATCGCAGTTATCATATGAGAATTTACATTTGAAAATTGATGTTACATGGGTAAAAGCGTTACTAACGCTATAAGAAAATTGAAATTTTCGGCAGTTGACCCAACACTGAGATCTGTTGTGAGTTATCTTATATTTATGACTGAATTTAATGCACTCAGATGCCAAAATAAGCTGAGTTAGGGACAATTTTTTTTAAGTAAAAACTGTCAATTTGTGAGAGTGTAGCTTTAATAGTTTTTCATGGCCCTTCTCTTTTATTAAATTTCTTTGAAGACATTTACCAAGTTTTTAGATATTTAAAACATGGTTTCCTTGATTATTTAGAAATTATACTCTGGGCAAATAAATAAAGTGTCAGTTAATTAAAAAACTTAGTTTATGTCAGATTTCATACCTTATGCACCAGTCAATTGTAACCACTTTCCCCCAGGTCTGGGGGTAAGCAGTACATTTTAATAGGCCTTACCTAGAATGTACAAGGGTTGCAGGGGCATTTGGTGGGGATTTTACCAGCAGTTTGTACCCACAGGGTGGGAATTTTGCCTGGGATTGGCTGGATCGAAAGTTCGAAGCTATTCCCCGGACCTTGGGGGGGGGGGGGCGTGGTTATAATAGACTGGTTTAGACTTGTGCATTAGACACACTATTGTTCTCTTATGAGTCTTTCAAAATAATTCTGTAAGCTACCTTTCAAATAGTCTCTTGTCTAAAGTCTTTTAAATTATTCTTGTATTAAATTTGAATACTGCATACATATAAATTAAGTTTGAAGTAACTAGTTGTTTGACTATTATTATACTTTTCACGTCCATCTTTGAGTGTACCAGTCTTCAAATATCTACACATTTTCTTATCAATAATTAGACCTAAAAAAAACCAAAAAATTTGGTACAGGTTACCCAACCATACCTACAAAATTGGCGCCTATTAATTTATAGTTAGTTGATAAAAAAATAAAAATAAAATAAAATGAAATTGTCTGTTTGAATATGTAGTTTAAAACCTTTATAACTTTATACAGATGATCATTTAACACCATTCTCAAATGATGAAATTAACATTTTTTTACATAAAAGCCTTTGTAATTAAAAAATAAAATAAGAAAAATCAATAGCCTACCTACATGTACCTTACCTGTTTTTGGAAAGGATGTAACCCTAACCAAACCATTTTTATTTTGGCCTCATCACACCTTCATTAGTATGTGTGTAGTAGTATACTTGTATGACTTTTTTTATATAATCTGAATTTTATTTATTTTTTAGGTTTTTCATGTTACTCAAAGAAGATGAGACCAGTGAACTCCAAAAGCTGTTGGATGATGCTGATTTCATGGATTATATGATTGATAATGACCAGCTTTCTCTTGCCTTTGTCCAAGTTATTCTGCTCAACAATCGACCGATGTTGGACGTCCTTATCAAACATGGTGTTGACATTAACACCTTAGATTCTATGTTCATGGAAAATGGTATCATGCAGGCTGCCCGCTACGGACATAAAGAAATGATGCTGCACCTCATCAAACTTGGCGTACATGTCAACCACCAGAGTGAAAACGGTTCAACAGCTTTGCACATTGCCATTGAAAATGTGAAACACAATTTCCTCGAGTTGCTTGTACAACAACCAGGAATAGATCTGAACATAAAGGACTGTAGTGGCTTCAGTCCTTTATTGTGGACCGCCAGATTGCGCGACTGGAGGGCTATGAAGATTATGATCGATGCTGGATGTAACATAGAAAGTAAGGACTTTACAAAGGGAGTTAACTCCTTGCACATTGTAGTTGATAAAAATCAGGCATTCTGGAAAGGCAAACTAGCAACTCTTGAGGACAATAACAAATGTATTGAACTGCTCCTCAAATCTGGTGTTGATATAGATGCTGGGGATGTGTATAAGAATACGCCGCTTCTCTATGCTATCAGGTGTAATAATCACAATGCAGTAAAGAAGTTGTTAAAAATGAACTGCAAGTTTATTGCTAGTCGTAGAGTTGGATCGGCATTTGCAAGTACTCAGTTTTATTTTAATCCAGATTTAGTTGGATGTGACCTCACATTGTTTCCTCTTTATGTGGCCATGTCAAAACTACAAACAAAAACTGTGAAAATGCTGTGTTTAGCTGGAATTAAATACCACAAGCTTGCCAATGAAAAACGGATCTTGGACTTCATGTCAAGTACTTATGAACCTCTTGGTGAAATGTTAACTGACTTGGTTTACCATCCTATGTCTCTCAAGCAGGCATGCAGGTGTGCCATAAGACAAAGTTTGAGTTACAATATTGAGGACTTAAGAAGTGCAGATCTAGGTTTACCTGCCATCCTTGTTAGTTATATCTGCCTTGATGATCTTGATGAATTATAAACCTTTGTAACCAGCCTTCAATTAGGATTTTAGCCAGGATTGAAAAAGGACAGGGCGCTGTAGAAAAGGGACAGGGTGCTAAGGGTAAAAAGGGCCCACTGAATTGGGCTATGAAGAACTTGAACATAATGAATTTAGCAGAAAATGTTGGAAATTGTGCTTAATTGAATTAGTGTTAGGTTTCAACTACCAGATACCTGTAAAGTATAAAGACTTTGTGTGTATACATGTATTTACAATCTAATTATAAGTTTTAGACAAAACAAAAAAAATGTTTCACAGTCTCGAGCATTTAAAGGGGTTGTACTCCATATGATGAAATAGCGAAAATAAAAGAAATTTGTCGAAAACTGACATAAAATTGGTATTGATGTGTACAATGCATTGAAACTTACTAACTGAAGTACCACATAGTTTACAATTCATTTATTTTTCGCAGTTTTTTTTTTAACTTTTCCATTAAAAAATATTACTAGGTATGTCTACCTAGTAGAATTCATTCCTTATGTGTGATTGGCTAGTCGATGTTTTCACATGATATTACCAAGTTAGGTATATAGCTAAAATATTCCACCTGGTAAGAATAAGCCTTCGTGGCACAGTGAATACAACACTGGACTGCATTCTGGTATTTTTTTTACAATTATGATATCAAAGAGTAAAACATTTTATTAAATAATTGTCCTGAGATTCGTAACAGTGCCAATCTGGTGTACAGTCTCTTTAATTCTCTGAAGGCAAAAGGGTTACCATTCTAGTCTCCATGAGAGCAGAAGGGTGCTACTGAATCCTAGAACTCTTCTTCAATTCTGACACCCAAACTACTGACAATTTTGTTTTGAAACTAAATTGGATTGAAGAATCTATGTTTTGTGGAATTATATATGAGATAGTTCACTAGTAAGTTTTGTATAATTTGTTTGTGATGTTTTTCCATATATTGTCATGAAAATACTTAATAATTAAGGATTATGGACAACGCAGCAAGTTTTCACTCATTTCATTGAAAAGAAAAACTTAAAGATGCACTCTCACAGATTAACAATTATGACATTTTTATGCCCCCTTTTGAAAAAAGTGGGGTATATTGTTTTGCACATGTCGGTCGGTCGGTCGGTCGGTCGGTCGGTCGGTCGGTCTGTCTGTCTGTCGGTCGGTCGGTCGGAATACCAAATGGTTTCCGATCAATAACTTGAGAACGCTTTGACCGAGGGACCTCATACTTGGTATGTGTATTGGTCATCACCAGCAGATGAACCCTATTGATTTTGAGGTCAGTGGGTCAAAGGTCAAGGTCAGTGTGACCTTTACATGAAAAACGGTTTCCGATCAATAACTTGAGAACGCTTTGACCCAGGAACCTCATACTTGGTAGGTGTATTGGTCATGACCAGCAGATGAACCCTATTGATTTTGAGGTCAGTGGGTCAAAGGTCAAGGTCAGTGTGACCTTAACATGAAAAACGGTTTCCGATCAATAACTTGAGAACGCTTTGACCCAGGGACCTCATACTAGGTAGGCTTATTGGTCATGACCAGCAGATGAACCCTATTGATTTTGAGGTCAGTGGGTCAAAGGTCAAGGTCAGTGTGACTGTAAGCTGAAAAAAGGTTTTCTGATTGTCCATATTTTATTTAAGTGTCCAAATCCTACTAACAATTTGGCTCCCAAGGGGGCATAAATGTTTCACTAACATCTCTTGTTTTAGTTTATGTCTCAGAATCAGCTGATTTTGGCCTCAATGCCTTTAATTCAGTCCTATTAAATAACTCACATTATAACAACTCTCAATTGTTTGGGAAATTGCCAAAAATTTCATTTTTCTTATAATAAAGTGTTAGCAATTCTTTTAGCCACAAAATATCAATTTTGGAATGTAAATATGTCAAAACTGTGATCTGATATTTTATGAGCTGTCTTGTATCACTGGTTTCCAGATGTTTACTCAAAAATTGGCTCATTCAAAGACAAAAAAAGTTGTCAAAACAGTAAATTTGTGTGAGTGCAGCTTAGAATTTAGTCCTAAATTCTATCCACCTTTGGTAATTTTTTTCCATATTTTACATTTTCTAAATTGTAAAGGTTTTAAAACAGTCTTAAACTTAAATGCGTACAATTCATGCCTTATTTCTCTAGATATTAATAGAGAATTTGATCAGAAAACCTTTTTTTAATGAGTCTAAAACACAGTCTATATTGCCAAACATGCCATATTTCTCAAAGGCTTTCCAAGGGATTTTGCTCAGGAAACCAGAGGATTTTTAAGGAGTCTATCAACACAGTCAATACTTTTTGCATGTACTTGCCATATTTTTTGAATGGTTTTCAGGAGATTTTGCTCAGAAAACCAGAGCATTTATGATTATCCTCAATTATCAATCACTCAGGTGCAGGCATTATGTTGCGTGTTCTGCTTTTAAAAGCATTTTATTTAAACAAGCCTTTCTGTTTAACTGAAAAGCACTGTACATTTGTATATTGTATATCTTGTACAAAAAAAGCAATCTAGCTGAAAATTTTCCCACTCAGATAGACTGAAAATACTGGTACATAATTATATTTTTGCATTCAGGGGGAATCAATCCCCACCCCTGTTAGACCGGGTGATGGATCGATATTCAGGGTCATGTAATGTTGGCATTCAAAAATACGTATCCATGTTGTAAATCCAGTTTTTCGAAACATTATTTTTATGTTGAAATTTAGAGAAAAAGAGTAGTTCTTGGTCAGTAAGTACTCTTAACTCTTAATTATTTTTCTTTTCCAATTGAAAATGAATTGAAATTCTTAAGCAAACTTTCTATTTTATCAGAGCCTAAGTCCCAGAAAGAGTCATTATACACCTAAACAAATAATTTTCTTAGACTTACAATTAATATAATCGTTTGCCAAATCCCTATAAAATTATTCAACATATTTTTAAACTAATGCATCTAAGTTATATCAATAATTATTTTGCCAATGTTTTGCAGAGTTATTGCAGGTCAGCAAATTTGATTTAAAAAAACATTTTTGAAATCAAATTTTCTAGTCCACACTGATAAACAAATAAGCCATGTTCACTGTAAACAAACCACTTCTAGCTACAGCAGCAAATATTCAAAATTATATTCAGTTAAAAAAAAAAGATTTTTTTTTTAAATTCTTTGCATATCTCTAGTCTATTTGCTCCTTGTATTAGTTGTGTATACATATTACATGTTAAAACTGTGCCTTGTCTGTTTTATAGTTACCAGAATAAAATACACTTTGTGTTATCAAATACGTATACACAAAATTTGTTACATGACTAACAACAAGTGTTGCATGTATCAAAGGCTCTCTTCGAAATGTTGGTGAACTTTGCATTAGATATTCCTTTTATGATTTAGTTGTTACATACATGTATGTACCCTGCATGTCATAGCAGAGTTAAAGGGATAATGTTGTCGTTGTCTGCTGCATAATACTTTCATGTTTGCTGTCTTACTTGAGCATTTCTTATCTGATATTGGACCAAAATGCATGTTGGCATAATATCATAACTGTGTTCGATCAACAGTGAGATCGCTCCATGGAGTCCAGAGTAATTTTTATACGCCCGAAGGGTCGTATTATGTTATGGCCTCCATCGTCTGTCTGTCCGTCTGTCCGTCTGTTAGCAATTCCGTGCCGGGCCATAACTTGGTAATTAATAAAGCGATTTTCAAATAACTTTATACAAATCATCACTACATTAAAAGGATGTGTCGCGCGCAATTTCCAGGTCCATACCTCAAACACTAGAATCACAATGGGGGGGGGGACGTTAGCAATTCCATGTCCAGGCCATAACTGGGTTACTACTAAAGCAATTTTCAAATAACTTTATACAAATCATCTCTACATTAAAAGGATTTGTCAAGCATGCTTTCCAGGTCCGTACCTCAAAGGCTAATTTCACTGGGGGGCGTTAGCAATTCCGTGTCCGGGCCATAACTTGGTAACTAATAAAGCGATTTTCAAATAACTTTATACAAATCATCACTACATTAAAAGGATGTGTCGCGCGCAATTTCCAGGTCCATACCTCAAAGACTAGAATCACCATGGGGGTGCGTTAGCAAATCCGTGTCCGGGCCACAACTTGGTCACTAATAAAGTCATTTTCAAATAACTTTATACAAAGCATCATTACATTAAAAGGATGTGTCGCGCGCAATTTCCAGGTCCATACCTCAAACGCTAGAATCACCATGGGGGGACGTTAGCAATTCCATGTCCAGGCCATAACTGGGGCACTACTAATGCAATTTTCAAATAACTTTATACAAATCATCTCTACATTAAAAGGATTTGTCAAGCATGCTTTCCAGGTCCGTACCTCAAAGGCTAATTTCACTGGGGGGCGTTAGGAATTCCGTGTCCAGGCCACAACTTTGTGTTACTACTAATAAAGGATTTTTTAGAAAACGTGTCCTAGCCACAACTTTGTAACCAATAAAGCAATTTTTAGATAACTTTATACAAATTATTGCTACATTAAAAGGATGTGTTGTGAGCACTTTCCAAGTCCTGCTACTTTTAAGCTTAGTAAGCAGTATACTAGCATAACCTAAATGTTTATTAAAGACCTCAAGCCGAATCTTCTTCGGGCGTATAATGCTCCGTTTCGCGGTGCTCTTGTTCTTGATTGGTCAGAATGAGATACCAAAACTATTTTGTTCCCCTCTTACTTAAATATTTCTTTTTTCAGTTTTTACCATACTTGGTCACAATGTTTCTGGTCATAAAACCTCGAGTTAGATCAACAGCCAGATCAATTTTTACCCAGAGGTTATTAGCATTTAATTTGTCAATTTTTGACCAAATTCTCCCTGTCCACTCTATCTGATTTTTTAAATATTTTATCCGATATGTTCCAGACTTTGTTAACACTGTTTATTGGCATAAAATATTTACACATTTCTATCAACAGCCTTACAGTGTTTTTCGCTGTGGAGTTGTGGCCCTTGTCAATTTTCAAAATGTGACCAAATCTAGTTTGACAGGTCTTTAGTTTGAGTATTTTTGTCATCAAATCTTTACAACACTAAGTTACAATATCGAAATATGTCTAATAATATTATTATGCATTTACTTAAAGTGGAGAGGCATTGAATTTATATACAATTATTTTGCATTCTTTTTTGGCACATAAAATATTTCTTGTTAGTTTGGTTTGACTATGATGGGCACCTGACAGGCGACAAACAATTTTGCAAATTTTTATTTAATTACTGATTTCTTATACCTTAAGAAGATATTATTGTTGTTTTAGAGTTTATTTGTTTCCTGATATACAGTTGTCTGTTGTTGAATTTACGATATTAGAATTTGTGATATTAAGTGTGATATTTAACTATATCTTTTTTTAAATATATGTAAGTCAAGTATGGATTTTATACCTTTGTTTGTATAAAATGATTTTTTAAAAATAAATTCTTCATTTTAAACAGTTCTTATTCATCTTAGTCCAATAGCCTGTATGCATTATTGTCTCTGTATGTTTAGACAATAATATAGATGGCAGGCATGTATATATACACAGAGCATCTCTAAGTTTATTGTGTACATGTATATATATATACAAATTGTATATGTAACTTAAATAAGCATGGTTCAAAATTAATAAGAATCCCTATTCTGGGGATAATTATTGTATTTTTTTTGCAATGGATTTCCATCTGTCCGAATGTTTGTCATGCATTTGTGTAAACTCATGTTTACATAAGAAAATCAATATCGTACAGTTGAGTTAAAGGTCTCGGCCGATATTACTTCAAGACTCTAAATGGATTTGTTTTAAATGCTATTGTAAACTTCTAATAAGCGTATTACCTTACAAAATAGCATTCAAAAATCGTCATGTTAGACAAAATACGTTGTAATTTTAAACAGGAGATCCATGATGGCCTATGCTCTACTGGCAAGGAAGGCTCTTGTGGTAATTTTCATTCAGAGTAACTGAGTTTGTATGCATGGGTAAAAGCCAATATATTTAAAGTCCACTTAGAACGATTTGTGTTTGGGTTAGCTGAAAACGTTGCATGTTCAACATGAAATGTAGTAAGCTGATTAGTTGGATGAACTCATTAAATATATACCAGCGACAGCAGTTCATATCCACAGCATGCACATACTAGTAACACTACATACTTAAAGTGAACCATGTTCCAAAGGGCAAAGTGGTACAGACACCAATAATGCACAACTATCTGTAACAATTGTTCACTTAGAGTATACTTTGATAAGGTTTATACAATTTCAAGGGCAAACATCTACTCACACATGAGCGGATCTGGTTGGTCTTTCAGAAGAAAATGGAGGTCTCATGAATATCGTACTGCTGTATATATTTAATTTAGATACAATACCAAGCGGGTCATGATGGCCCGTAATCACTAAAAGGTTGTTGGCGCGCGTGAATTTACCTTTTTAAAACTCTGTTAACAGGCAATTAAAGTCGAATCCAAAAAAAAACGAATATTGAGTGGCCCCAGATTGTTACCGATAAATTCCTGTCATTTTCTAAGTTGTTATGTAAGTTGATGATTTATTATACAATTAGCTTGATTCATAACATAAGCTGATAAACCTATATATACCAGAAAATATGCACATTCATTTCATCTCGCAAGTTTATTGCTAGTGTGAAGTTACTTAAATGAAACACGATATTGACTGAGGAATCCTTTATAAAAAAAACACATTGTTTTCGATATTTATTAATCCTTTCCGGTAATATAAAGCAATTGTATTATTTGTAGTACTTTTTCGGGGGGGGGGGGGGGGGGAGTAGAGTGAATCTTTAAGAGAAAAGATTCTGACAATTTTTGGTATGTACCAATCTACAAGATGAACAACATCTTCTCTGTACAGTGTCTACGTTCATTTAAATGGTCCAACAAATATAGTAAGCAATTCATAATTTACAAGTAGGAATAAAATGTTATACTGTTTTAAGAAGATATACCGAAAGGTACAATTTCTTTAAAAAGTGGAAAAAAACAAAGGATTTAAAAAAATACAACACTCGTTAGTTTTACCGATTTTTTTTTAATAATGGTTATAGAAAAAAAACCATGATTTTGTAATACAAAATACAGAGGTAGGATAAATCAATATTTAACAATAATGCTGAACATTTTTTTATCACAGTCAAAAAATAGCAATGAACACAGTTATTATTAAACAATTATCTTAAAGTTATACTTCTTGATTAATACAACTTTTCTCCCATAATAGTAGATCAGTGTTCAAGTGTCTGATTGTATAATTCTAAAACCTCTGAACAAGAAAAAATAAAATGACTAATAGTAAACACTTGAAAAATCCGATTACATAAACATTCGCTTTGCTTTACAAAATGAGAGTTTAAACATATTTCATTATAGATACAAGCATATTAAACATAGATTCTATCAGTTTCTTTTCTTTTCAATAAAACTAATATAAAACAACACCAAAATAGAAGTTATCTTATACTTGGGCTCAATACTGCACATTTAAAAAAACAGCATGGTTGTATTTCTTTTTGTAAACATGGAATGCTGTCAACATCCAAACAAGAGCTCGATAGAGCGAACGCTAGCACAAGAGCTGGAAACACAACAGCTGGACAGAGCGAACGCTAACACTTCTATGTTTTTGTCAAACACATAAGGAGCACAATTCGGCAAATATTAATGCCGGATATATAAGTCTTGTTAAAAATGATTGTAAAATTTCCGGTAACATGTGTACAAATGGGGAAAACGTTACTAATGTTGTTAGAACTTGTGTCCAACCCATTTGCTTTTTGTATACTCTATATTTATCATTGTTGTAAATACCGATCATGTTGAAAGAAAAAAGGCAATAAAAATATGTTTAAATCAAAGTTTCATTTGAACATTGTTAGTAGGTCCTGAGTTTTAACAAAGGAAAGTAGATTGCCCGCTGACGCCGAAAACAACACCAACGCTATGACAAAACTTTGACCTTTTGTTTTCGAAAAACAAGAGGAGCTACTAGGGCTCACAGAAAATGTTAATTATTAGCAATATTATCATAGTGAGAGATGGCTACTAAAGAAGTTGCATAGGTAAAAGCCTCCGATGACCAAAATGGGAAAAACATGCCAGGTTCACTATTATAGCCGTCAAAGGTCATTGGGGTCATTTGACCAAAGTGAGGCTGTTTTAACATGGCGTCATACAAACTAGGGGAAACTACTCTCTGCATTCCGATAATGTTGTGGATGTCAGTTGGGAAGGTTTTGTCGGTGAATTTCGTACCATTGAAGTATTCCATTCTGTTTGCTGGGTAGAAAAATGGTAAACTCTGGGAAATCAAACATAAATGTTGCTGTAATATCTACAATTTGCCCTCATTACATAAACATTTTGTGTCGGTAACTATTTTACATGTTGTCAATACTTTCACATTAGAATGTTTATAAATTACGATAAAAGAATACAGGTGGACTCAATATAAAACATTCATTTTCTGTTAATATTCATTTTCATTCTTTTTATCTTGAATTTTAACATTCTGGGTTTAATTACAAAGCTTTAAATTAAGAAGATAACAAACAGCCTTTCCTTAATGGCTGCAAATGATGGGAACAAAACTGGCATACCTTTCTTCCTTTTCCTGATCCGGAAAAGAACGCATTCCAAGGCTTGTACTTTGTTGATAAGACGTTGTTGGACAGCCACTGAATCAAACAATGTACTCTGTCATGGACTGTGGTCGGAGTATCTGAAATAGAAAACAACATCACAACTTTTCCTCACTTTGGTATCTTAATGACTATAGTTTATGGCTGTCAATGTTTAGGTTATAGAGAGTATGTATCAAAAACAATATAGTATATTCTTTCAAAGCAGAGGATGTAGAAGAGGAATTGTCAATATTTTTTCCTTTCCAAGCATAGAGCACGCACAATAAATTGGAAAGGAACTTGCAAAACAAAGAGCTCTGTATCATTCGATGCAAGGAGAACTGACCAATATTCCTGATAACCAAAGGACTGAAATAACACTATTCAACCAGAGAGCACTATACTATTGCGGAAAAAGTAGAACTGCTCACTATTCCTGACGATAAAGGATAAAAATAACAGTTGCCATTCAAAGAGCACTTTATCATTGCAATGTGAGGGAACCTGACCAATAAATGATTACAAAAAGATTTGCCTACCATTTTTTTTTATAAATACTGAGTGACTGAGAAGACTGAAACAGCACTTTCCAAAGAGAGAGCACGGGCGAAAACTGCCGTACAATGTGCAACAACACTACCATACCTGACGTCCAGAGCAAGGAGCCGTTTGACCATATTGTGTAGGTGCTGATAAGTGCATTGGCGGAAACAGCTGTGGAAAATATACGATCTTCTGCACGATTCTGAAATAAATTAAATAGGATACACAATTGGGCCAAAACTTTGTCTCGTATACGTTACACAAAGAACGCCTTGATATGATTTTTTTGTGTGAAAAGTCTGTTGTAATAAAAAAGTGTCTGATCTAATGATCCTTTCTTTCAGTATTATTTTTCTGTTAAATATGGAGATAAAAAGCTTTTTATGTACGATTACAAGCATACTTAGATTGAATTATACCAATGCTAAACCAAAGCTCTTTTTTTCCAAGAGAAAATGCCAATCCAATATTTATGATTTAAGCATTTGAACATTTATAAAGAGTTTAACTTTCAAACATGACATAATATAAACCAAACGTCTTCGTGTCTTTTTAAGTTATATATTTTTATCGATATTTCCTACCACTGATCTGTTAAAGAGATCAAAGTCGTTGTTGCCAAGAAAATCGTCTATATAGCAACCATGGCCTTCATCTTGGATAATGGTCAAAATATCTTGAGTCACATATGTTTTCAGGGCTACACAGAGACTTTCATAGGCATAGTTCAGCATCTATAAAAGACAGTTACCCTTATTCACATCTATGATCAATATGCATTTATCTGTTTTTATTTAATTTGCATCCATGAAAAACTTTGAATTTTAGTAAATTAAAACATACTCAATGCTGCATATCTTCAAAATAGGAATCTCATTACTATTGAAAATCTTCATAAATATAGTTACATGTATACACTAGATTATTAATTAAACACAAATCTACAATAATTGAAACATCTGTGTCTAAATTGCACAAAAAGTAAACTTTAAGAAGCATCGCTCCAACTAAAAAGATAAAATATATTTAACGAATACTGTCATTTTTATAATTATATTCTATACATTGCAAGCTATAAGAAAGGAAAATAAAGGTACATTTCAATTGAAAGACCAAAAACGACATATGACCGGCCAAACATATTAGGCATTTTAATGGGCTGTGTGTCAATCCTGAAATTAGATTCATATGTGTGAGGTATAGATAAGCATGAGGAAGTTTTTCATTGGGAAATTGAAAATAACAAATTAATTGTCTACGCGACTACACTGAGTAAAACATTTT
Source organism: Mya arenaria (assembly GCF_026914265.1). NCBI lineage: Eukaryota > Metazoa > Mollusca > Bivalvia > Myida > Myidae > Mya > Mya arenaria. Next base: position 16,594,246 of record NC_069130.1, on the reverse strand, counting down.
ATGTTGAATATAATAATTATAATAAATTATTGCATTATTATTGGGAGATATAGCAACATGAACTGCATTCGCTTGGATACTCGTTCTAGTAAAACAGTGGGTACCTTGAAAACATTTGCATCTAGCTTCCCAATACGGCCTGGCAGAAACCGGTTTAGCCAGGCGAAAGTTCGACTCGTAAACCTATAAAACACAAACCGAGACGGGTAGTAGGTCAGTGCAAGATCAGGCCGGGATGACAGATTTGTCGACATCTCATAGGCTAACAAAGCAGTGGTGTTCATATAGATTTGCTGAAAAATTGGTCGCATAAGTAAGCATACACACAATTACTTTTATTTTGAATATATGAATATTTCTCTTGTTCATTTAACCAGTAAATATTTGTTATCAAATTACTCTGCGTACAATTTATGTAACAATTGATATACTACAATATCAAATGAAATACTTAATATAGTAGCGCAAATCTTATCATTATTATGTAGAAACAAATAACTACTTGTTTTGCCAATTTAAATTTTGACAACGAGACATCGGTAACAACACCAACTCGATGTCAGTAAATGTGCAAACAAAATTAGTTGCATTAAAATTAAAAATTCACAAATAAACAACCAAGTAATCAGACTAGTGGTCAGTCTAAACAAAACGTTTGGGCAAAATGCTGTTTTATGCTTTTCACAAACAAGCTAATTCTAAGAATATTTTGTTTCACATACCTGTATATCACTGTCTACCCAGTCTCCCTTACAGAGTCCAGTCCCAAGACAAGTGGTCAATCCATACAAAACATTGGCACAAACTGTTATGTCAACGTTGTTCACGCTAAATGGCATGGCAACACCACGATCTAGCATGGTTTTCACCTCATCGATGTCTTGTAACTGTTCAAGACAAAGTTTCATGTATCCGTCTTTTGGTTAAATAATGGACTATATAAATCGAGCAGATATTGGAAAATTCAGGTTCATGTAGCTTATAATTCCATTTAATTTAAATAATTTACCTTATTCTGTTAAATGTAATAGAGCACGAGTTACATTAAAACTCAATAAAGCCACCTGTTACTAAACTATGTAAAGCGATTTAGCATAAAATAGAATTTCAAATGTCCAAACACACCCAAGTGGTAACCAAGGCAACATCTTGTTGATTTGAAACCGCCTTTTCCAGGAATCCGTGCATGTACAGGTACGTCCGCGGATCTATCGTATTCACTCTTGATTCACTTGATAGAGGCCTGAGAAAGAGAACACAAGAGCATACCAAATATTTATCGGTGCAACCGATTGATGATGTCACAACTGTTGTATCATTGCGATTGATTAAAGATTTCAAAACTGATGTATCATTGCGACCGATTTAAGATATCACAACTGACGAATCATTGCGATCGATTAAAGATGTCACAACTGACGTATCATTGCGACCGATTAAAGATATCAAAACTGATTTATCATACTATGTTACTTAAATTAGTTTCTACAAGTCATGCAGAAAGCCACCAGGTAAATACTGAAAACAACACAATTTTATGCAATGAAAAGATCCAAATATGATTTGGACATGCTACATTTCATCGAAGCAATGCATTGAACAGATGAAACGGGCATTCAGCTTGTTTTCCCTTTTCTGTGCACACTAGTCGAGTCATACATATAGTTAAAAAGATACAAAGATGTACATGCAATAAATCATAAACTTTACTATTTAGAGTTCAAAGTACCAACCTGTATGCATATTTCTTTAGATTATCAAACACAGATTGCAAGTGTGAATTATCTGCCATCCACTGCTGCTGTTCTGATGGGAAGTCTTCTGCGAATTGAGCCAGCATACTGCCTAATCCAACATTCACAAATGTGTCATCAAAGTCGGGAGGGATGTGAAAGGCTTCTGCAAAAATATGCCTGCAATTAGAACGTTTCAAAAATACATCACAAGTAACATGTATTTGACAAGAAAACTATCATCGTAATGTATTTACATCATTTTGCTATATATTTAAGCAAGTTTAAATGCAACACTATAGTTGATTGGGATTTGGACAGTTTTTAATAATGAATGATTTACAATGCATTTAAGATTGAATAGACACACTCATTGCATCTTTTAAACAACTTATAAATATACTTCACTTTAAAACGTTAAAATTAGTTGGAAATTGAAGACATTACGACAATGTTTTTAAAGTACATGTATATAGTTAAAGTTTATGAAAGCTTTGTCTTACACTAAAACCAACCTTTACTCGAGCAGTAGCTCATGCCAACCTCTGCTTGAGAAGAGAAGAAGCGCATACCAAAATTTCATCTTATACCAACAATTTGTGACCAATAGCTCATTCGATTTTTCCTTGATACCAACTATTCCTTGACAAGAAGCTCATACCATCCTATATATTACCAGTAGCTCATACCATCCTATAAATGACCAGTAGCTCATACCAACTATTCTTGATTAGTAATTCATACCAACGTTTCATTAACCATAGCTGATACCAACCTTTCCTTGACCAGTAGCTCATACACATGCTCCAAATCCTTCAGTCCGATTATCTCAAGCAATTCTTCAATCAAACTGTTGGGTAGATAATCTGGAAAGCGCAGCACTTCAAATAGATTAACTGGTGTACTTGTATAAGTCTGATCAGTTTTATTCAAAACCTGGGGCCAGAAGGTTTTCTTTGAATCGGACCCTGGTTTATTCCGATTTGTAAATGTACTTACAGCCTCAAGAGACATTTTCAATTGTTCAGAACCTGGTTTTGGAGCTTTTCCAAAAGCATACGCCTCAATAATGCATGATGTTACCCAAGCGGGAGCAAACATGTTTGTATCTGGAATCTTGAACAATTCTCTAACAGCATAGTACTGCTCATCACCGTGGAAGTTCAATCTCACCTCACTTGGGTATACACCATGTTGCGCTTGCCATTGTAATGGAAACACCCTGAATTCAGCGTCCTTCTTGACCTGAAGGCTTTGTATTGTCTTGAAGATTTGCTCAACATTTTTGTTTAACGGCGCAACAATGACAATGTTAGTGAAGGTAAAAAATGCAGCGCATACAGCTGTGTAAAGGAGCATGTCTGTAGGCCAGATTTTTTCATCAAAGTCAAGTCAATCTGAAAATAAACAATATTGTTCATGTTTAAAAAAAACACGATATAAATTAACGGACAAGCACAAATGCATAAACTTTACCTGAGAGGCTGTATATATACATACATACAGGCACAAGAATCATGGTTAAACAAACACCAAACACGACACATTGCAAGATAACACACACTACACATACTGTTGGTAAATATTTATGTAAACTGTATTTATAATGTTTTATGTTTTGTGACATCTTGCAATTGCCGGTTTGTGTCTGCCAGTTTTGCAAAGAAAACTGCAGGGGCTAGTCTAGTAGGTTCACATAATGATAACTCTGTTCAGACGAAGGTTCAAGGTCAATACGAGTGCATATACTTTAAAATATGTTTATAAAAAACAGTCAGAAATAATAGGAGTTCACTGATTGATTTAAACTAGTTTACTAATTGTCAATCCCACACTTGTCTCAAAATTTATCAAGACCTAACAAGGCTTTTGATGCATACATTAAAAAGTTTGCAAACAAAATAGAAATACATTCTATAAATAAAAGGAGTGCCCACGATTGTTTCTTTACGACTAATGACTTGCTTCTCCGTGCCACTTAACTGAAACGATGTTTAAGGGACGGTTTAAGATTTGTTAAGTTAGTAGCCAACGTATGAATGTTTTTATCAGACGCTGTATATCTTGTTTGGTCGTCAGCAAAGGATGGGTACATATATAATGATAAACTGTTTATTCTAAATATGGGTCAACTTTATACTGACATATTTGCATCCAAGTATCCAAAAACATTTCGGCGATGTATATCATTTGGTGACAATTATTTAGTAATTCCCCGAATGTTTTTACGTTTTGGACGCATGCAATAATACCACTATAAATTTAAAATAAAATATACAAATACACTTTTAACCAACATATTCGACATGAAAGAGTAACAATCCTTCAAGTGTACATATAAAGATCCCTTGGAATCAGCAGCATGCGAATGTTTACGACTGTGGACCTTTTCCCATTGCGAAAGATTGAAATGTTTTCTTTAATACTGAAAGTTTAAATGTTTTAGATATTTTAATTTATTGTTTCAATCGATATAAGGTATATATAGTACTTCGTCATGATGCTGTTTGTTCATGGCATTTTGTTCTGAAATGAGTAATTAAATCAGATGTGACTTGTTCCCGACCATCTACATTTCCTTATGCGAAACCCTTTTGTTATTTATCTGGTATTATTGTTCCTATATGACTACATATATATTTTGAAACTAATGGTGGCCTATAACTGCCGTAATATAACCTGTTAACGTTCGCGACATGTTTCGGGTTAATCACTTAATTTTCGCGATAATTATGTAGCTAACAAGTTAATATTCGCGTTACTTTTCGGTAAGATAAATATCATAAGACTCAAAACAGGCTTGAAAGTACGCAAAACTGCCACCTATTACCTTTTTAGCTGTACAACAGTAACAGGTCAACTAGTTATGGTTTGCGAATTCCACTTAATAAATAACATACTAACTGGTTAACGTAATAAGATTCGTGTTACCACTTAGCTATAAATGCATTTCAGATAAATGCGCTAACAGGTTAACTACAAGAATAAAAGAAATTATAAAATTAGGACAAAATCTGTACTTTCACAATCCATGTAAATATACTTCATATAGAGGTCAAGAGTCGTTGTCTGAAATATCTTCCATATTTCCGAAACTTTTTGATTACATTGTAGTCAATAATAAATGTAAATGTTAAAATGCAGACAATTAAAAATAAAAAAAATCAAATTAAATACAAATTTAATACATTCCTAAACACTTTAATATGCATTTTTCATTAGTGTTTTAAAATACACACAGTTAAATCATTTGCATGTCAATAATACGTTGATAAGTTTTAAGGAATTTAACATTTCAAAATGTTTGTACCAACTCCAAGATAACGAATCTAAATCTGTCGAAATTTTGGTCCAGGGTCCCTGCAGTACCCGGCTGTTAAACGTATTTATATAAGCAGTTGCGTTAGCTTTCCGCAAGATATTCTTAGCGCTAGGATTAAGCTTAGAAAAAAACAACCTGACTACGGACGCATGGAGCAACCAAAACATAAACTCTGAAACGACTGTTTATATTGACTAGATTATATTCAAAGCTCTTTGAACTGCTTATTAAAACACACGTGCATTTTATTTTTTTATTTTATATATATTTTTTTCCAACATGCTGTACAATAAGTTAGGTTGTCTAAAAACAAAAAAATCTTGAAAACCTAGCTATTATTATTCCCTTAAGTTATTAATTTGATACATACCTCAAAGTTTCTATAATCTCTCACACTCACGACTAAATCGCTGATTAGCACCACAGGAAATTGACTCAGTATTTGGTATGAAATGAAAGCACACTCACTGCCAACAGCATACGTTCACCACAAACTAGTTTAATGAACGCATGGATGGCTGTTGCCCGAAATCGTTTTTTTTTTGTCAGTACGTTGTTATAAAATTACCTTAATTTAAAATAGTTTACAGACAAAACTAGCGATGTCAGGCAACAACCATTCTTATTTAAAATAATATGATTTTAACATGTTATTAAATTCAGACTAATCACTGGGTACACGCCCACGGTCTGACCACTGGAATCTATAAACCCCCATTGAAATGTAAAATATATGAAAATTTCTGTATCCACATGTTTAGAGATTTCCGATAATAATTAAGACAACACTAGCACTAACATTGGACTGTATACAGCTTCATATTAAGACAGATTATAAGTATCTTCCATGGCCGAGAGTGTAAGATAGGTTCATTCCGACCCGAGCGTAGGGTGTTTTGCGGAAACGAGGTTTACCTCGTTTCCGCAAAACACCCTGCGCGAGGGTCGGGATGAACCTATCTTACACGAGTGGCTATGGTAGATGCTTTTTCTCCCACCTCAGTTAAACAAAATTAAGTAAAAATGTATTTTTTTTGCTGGAACTCTTTTGTGCTTAGTGAAAATAATTGCGTATGGATATGCGATAATTCGTGGTTGTCATGGATATTCGCGCAGTGATTCAGAGTATGTAAATTGTCTGATCGGTCTTTAAATAGTTCTAAGTAGAGTGAAGCATTATTTCTTGAAAGGTTTGTGAAAACTGTTTTCTGGTGACATTTGAAGCGAGAAATAATTAACTAGCGTTCTAAATATTGCCACAAGACAAGGTTTCCATGATGCGCTTCAAACAGACGCTACAGACGACAGTCTTCAACAAGGGAGGTAGTTACAATGTGGTGACCATTAAAAGAAGTTCCATACGGGCATTTTATCTTCGCCCGTGGGCTAGATAAGAATTTCTAGCATGGTTAAATTAATGGATCTACTTATCTGAGGTGGGAGAAATTGGAAACTAAACAGTATCAAATTTGAGAGATCTTGGATTCAATACAGCCTAAATTTTGGACAAATATTGAACTTTATACAGCCTCAACTGAAGACAAACATTAGAATCTATACAGTCTCAACTGAACAGCCTCAACTGAAGACAAACATTAGAATCTATACAGCCTCAACTGAACAGCCTCAACTGAAGACAAACATTAGAATCTATACAGCCTCAGCTGAAGACAAACATTGGAATCTATACAGCCTCAACTTAAGACAAACATTAGAATCTATACAGCTTCAAGTAGGGACAAACATTGGACGTTGAACAGCCTCAACTGAGGACAAACATTAGAATCTTTACAGCCTCAACTGAAGACAAACATTAGAATCTATACAACCTCAGCTTAAGACAAACATTGGAATCTATACAGCCTCAACTTAAGATAAACATTAAAATCAATACAGCCTAAACTGAAAGCAAACATTAGAATCTATACAGCCTTAACAGAAAGCAAACATTAGAATCTATACAGCCTCAACTGAAGACAAACATTGGAATCTATACAGCCTCAGCTGAAGACAAACATTAGAATCTATACAGCCTCAACTGAACAGCCTCAACTGAAGACAAACATTAGAATCTATACAGCCTCAGCTGAATACAAACATTGGAATCTATACAGCCTCAGCTGAAGACAAACATTGGAATCTATACAGCCTCAGCTGAAGACAAACATTAGAATCTATACAGCCTCAGCTGAAGACAAACATTGGAATCTATACAGCCTCAACTTAAGATAAACATTAGAATCTATACAGCTTCAAGTAGGGACAAACATTGGACGTTAAACAGCCTCAACTGAGGACAAACATTAGAATCTTTACAGCCTCAACTGAAGACAAACATTAGAATCTATACAACCTCAGCTTAAGAAAAACATTGGAATCTATACAGCCTCAACTTAAGATAAACATTAGAATCTATACAGCCTTAACTGAAAACAAACATTAGAATCAATACAGCCTTAACTGAAAGCAAACATTAGAATCTATACAGCCTCAACTGAAGGCAAACATTAGAATCTATACAGCCTCAACTGAAGACAAACATTAGAATCTGTACAGCCTCAGCTGAAGACAAACATTGGAATCTATACAGCCTCAACTGAAGATAAACATTGGAATCTATACAGCCTCGACTGAAGACAAACATCAGAATCTATACAGCCTCAGCTTAAGACAAACATTGGAATCTATACAGCCTCACCTTAAGATAAACATTGGAATCTATACAGCCTCAACTGAAGACAAACATTAGAATCTATACAGCTTCAGCTTAAGACAAACATTGGAATCTATACAGCCTCAACTCAAGGCAATCATTGGAATCTATACATATTCAAGTTAGGACAAACATTGGTGTCTATACAGTCTCAATATTGTCTTGTACATATACAGCTTTTAAAAAGTATTTAGCAACAGCTTTGGTTCTTAAAGTGTTTTATTGATCATATACAATGTATTATATAACATGAGGTACACTGAATGCAGAAATCACATGCAGGGAAACCCTTAGATATTTTGTAAGAAAAATGTTGAGTTCTCTGTAGCCACTCTATATGTATATGCATAAAGAACACATTTTACAACAAAGAATATATCTGTTTTATCTTGAAGGCTAGGAATGGACATGTACATGTACCCTATGACATCAATACAATATAATCAAAATAACAACAAATTTAAATTTGTTAAAATGTTTGATAATATACGAATGGGTAATGAAGAGTATAATAAATACAGTTTAAAATGGTTAAACTAAAATGACACATTCGGTCTTGTTTCGTACAGAAAAATGAAGAGAATGAAGGTACACATAGTGTCAACATAAATACATACTATCCCCAAATAAGAAAATGTTATGATAAAGGTTTATTACTCACCACTTAACCTCATAAAAATACACGTAGTTACAAGACAAATTTCAAGTATGTGGATGAAACAAATGGAACACATCCAAGTTAACTGAAGACTCTGACTATGTCTGGATTTATCTTATCTTGCACTGTCAAAGAATATTTTTTCCATGTCCATGTTTAATGGAATATCATTACTATCAATATAGATTTTCATTATTGTAGTGCATACTTGTTATGTAAGTTAAAATAAATCATGTTCAAATAACAAAGGAAACACATCCAGATTGTGGACTGTAGTGTAAACTTCATTATTTCTTTACTTTCTATGTTAAGAGAACCTTTCTTTCTGTTCTTTGCCTGAAAAAATAAATAATAAAGATATAGATTAAAACCATCCCCATTTATCAAAGATCAGCAGTTAGCAATTTCTTTGGCAATCTTGGGCATTTATCAGTTTATATGCAATACATGAATAAATGCTGTTAGCAGGAAATTACAAGAATTTCAAATGTATAAAAAACATTTTTGCATAAAGTTTAGTTGTAGAGGATCTTTAAGGATTATGATATAGTAATACTGGCAAATTGAAATTGGAATACATGATACTTATTTCATGGCAAGATTTAAAGTTTAACACAGTATTCACATATTTAGATGAAAACGAATACCACATACATATTATCGTTCTTCAATGCTGCAAGCAAATCCTTATTCGCCACCTCTCGAACACCATTTTGCCATGAGTACATACTGCAATTAAATCATAATATAAAAGAAAATGAAAAATCTTTCTTTTGTTGATCACCTTCAAAAAATCAAAGTCTTAAAACCTATTGTGCAAATATTAAGAATTTTTTTTTACAACAAAAGTATGCTTTATGGATGGCATGTACGATAGTATTAGGCAAAATATATTAAAACATACTTAGTGGTTTGCTTTACTGTCATGATATTAATTCAAAGTCTGAAGCAGTTAAATATTCCTAAAAATCAATTAAAGAAAAAAGTCCAATTCTAGGATCACAATACACATGATATCATACTGGAAATCATGATTAAAAAAGAAGGTGTTTTAAACATTTCTTGTTAACATTACCAGACAATAAGACTTTTTCCTGCCTTCCCTCATCATATTGCTGTCACCAACCTGAAATTATATTTGAATAATGCAATACTTGATTACTTTGTCATTATCAACTATGACTGTAAGTCTTGGTATAAAACCTTTCCGTTCCCACAGTCTTTGATATTCTTCAAGATATATTATAAAAAGAAAAGGAAAATCTTTACTGTGCATGATATCTGATCTGCTTTCATTGCCACAATTGATGAAAATAAAATTTGGACAAATGGGAGCAATTCTCTCAATTAGAATCTGACATTGCATTAAGAATGTTATGCATCAGTCATTAAAAACCACAAACACTTGACAAAGTACCATTATGAACCAAACATACATAAAATAACATTCAAATATTCGTCTTTGATATTTCAAACGTCAAAGTAAAATCATACATCTTTTACTGTTAGCAAACTTGATCCCAATCCTTTCGTACCACAGCGACACATCATGGTGACGGAGCACTAACAAAGTTGACTTGAGGCTGTTTATCCATGTCGACATATTGGAAGTCCAAGTTATAATCCTTAAAAGAGTTATTATACTAAAACGGGAGCTTAAAAGGCTATCCGGAAATAAAACTAGTTGAAATGGTCGCAGTCAACAGTTTCATGGTTTACTTTACGGAAAAAAATAAGTGTGTATAGATTCCAATGGTCAGACTGTGAGCGTGTATAGAATATAACGTCGACCCAATCACTGAGTCAATTTCCTGTGATAGAATTTCAATTATACTTTATAGAAATAAAAATTAATCAATCTAATGTGTTTTAAAAGAGGTCACTTCATAACGTTATTCAGTGGATCTATAACTTATTTTACAAAGTAATGTCTAAACATTAATTTAATACGCATTGTAACAATATTTTCCTACCTGTTGTCAATATCGTTCAAGTCTACTTTCAGTTTGGTGTATGGAGCAGTTAACAGATTGGCTACCAGACAAATCGGCCCCTTACCAAATCGGCCCCTAGCTCAAACGGTTACCTTTTCGGCCCCTTACCAAATCGTCCCCATCACGTAGACGTTTCGGCCCCTGATTACCGAGACGTTTCGGCCCTTATTTTTATTTTATTTTTTTATTTCTAAATATTAGTAAAAAACATGTAATTTCATTTTTTTTTATTTTAATAGACAAAGCTATACTGTATACATGCATACAAAGGTATGGATAAAAATAGATTTGAAGAAAATATCTGTACACTTGAAAACATGTAAAGATTTATTCACGAGATATTTTTATAAAACGAAATAGAGTTGAAGAAGAAATGTTTAAACTTATTTTTTTTTTTAAATAATCTTTAAATATTATACATAACTATGTTGCTAATAATATGTATAATGTAATGTCCATTGTCTAACATCAGTCTTGACCAAACACCTATCGGCCGCCGTAGATGGCACCAACATTTTTCAGGAACTCTTCGCAAGTGACCTCATGCGAATCGTATGAGTCCCACTCATCCATGATCCTGGCGTCGATGTCTCTGTAGCGCGCTCGACGCTGACGGCCAAGGACTGCCACCGACACCAGTTGATGTGTTACCTTCACCATTTTGGATTCCCTCAGCAGCAGACTCAGCAAAACGTAAAACTGCAGGGTTGACCGACCGGCAGAAAACTTCCTGATGAGCTGGTAGGCTCCCTCTCTCCGCTCATAAGTTGCCTTTAGCCCCAGGTGCTGGACGTGGCGCAGAACAGACTGGCACCAATGAAAATGCACATATCCCTTTAGCTGGGTACCCGGAAAAACGGAGCGGAGGGCCTGCCATAGACCTGAAAGTAAACATTGTATGATATATATATATATATATATATATACATATATATATATGTATATATATATATATATATATATATATATATATATATATATATATATATATCAGAATCAGACATTATAATTTTTAACAAAATCCCATTACACAATAAAATAAAAGTAGCACAACATCGCATTTATAATATCCAATACACGAAAATTTAACAGTAGCACAGCAACACGTTTAAAACAAATGGTACCTACTTTTAGAAACAATTTAATATATATACTTACTTTGTATATATTACTCAAATCTTCTTTAATCAACTGTAAATAACATTAACAAATTAAAGACATTTATTCATTCACACGTTTTTGAATGTCTTTTTCACATCCACATTTACATTTATAAGACGACCTACAATGTTTTTCTTTATATTAAAGATAAAAATTAAAATTAAGGGGCCGGAATGTCTCTGTTGAAAATCACTAAGGGGCCGAAACATCTCGAGTCATTTTAATTAAGGGGACGAAATGGCAGGGCCGAAACGTCTTAGGGGCCGATTTGGTAGTAGGCCGATTTGGTAAGGGGCCGATTTGTCGATGCAGGTTACATACAACTAACGAATTGTTGAACTCTTACGCAGTGACCTCCCCTAGCAAAAACTCACACGTATTGCCAGTACAAGGGTATACCATACCTCATTCAATTATTTATTGGTTTTGAATATTTACAAATGTGCTTGCCAAAATAGTGAATGCCTTATCAAGATTTCAAGTCAAACTGCAATTTGATACCAATATGGGGCACGAGTTCGTTCAGCTAACTTCTAATAGATTAAACTTATGTAGGCTGAATATGGAGTAAAACAGTCTTTAAAAGGCCTTATATTGTTAATGACATATAATAAAACCGCTTATTAAGTACCCAAAGAAAATATTATCCAATGTCCGTGTCAGTAATTATAGGGGCATGATTTAGCACAATACGAATTTATTGGTTGCTCCTCTCTTTTGTGTGAAACACCGCGGGAAAATAGATTAAGTTAGCTCAATTATTGTTGAAAGAGCTACAATAAAGTTGTTTATTTGCCAATGCATTGGTGTCGTAGTGGTTCTCAACAGCTATTAAACTAGAATAGAAAAGTAATGTTATCCGTACCGATTGAACAATATTTAAAATGCATCGTGTACAACTCAAAACTTCTCAATTATATCGTGTTTGTTAACCATACACAATACTAAACACTAAATATTCAGTAAAGAAAGTATGATTTTGTAGCTCAGAGCATTTAACTGCTGTAATAAAATTGTATTTTGTAATATGCTGTATTTAGATTGAACACGCACAACCAAAATAGCTGTCTCGATATCTGTAAGGAGTACTGCAAACATTAAACTTAAATTTGCAGTAAAGATTTGAAGATTAGCAAGGATACAAAATCGTCCCCTCGTTTAGGACGATATCACATTTCGTTGAGTATTGAAGGTAAGTATGTCCTTTTAAATAATACGAATGAATGCTCAATGTATCGATTGAAACCATCAGGACTTTTATATGCTGTGAAATATGACAGATTCAAAACTAGAGTAAAAGTAAGATGGTTCTAGATAATTCTAATAAACTAGATAATTATTTCTGACTGTGAAACGATGTTTTTAATGACATTTAATATGTCCAATGACTGACACGGTGTTCATGAAAATACATGCCATAGAGAACTGGGCTACACTTTTTTTTAAATCAAGATTTAGAAAAAATCAATCCAATCTCCGACAGTAAAAGTTAAAGAAACAGAAAATTTGTTAATTTTATGCAAGATCGTAATTAATTTCATAGTCACTCGTGAATATGTTTTTCTTTGATCCAGTCATCAATTGGTTTTGTTAACTGAGTTGGGTAGAAGCCCCCGCATGCGGATTGGCTAGTAAAGGGGCATTCATGAGGCATGTCATGGGAAATAGTTGATGTGATCATGTTTATAAGATGTTTTTAAATTTAAGTAATTTAAGTCAGATTACTCGCCGTGTCCCCGTAGCTGGTTGTCTCACTCTAGGCATAACAACCAGTTCAGATCTGGCTAAGATTATAACCCCAAGCATATAGCCCCATACATTTTCAGCGTTGAATGTACTTTGGACTTGTTTAAAATATCATATTTGAAAATCACGTGCAGGCCCGGGCTAATACTGCCTACGTGAAGATACGCCAGCGTCAGTTAAAGGTAGTACAGAAAGAAAGCAAAAGAACAGCTAGAACACAGAGAGACAAATGTCTTGAGATTTATTAAAATCTTCCTAAAAGGAAATTTGATAATAGTAGCATCTCAACCTTGTTGCAAGAAACCACAAAGAAAATAGTTTTTTTTTCTTCTACATAATCAAAAATAAGGGATACAGTAATATTACGCTTGAGATTTCACAAAATGGTATACCAGATTACTACATAGGGACAGGGGTCTTATGACGTTTACTTACCAAATCTTAAAACAAACCTTGTTTACATTCTGCTTTTTAAGTTTTGGGTTCTCCTTTTGTGACTTGTTTCCTAGTATTGTTTATGTATTTTTATTTTGTTTTACTTACATATGCATCAATTATCAAACACACAACTTAAAATATTTTTATTTAATTAAAATGTGAAAATATTTCACCTTAAGCAGTTAAATGCAACCTGAACAAAAAATGGTACAAATTCGAAAAACAAAATGTTGCAAAAATCTGTATTCTGTGTTAATACCTTGGGATTACTAATGTATCATTTTTTTCTGAACAGCATGTTAAAGTTTGACTTACAACATTGTAGGGATAACATAACTATGGGTCCGTATTTTATGTCAGTCAATCAACCGTTACGGAGGAAATATACTGATAATTTCGATTTACATTTACCATGCATAGTTCATTCTTAAGCATCTATTGACTGAAAATTATGGCAATGACAAACTTTAAAAAGAATAAAAAAGGAAAAGGTACTGCATATGAATGAATAAGGCCATTTGGAACCGATATATTCCTTTATAATGATTGTATAAGATAATTGTGAAATAAATATTTGGTCACAAAAGTGCTTTAAACTTAAACATGTGCAAGTGCATCTCAAAAATATCAACACTAAATTGTTTACAAAACATAACTGTTAATGTAAGTTAATCTTGAAAATAATTTAGATTATTGCCGTACTTTTCTTAATTCAAACTTTTAAGAAGTCATGTGAAAGAGTCAATGGAAACAATGACAAAAACCTATTGAATTGAATCTGATGACTGATGACATAAGAAACAAATAGTACAGTACAGTGCTGATAATACGTACTCTTTAATCAGAAATTGTGCACATTGTCTAATTATGTAATATTACAAATACTCCGGTGGAATTAAAGTTATTAGTCAAACCAAGTCAATTTTTAGCAATTTTAATGGGAACGTTGCCAATACACACAATAACATTCCGGATGACATTTCCTGAAAACATATATTTAGTGATATTTAATTATAAAATAAATATAGGATCGAAAATACCAAATTCTGTTTTTAACCCCTAGAGCACACGCTTTACTTTTTGCATAGCAATATATAAAACATCTGTTTGTAATATTTGCAAAATCTGAAATAGTTTGTATGTTTCACTTGCAATCTTTAATGGAAGACTTTGTCAATCGGCAACACGATATTTTCAAAAAAATAATTGGCGGTCTATTCAAAAGTCAATTGTCAAATACGAATTAGCAATTAGAATGTCCCGCACGTCTTTCCATATATATCATACTGATATTGACTCTACCTTCTTTACAAACTTACTCAACTCATTGATTGTTGAATATCATACACAATTCTTTGTCGAGCAGATCAGATAAGTTGTGTGAATAACAAATTCATAAATAATTCGACTAGAAATGCAGGGAGTTAAAATGTTTCTTTTATGTTTTATGGCCATGAGTATGATTGGTTTTTCAGGTATGTTTAACGTTTCCATGATTTGTTAAACTTTATTTATATTTTAAGATAAAATATGGTTCTGTTCAGTTTAAAAGATTCGCAATTACCTATAGACGATGTCAACGTTTAAACCATGTTTGTTCTTTAAATAGCGTGGGGTATATAGCTTTTTGTTCATGATTAAGATAGGCGAGCAGTTTATCGATCATACGAATGCTTACTGCAGTTAAAGGACTATTGAATATTGTATACATTTATGCAAACAACTTCATTTGTATATTAAGTAATGTATTCACTGCCAAATGGTAAAAAGCGTATATCTTAGATTGCTTTATTACAGTGGTGTCAATAAAGCATTGCTATTTTGGATTTGACTTCGTTTATAAAATCGTAAGCAGGTAGTAAATGGATACATCTTAGACAAATGTTAGGTTCGAAAGCCATAACAAAGTGAACCCCTGGTTGTTTGTTTGTTGTGCTGACCGCTCCCGGGCGGTGACCCGAGAGGCTGTGGTTGAATATGTATGAATGTGTGTGTGTTTTGTGTTGTTAGAACATTGTGTTACTGTTTCTTGTTCAGTGTCTTCCACAGTACAAAAGTGGACCTTAATGCCCAAAACACGAAATCGCCAATAAGCCAAACTCTTTTTCTTTTGAAAATACAATTGTAAACTAACACGAGATATATGTAGTTTTTATTTAAATCGAAGCAAATAATAAACAATCTTTTTATGGATTTTTGGCCCGAAATATAACCTTTCTTCATAAAAACTTGTAACAGATTGAGTATTGCTTTAACTACCAAAAACAGCACGTTGCTTTTTACTGATTGATTTAATTGGAAGACAGATATTTGCCCTTAATATTGTGACTAGAAATGAATTCAAGTCACCATTTGGCACTATTCATTTGAATATATTTCTCATTTTAAACATACCAGGTAGTCAGAAAAATATTTAAAATGTTGACACAAAAAATGGTCGTACTCCATGAAACACCAAAACATATTGAAAATCATGTTCATTTTTCTCTGGAACCAATGTGCATCCAAAGTAAATGTAAATACATTTTAAAACGTTTCTTTATTTGCCTTTTCCACACACTTTTGCACTATGATATTCCCTTAAACAGTTTTGAAAGAACATCATGATTCAATGTTTGTCAGTTATTTATTTAGATTCTTTTGCGTTTGAGTTAGCATTAAAAAGACACTAAAACCTTCCTATTAATATAATGTCATTACAGGAAGCCTAGCGCCTGATGATGTTTGTGCCGATGTGCAAAAAATCGAAGATGCTTTCAAGAGGTCAGACTGCGAGCCCATCGGATACATCAAAACAATTACAAACGACTCATGCACGTAAGTTGACGTCTTTCAATTAATATTCTTAATCAGGTTGTCCGGTAAGCACACTGGTTAATACTATCGCCTGTAACCTAGGCATCATGCCGGACAAGGTGGTTTTCTCCTGTTTCCCCTTAAAACAGGACCACACTTTTTAGAATGTTCGTACTTATGATAGTGACAATGTTTGAGTTATTAAGCTTTTCTCACAATATACTGTTAAACAAATCTTAGTCAATACCTTTCATCATTTCTTAGGAACTTTGAAGTTATCAAATAACTTACCACTAAGGTAAAGGATACATTTAGAAATATTATTTGGAATGTTGCGTATCCCTTAGTGAACTATTTTGTTAAATTTAAGTCATATACTTTTAAAACTATCACCTAACCCAATGTTTTAAATATAAAATGATGGAATAGTTTAATTTTCGTATTTTCCAGAACTGTAAACGAGTTGCTGCATTGCGTTGCTGAATCCATTTATGGCTACAGAGAGCGAGAACATAGAGAGGCTTGTGTTCTGCACATGCGCACTGCCATCCAGGACAGACACATAGACTCGATGTTTCCAGCATGGCCATTTAAGTGGAAATTTTGTAGCAGTAAGCTTCCTAATTTTCAGGGTGCCATTTTTTTTTCTCGAAAAGAGCACCATAAACATTATACATTCACTAATGAAGCTTCAATGGGCTTACTTATGGGCTGCATGAGTAGTTTTGCACCTACGATTTCTTTCATATTTTACTTGGTCTAACAAGGGTTTTGTCCTTTAACCTAGTTAATATTGGTCTGAACAATTCTATGGCTTATCAAACATAAACATTTTTGCACTCTCATGAAACTTAATAAGTATGTTTCTTTGCATAGGCTTTTGTGCATTTGTCATTTTCTATCACACGGGACTCGGACGTACAAGTGGTCTTTGCACTTAAACTAGTTAAACATGATCTGAGATATGTTTTGTCGCATATAGCAACAAATATATTGCATCTGCATTTATTTGTCAGCATTGGGCTGATGTGAACTTTTTGTTAAACCTTACTTGGACTAATACAAGCTATGGCCCTTGAATACGTTATAGATACAATGTAGGATGAAACGTAGCATGTAGCACCTACTTTTTATACACTCATGGACATCGAGTCCAATTGTTTTTGCGTTTTATTTTATCTCACAGCAGTTATTTTCCTCCTATTCATCTTCTAACAGGCATAATCCCAAAACAGATTTACCATAATGAATACAATTGTTTTAATATATCAAAAAGGATGAATACATTGGTTTTAATAAGGATGCTGTGATTTTCTTTGAAAGAGAGGTGCACAAAATATGATATTTCTACCAAATAAGACGATAATAGATCACAATTATTTTTAAGCACTCACCACTCATTTAATATTTTTGCGGGTTTAGATATTAACTAGTTTTTTGTTATCAGTAATTAATATTTTTGTATATGCATTATTGAGTAAGTATTGTAATGGTGTCTTTATTACACAGTTGATAAGATTTGCTAGAATATGTACAGATGTAAAAAAATCAGCTTTCGCAGTAAACTTATGACGCAGTAAACTTATTCTTAAATCGCTCATTGCTAGTATATCCATCCCGATTTTTATGGTGATGTTTTAAAAAAATTCGTAAAATTAAAACGTTTCCAGCAGATAGACTTAATGAATTACTTGGATTTTATTTAAACCGTGGATATAAAGGCAATATTTTGAAGAACACTTGCCTTCTTGTTTTTGAAGATGAATACCTGAAACAAAATATTGGGTTGAATATAGCATCCTTTCATAACTAAACTTTCAGTGGTTTGATTTTCATGAAGATTTTGCTAATTCATGTTATCTTTAAAACCGTATTTGGCGAACACGTTCTGGCTGATTCCGAGTGTTATGGCATGTGACTTCATTTTCTTCATTTTCTTCAAATATTTTACATTTTCAAATCATTTGGAAGGAGAGATTAGCAAATACAAGTCGCTTTTATTTATAATAATGTTTTTCTTTATTTGTTCCCAGTTTTAGTACAATGATGCTTTTTATTATGAAACTCTATGATTACACAGTTTAAAACCTTTTATAAGGCAGACTGTGTGGGATGTTTTTAGTTTCCAACGATGACTGCATCGTATATTTAAAAAGTGTTTGCATTAGGTAGTCTGGATTGTTTCCCTCCGTCTGCAGATTGAGTTGGGATCTCTAATCATAGAAGTACTTGGGGTTTACTTTTACGTTTATTTACGGAAGAAGATCAACGACAAAAACAGATTGTAGATGTAGTTCTTTGTTCTGCACATAATTGTCTTGAAACGTTCCAACATCAGCTTAATTTATCAAAATTACAATGCATCTTTTTTAAATTTTTCAGAGGTCTGGTGTGAAATCGGTCACGAATACACAAAAGATCAATTCAGTTGTATTTTCTGGTGCCTTGGGGGTCCTGCAGCTGTAGGATTTACAGGCGTTCTAGCTCTTATAGCCCTTGTTACATTTGGTCTGCCAGCTTTGGGTTTTGGAGCTGCGGGAATAATGGCCAATTCCATTGCCGCCTCCCTCATGGCCTGGTGGGGCGGTGCCGTGCCTGCAGGAGGCATCATCGCCACCATGCAGTCGGTTGCAGTCTTAGGAATCGGCTACCAGGCAATTTTGGCCACGTTGTTTTCTGCAGCTGCTATCTCAAGGGCTGCGATGAATTGTAATTGCTGCGAAAAGTAATCAATATATATGAACAAGAACGGCAGTTTACTTGCGTAATATCTGTAGCAAATATTGTACTCAGAAATACGTATTTATTACATAACATGTAAATTGAATATTCGCTTAACAATAAGTGATATACATAAGAGCAAACTTGAAATAACTTTCAGTTTCATGTAGAAAGAAAAGGCTTTAATATTGTGCCGTATAACTGCCATAAGATAAGTTTATCATAAAAACTACATCAGATAATATTGAATAATAACCAATAAACGTTTACGAATTGTTTCGTGTTAACCACTTAATTTTAGCGATAATTATTTTGCTATCTAGCTTGTATTCGCAATATATTTTTATTAAGATAAATATCATAAGACTAAAAGCAATTTTGAAAAAATTGCCCAGAATTGCCACTTGTTAACCTTTTTAGCTTAACAACACTAACAGTTTACTTGTTATGGCTTACGAATTCCACTTATTAACTTTAACATAATAACTGGTTGACTAGATACGATTGGTGTTAATACCTCTATCTATAAATGCTTTTGGCTTTTGGACAAGTACTCAGAAGCTGATTTTGATACTAAAAATACACGGAACATGGTACAATATAGCAATGATAGAAAGTACAACATTAAATGAGATCCTTATTATTTATTAAATGCAATGTATGATTCTGCTAGGAATAGTTTACTGTGAAAACTTTGAAATATTTTTTTTGATAACATCATAATTTTACTGAAGTTAAAATGCAGTCTTATTTTAATTTCAAATTTAGGCAAAACAAACATGCATTAATTTCCAATTCGAAAGTAAAAATATGACGTCTTCTTAGATCAAGTGTCAAAACACAATAGATTTTTCTCTTCATTTCTCCATTAAGAATCAGCTGTTTTAAACAAGTTTAATGAAGCATTATTATTGATATTATTGCCTTGTATCGCTCACCTGATCCAATAAAGAGCATCAATAATAATATTCTGATCAAGTTCCATGAACATATTGTCATAAATGTGGCCTGTAGAGTGTTAACATACTTTTCCTATTATTTGATCTGGTGACCTAGTTTTTGACCGCACATGACCCAGATTCGAACTTGGCCTAGAGATTATCAATATATACATTCTGACTAAGTTTAATGAACAAACAGTCATAAATGTGACCTTGATCTAGTTTTTGACCACACATGACCCGAATTCAAACTTGACTTAGAGATTATTTATATAAATATTCTGACCAACTTTCATGAAGATACAGTTATAAATGTGACCTCTAGAGTGTTACAAGCATTTCCTTAATTTGACCTGGTGACCTAGTGTTTGACCACACACGACCCCTTGGCCTAGAGCTAATCAATATAAACATTCTAACTAAGTTTCATAAACATGCAGTCATGAATGTGACCTCTAGATGACCCAAATTTAATTTAGAGATTATTAATTTAAACATTCAGACTAACTTTCATGAAGAAACATTTATTAATGTGACCTCTGGATTGTTAACAAGCTTTCCTTCAATTTGACCTGGTGACCTAGTTTTTGATCGCACATAACCATGATTCGAACTTGCCCTAGAACTAATCAATATATACATTCTGACTAAGTGTCATGAACATACAGTCATAAATGTGACCTCTAGAGTGCTTAAAAGCTTTTCCTATGCTTTGAACTGGTGACCTAGTTTTAAACACCAGATGACCCAATATAGAACTCGTCCAAGGTTTTATTGAGGGTAACATTCTGACTAAGTTTCATTAAAATTGTGCCCAAATTGTGACCTCTAGAGTGTTAACAGTCAAATTGTTGACGATGGACACACGCCGGTCACAATAGCTCACATTGAGCACTTCGTGCTAAGGTGAGCTAACAACACTCTTATCCCAACTATCCCAAATAAAGTTAATGCCATAATCTCGTTTATATTAGTTATTCTTAAATTTTCTATTCATATATAAAATCGATATGTATGTTATCAAGGATTGTTAGGTATCGCAGCATATAAGGTAGAAATGACAATAGTCATTTTTAACTCACGTGTGTATTCACTGCGTTTTTAAAAAAAGATATAATAAATTTCTCAATATGTACATACTTTTTGTGATCTTTAGTTATATGATATTATATCTTTTACCTATATTCAATAAAAAATGAAAATCATATCAACTGACTTGTCTTTTTCACTAACAGTATCTCATCAAGCAGTAAAAATGTATATGCTTCGGTTTTAGAACTTTAATCATACATATAAACGAAATGAAAATAAATATAGATATCGTCAGTACAATACACTAAAAGTCATAATGATTTTTTGTTTTAATATAAACGGAACATGTACGCACATTATATACAATTACATTAAGACATTCAAAGCGTTACTGAAAGGTAAGTTTGTTATCAAACGAATACAAAAGAAATATGCACAATTAATAATAATAATAATAATAATAATAATAATAATAATAATAATAATAATAATAATTGCAATAATAATAATTATAATAAAAAGAGCGCCAACTGTCTCAAATGCGCACGACCTTACTTTAGGACACACATTTTGTGATAAGTGTTGTATCTAGGGCCAAAAAAATGAGCGAACATTGCAGTTTATTTTGCCAAAAATTCAAGGGTCATAACTCTGGATAGACTAACAACATGGCTTGTTATCGAATCAGACCAAAACTTACTGCCTATACACATTCTGACCACCAAAGTTGGTGTTGACTAAAAAAAGGTTTCTAAAACAATTTATGAGACAAGACTGGAATTGAGTAATTTATATCATTAAAGGGTAGGTGCTCTTGATTGTCTCAAGCAAAATTGTCGGTTAACAAGCGTGTGCAAAATATTATCTAATGTATATTATCTTACAAAAAAATATAGTCATTAACCAATAAACATGGTTTGGCTCTAACAGGCCAGAAATTCACATAAACGCCCCTTAATCAGCCGATGGCGATTGACTATTAGTTCGTAGTTCTCTTGTTGAATATTATAACGTAAAAGTGAATGATGAAACTTATGATGGAATATTGGCTCTGAAACTTGTACATAAAGAAACTGAAACTGAATTTGTGAAAATCAGTTGTAACTTGCCTCCAGCAAAGTCTGCACGAGACGAGGTACCCAGTCTTACCTATTTGTTGTCACTTAAGAATTTATATGGCGATTGTGATAAAATGTACATTGCAAGGGACTTTAACTCAAAATTAGGCCGTTATCTAATACTCTGGAATAGTGCGATAGCATTCCTGTGAGATCCCCAATTCACAGAAGTATAAACTAACATGGAAATGACTTTGTAGAATTCCGTAGTGACCCGAAACTGTGGTGTTAAATGGCCGTAAAGGGGGACAAATCTGATAACATCACTTCTATGTCGCGTTATAAATGAGGAGCGAGCAAAGAGAGCATGATAACATAGTTTGTACATATCAACCCCTTATATATATTGTATTTTAATGTTATTTCATGCACTCCGTGCTCAGTCTAAATATTTTCAGTATTGTGCAGACCTTTATTTCCAAAAAAAGCTGCGTAAGGTATAAATACATTTTAGATCCGGAAAGTAGAATAATTATCAGTTATGTGCCGCGTGGAATTTTTGCATTATGTTTAAGCTGTCAATCTTTACAGTTATATACTGGTGATAACTTCTGTATAGTTATATTCGCTTTTACAATAATATCTTACATATTGCCTTTAATAAATGTTGGTAGATTTGAAGTTTGGTTTTAAAAAGGTCGGATAACTCGGAACATGCTCTTCCAATTAGCCAAACAATATAGGTTTTAATGTGATATGGGTTGTTAAGGGGGCTTCCTCCCGAATTGTTGCTTGTATTGTTCGAGTAGGCTGAAATATTGACGATTAATGTGTCATGAAAGTTTGTTTGTTACTTTAAATAATACTTGGTTGTTTTCTCATGAAATGCTACGCAGGTTTGCTCTTTTTCGGCGAACCTAGCTTTGGCATCAACTTCTAATTTCGAACAAAAACACGAGATCTATATTTATTTGTTAATTTTAATGAATGAAACTACTTAAATTGTTGTATCAGAAATATGTATGCATTCAATACGGACCCTTATTGTTATTTTTTAAATATAAATTTATGTAACTACACTAACGATGTAGAGTTTTGTAATTCTACATCATGCTAAAAAGACACTGTTTGGTGAAGTTGTGAAGTTCAGACATTGTTTTTTTTTTTAAATTCTAATTGATGACAGGCACACTAAACAGCGTTAACTCTGGTTATTAAACTTCATATAAAACAGCCAGAAAATGCAGAACTTATTTAAAACTTAAAGTTCAAAACTATGATTTTTATTGAAAGTAAAGAACTTCCCGTTTAAAGACTGATGTATAAACCTTGTAATATATTTCATTTTTAAATGACATTGTAAAAGGCAACTCAATCTTGAAAATTGATATTTGACCTGAAAACAGGGAGCTAATATTTAAACCTTCACCGGTAACGCGATATGTAAATTATGAAGTAAGTATTGACATCACAAATAGGATAATTGTTTGGTTTACAAAAGACGTACAGAGTGCGTTCCATAACGGACTATATTAGGAAAATCAATTCCAATTATAATAAATCCTTTATGTGCTCTCCCCTCAGAGCAGATATGAACTAAAGAACTACTCAATGGCTTTTCACTCTTATTTTGTCACAACTCAAGATTATAATTATTCAAATCTTTAACTATCACTTCTTCTACAACAATATTGATATTCTACTATAGCTAACGAGTTCAGATCCGTTTTTAATCACAAACTCGACAATATAATTATGGAGTATGTGGCTTAGTCGCAACGATTTGAAAATGCAATAGACCTCACTCGAAAATTTTAATATATCATATTTACAGAATTATGTGCTAATCAATAAAAGGAATTCTAGAGTATAAAATGAAAAATGATTTCGAAAAAAACAAGAATATCAAGCAAATATATACATTGGACCAAGCTTAAGTAATTCTATATATGTACCTCCGTCGAGTGTAAGGGAACTTTTCCGGTGTCCGTTTTGGTATCCGTCTTGTTTAATTGATTTCGCATTAGGTGAACAACGAACTGAACGTCCATGTTGTTTCTGACTTTTTTATTGTTTACTGATTATGGTCATGAATCTGCCAATGGAATAAACGTGCAGATTTACATTTCATTTAGAAGAGTTCTGTGAACCAAACATCCATTAAGCAGATTACAACTGCCAATATACATGTGCGAGGTGCAATCAAGAAGTTCCCGGACTGGTGCGTTTGGAGTGTACTAACACTGTATCTCTTTCTGTATAAAAGCAATTGAGAGATTTAGTGACGCGCAAAGTAATATCTGATTGGCGACAGTTTGATAGGAGGTGTCATTGTAGGCTAGCATTAATCTTGCCAGTGATCGACTGCTTAAGAAAAGTCTAAAAGCCAGCATATTTGTTTTTTGGTGATATCTCTTTTTTTTTCTAAATGCCAACTCGAGTGTTAACTAAACCAGACAAATGTAGATTTTCTGTTGCTGTCTATGCCTTTTTTCATACGTAAGTCTATGGTGAAACCTACACTCTCGACAGAGAAGGGAGGTTCTTCGCTGACTCCCGTGGCCAGTAGTGTTGGAAGTCTGGTGCATTGTAGGACTTCCCTGTTACATTGAGGTTGTTGACCCATCGACATAGCGTAGTTTTTACGTGCTGTCTGATGGATGGTATCCAAAACTTCTGACGTAAGTGAGTAACAGTCTAAGCTACACATTGCGTGTTATTAATTGCAATGAGCGTCTTCAGTGACCAATCTGTTGGCTGGTAGTAGTAGACATGAATAGTTGGCTGTCTCTGTTAACTGGATTCTTCCACAACATATGATGCAATCAATGTAGTTTATAACAAGCCATATCTCTCTGATGATTGGTTGACGTCTATGTTTTGAAGTGATTTCCTGTGTAACGTCAAGATAGTTTCAGCTTGTCTGAGTTCACCAGTAGTTACACAAAACTGCCAGGATCATCACGAACCTGTCTGCATTTAATAAACTGCATCAACGAATTTTGTTTACCTTCAGCCTTTTAAGTTTCGGGTTCTCCTTTTTTGACTTGTTTCTTAGTATTGTTTATGTATTGTAATTTTGTTTTTACTTACATATGCATAAATTAACAAACATTTTTTTTATTTAATAAAAATGTGATAATCTTTCACCTTAAGCATTTAAATGCAACTTGAATAAAACATGGTACAAATACGAAAAACAAAATGTTGCAAAAAACCTTTGTATAACTAATGTATCATTTTTCTGAACAGCATGTTAAAGAGTGACTTACAACATTGTAGGGATAACGTAACTATGGGTCCTTATTTTATGTCAGAAAATTAACCGTTGGAACTATTTTGTTAAATTTTAGTTATATACTTTCAACACTATTACCTAACCCTATGTTTTAAATATTGGATAATGGCATTGTACGATCTTCGTATTTTCCAGAAACGTAAACGAGTTGCTTCATTGCGTGGCTGAATCCATTTATAACTACAGAAAGCGAGAAAATAGAGAGTCTTGTGTTATGTACATGCGTACTACCATCCAGGACCGACACATAGACTCTATGTTTCCAGCATGGCCTTTTAAATGGAAGTTCTGTAGCAGTAAGCTTCCTTGTTGTTAGGGTGTCATTGTCTTATAAGTATTATTGTTATCTTTAGTCAATAGTAGTCTTCAAGAATACACATATATTTTGGATTGTTCGGTTTATGCTTCTAATTATATATTTTGGGAAAAGGGTGCTATGTAGTAGTTGCTTTATTTGCGTAGTGTCCCGTCCTGTCTCGTTCCCTATATATTGTGGCGTATTTAGCGCAATAAACATTATACATTCATTAATGAGACTTCATAGGAATGATGGGTAGCATCCGTTGTTTGCATTTTCCATACCGTCCCATGCTGTCTTGTCCATAGATATTTTTGCGTATATAGCACCATTAACATTAAACATTTATTAATGGAACTTCAAAGGAACGATGTGCTGCATGATTAGTTTGCACCTACGATTTCTGTCATAATTTACTTGGTCTAACAAGAATTATGTCCTTTGAACTAATCAATATTGGCCTAAACAATTTTGAGGCTCATGAAACATAAACATTATTGCACACACTCTCATGAAACTTCATCAATATGTTGCTTTGCATAGGCTATTGTGCATTTGTCATTTCTGTCACAATTAACTCGGACTTAAAAGACTAAGTAAAATATGATCTGAAATATATTTTGTAGCAAGTAGCACCAAATTTATTACATCTGCATTAATTCGTTAGCATGGGCTGATGTGAGATTGTTTTTGAATTTCACTTGGGCTTAACAAGTTATGGCCCTTTACTCCGTAAAAGAGGGAATGAAAGTTGTAGCATGTAGCACCAGCTTATAACATATAAACTCATTGACATCATAGGTTTGTTTGTCAGCAAAGGGTTTTGGGCACGTTCAATAGTTTTCGTATTTAATTATGTCTTACAACATATATTTTCCTTCGAATAATCTTAAAGATGCACTCGTCTGTCCCGAATAAGATTAATAAGATTAATAATACATGTGTTTTAATATATCAAAAAGGATACATATATTTGGAACACAATGGTTTTTATGAAGGATACTGTGTTTATTTTGAAAGAGAAAGTGCACAAAACACGGTATTTAATATCTTGTTATCAGTAATAAATATTTTTTATAAATGCATTATTCATTAAGTAGTGTAAGATTTAGCGCTCAAAATTTATGTTCCTAATACATGTGTATGTATTGATTTTCAATAAGAATGTCAGATTGTATTGTCTGACACATGTTCAGTCCCGTGGAGCTCCAAAAATGACCCTTACATATTTAAAACTGCATCGAAGTGTTGGTCAGCATGGGCTGTTGTGCACCTGTCATTTTAGTCGCATTTCAAGAACTTGACATTTAACCGTTTTTTGTTCAGGTGGTGCCTTGGGTATTCATAACGATTTTGGTAGCTTTTTATGTTTACGTGCAATGCCAATTTTCATTTCATTCTTCCTTAAGAGCATTAACTACGGACAACAAAAACGACAAAAAACATATCGTAGTTGCAGTTGATCATGTCGCACGTTATTGTCTTGAAATATTCCAACATCAGCTTAATCAATTAACAATGCATGTTTTAATATTTCAGAGTTATGGTGTGAAATTAGACACGAATTCACAGATGCTCAATTCAAATGTATTTTCTGGTGCCGTGGGGGTCCTGCAGCTATAGAAATTGGAGGAGTTCTAGCTCTTATAAGCCTTGTTGCGTTTGGTCTGCCAGCGTTGGGTTTTGGAGCTGCGGGAATAATGGCCAATTTCAATGCCGCCCCCTTCATGGGCTTGTTGGGCGGTGCAGTTCCTGTAGGAGTCATCATCGCCACCCTACAGTTTATTGCAGTGTTATATATATATTCCGCAGGAATCGGGTACAAGGCAATTTTGGGCACGTTTCTTTCAAAAGCTGCTATCTCAAGAGCTTTGATGGATTGCAATTGCTGCGAAAAGTAATCAATGAATATAAAGAACTAATGCAGTATACTGGCGTTTCATCTTTAGAAAATAACTGTTAACTCAGAAATACGGATTTAAATTATTACATGTAAATTGGTTATAAGTTTATCAATAAGTGATCAACTCAAGAGCAATCTTGAAATAACTTACAGTTTCTTGTAGAAAGAAGAGGCTTTAATATGATGCCATAAAACTGCAATAGGATAACCTGTGAACTCCGCGAAAGGACGCGCACACCTTATCACTCTGTTTGGATAGCGACATTTGAAACGGACACCAATCGCTACTATCAAGATAACGATGCCACCCACAGCAAAGTGCGATACAATTTAAAAAGACTCAATCAGGATTTGTGACTAGTAAAACTTCACGCTTAGCTATTCCAAATTTGAGTGTAAAAATATAGACAGTGCATGAAACTCAACAGAAAAGGATTGTATTTATGTTCTGAAAATTCCTTGCAAAATTTAAATACTCTAAGGAGCAAATCGGTTCTTGCATTTATTTACACCCCTTTTATATGACGAGGGCAAATTTGTATCTGTAGGAAAATTACCCAAGGACAAGGGGCAAATATTTGCATTAAACGCAAATACCTATTTGGGGGAAATTACCCTCGATATATTTCTATTTTATCCATCCGTGTATACCCACAATAACAAGGCATAGCTTACTCGTAGATATGTATAAAAGGACGCATCAAGAGCATGTTTAGGAACTCGACCTAGTTTGTACATATCAACCCCTTACATATTGTACTAAACCAATGATTAGAGTTTTGAAATTCTGAATCATGCCAAAATGACACTGTTCGGTGAAGTTGTGAAGTCCAAATACTTTTTTAAAAATTCTTTTTGATGACAGGCACACTATACAGCTTTAACTCTGGCTGTATAACTTTATATCAAACAGCCAGTGCATGCGGAACTTGTAATAACTCAAGTTCAAAACTATGTTTGAATTGAAATTAAAGAACTTCTCGTTTGAACACTGATGTATAAACGTTGTAAGATATTTCATATTTAAATTGCATTGTTACAAGCAGTTAAATCTTTAAAATTGATGATCTGAAAACAGAACGCTAAAATTTAAAGTTTCACAAGGTAACGCGATATGTTAATTATGAAGAAGCATTGACATGACAAATTGATTAATTGTTTGATTTACAAATCGCGTTTAGACTGCGTTCAATTACGAACTATATTAGGAAAATCATATCCAATTAAGTTCTTTACGTTCTCTACCCTCAAAGAAAATTTGAACAAAAAATACTCAATGTTTTGAACTCTTATTTTGTCAAAACTCCAGTTTATGATTATTCAAATATTTAACTAGCAATACTTGTGCACAAATATTGAATTACATCGATAGCTAACGAATTCAAATCTATCATCAATTACAAACTTGACAATAACTTGTATGTATGTCGCTTAATCTCAAATATTGGAAAATGCAATAGAACTCAACGGCTAGTTACAATAAATTGTATCATATTTACTAAAATGTGTGCTAATCAATAAAAGGCATCCTAGAGTAATAAATGAAAAAGTATTTCGAAACAAAACAATATCAAGCGAATATATACATTGAACTGAACTTAAGTATTTCTATATATGTACCTCCGTCGAGTGGTGTCCGTTTTGTTTGATTGATTTCGTATTAGGTGACCAATGGACTAAACGTCCAGGTTGTTTCTGAATTTATAATTGTTTAGTGTTCATGGTCATGCCTCTATGAATGGAATAGACGAGATTCGTGAACCAAACTTGGATTAAGCAGATTACAACCGCCAAATATACATGTACGAGGTGCAGTCAAGAAGTTCCCGGATGCTGATTTTGAAGTGTACTTCCACTGTATCTCTTTATGTGTAAGAGCAGTTTAGAGATTCAGTGGTGCGCAAAGTTGTATCTGATTGGCGACAGTTTAATAGCTTGTGTCTTTGTAGGCTATCATTAATCTTACCTGTGATCGTCTGCTAACGAAAAGTCTAAAAGCCAGCAAAAAATATTTTTCGGTGTAATTTGCCAACTCGAGTGTTCACTTAACCAGACATATGTGTACTTTTTGTTGCTATCTATGCCTTTTTTGATATGTAAGTCTATGGTGAAACCAACTCTCTCGACAAAGAAGGGAGGTTCTTCGCTGAATCTCGATGCATTGTAGGACTTCCCTGTTACTTTGAGGTTGTTGACCCATCGACGTAGCGTAGTTCTTACGTGCTGTCTGATAGATGGTATCCGAAACTTCTGACGTAGGTAAGTAACAGTCTAAGATACACATTGCGTGTTATGAATTGCAATGAGCGTCTTCAGTGACCAATCAGTTGGCTAATAGTATATATCAATATATGGCTGTCAATGGTAACTGGGCGTTCTGGATTTTGCCGCTACAACTAATGCAATCAATGTAGTCTATGAAAAGATGATTGGCTGACGTCTAGTCTTTGAAGTGATTTCCTGTATAAAGTCACGGTAGTTTCAGCTTACCTGAGTTCATCAATAGTTTATGTCCTTACACTGCGAGTATCATTGTGGACCAGTCTGCAATTTTTATTGAACCGCATCATGTATTTTGTGACAAAAAGCTATTTTCGGAAGTACATTTTCCGTCAATGGTTATTGTGTTATTCAAACCAGCGAGGGACTAACCGGATGTTCATCAATTATTAGTCCCGTGCCTCACCATGGAAGTAAGAAAATAAAATAACTGGAAGTCAATTCAAGTTTAAGAGCGTTGATTTTAGGTTCTCCCTATCAATCAACTGATACATTACAATGAATAGGACGTTCATTATAAATACAATCAGCGCGGTAACGTAAAAATGTGTGTAGGGACCTCATATAACGTTGCGCCAACTCGTTTAGTCATCAAGTGGATTGGTTAACTGGGTTGCGCCAACTCGTTTAGTCATCAATTGGATTGGTTAACTGAGTTGCACCAACTCGTTTAGTAATCAAGTGGATTGGTTAACTGAGTTGCACCAACTCGTTTAGTCATCAAGTGGATTGGTTAACTGAGTTGCGCCAACTCGTTAAGTCATCAAGTGGATTGGTTAACTGAGTTGCGCCAACTCGTTTAGTCATCAATTGGATTGGTTAACTGAGTTGCGCCAACTCGTTTAGTCATCAATTGGATTGGTTAACTGAGTTGCGCCAACTCGTTTAGTCATCAATTGGATTGGTTGACTGAGTTGCACCAACTCGTTTAGTCATCAATTGGATTGGTTAACTGAGTTGCGCCAACTCGTTTAGTCATCAATTGGATTGGTTAACTGAGTTGTGCCAACTCGTTTAGTCATCAATTTGATTGGTGAACTGAGTTTGCCAACTCGTTTAGTCATCAATTGGATTGGTTAACTGAGTTGCACCAACTCGTTTAGTCATCAATTGGATTGGTTATCTGAGTTGTGTGGAAGCACCCGCATGCGCACTGGCGAGAACAGTGACATTTATGAGTGATGGCATGGAAACTAATAATACTAATAATCACCATTAATAATGATAATATTAATACTAATTATGATAACAGCCTTTTCCATTCTGGAATTGTGGGCTAACGAAGGATTACTCAAAAAGGTGGTATGCATTTGACAAACACAATGTTCCAAGAAATGTTTCAAGAAAAACCTGCATTCTGTATTAATACGTTTGGTTAAGTTATGATTCTGTTTTTGAACAGCATGTGAAAGTTTACAGTATTGTAGGGATAACGGAACTATGGGTCCGTATTTCATGTCAGTCAATCAATCGTTACGGATGAAATATACTGATAATTTCGATTGACATGCATCATGCATTGTCCATTCTTAAGCAACTATTGACTGAAGAATGTGGCAAGGACACTCGTTATAAAGCCTGATAATATGGAAATAAGGCCATTTGGAACAGAACTATTCCATTAAAATGTTTGTTTACGATTATTTTGATTTAAGTATATGGTCACAAAAGTGCATGCTTTAAACTGTCAGTGCATCTCAAGTATATCAACACTCAATAATTTACATAAAAATATTGTAATTGTAAGTAAATATTGAACATAATCTGTTGGAAATATTTGCAAAATCGAAATTATTTTGCGTGTTTTACTTATCATCATTAATAATACATTTTGTTAATCGCAACAAGATGTTTTCAAACAGTTATTGGTTATAAAAAGCAAAAGCCGATTGGCAAATACCAATAAGCAATAAGAATGTCCCTTACGTCTTTCCATATATATCATACTTAGTTCGATTTTACCTTCGATACACATTTACTCATTCTGAAATTATTGAATATCGTACACAATTATTTGTTGTGCAGATACAACAAGTTGTATAAATAACAAATTTTTAATAATTCGGTAGAAATGTATGGAATTAAAAGTTTTCTTTTTGGTTTAATGGTCATGAGTATGGTTGTTTTTTCAGGTATGTTAAACGTTTTCATGATTTGTTAAACTTTATTTATCTTCTTAGATTTATAAACAATATTTGGTTCTGTTCAGTTTCACTATCACCTGTTGGAGATACATATCCTTCGGCTACGCATGTAAGGTTTCTTATTTTTTACTTCGTTTATTAAATCAATCTGATCAAGCTTAAATAACCATGTATTTGTATTACGGTCAGTTAATTTAGTCATTTAATATCAAGGACGCGCCGTATTTCCAAAATTGTTGATTTAAATTGATACTGTGGCATTACACGAGGGAATCGCCCCATTGCCAAGATTGGCTTAAGGGACTAGAATATGCATGTAATTCCATCAAAATGCCAACGTTTAAACCCTGTTTGTGCTTTCTGATAGCATGTGGTATATCGCCTTTTGTTAATGTTTAAGATAGGCGAGCAGTTTCTCACGCATTCTAATGATCACTGCAATTGACAGACTATTGATTATTGTATACATGTATGCATACAACTTCATTTGAAGTTTAAGCAAAGTATTCAGTACTATTCACTGTCGAATGGTAAAAGCTTAAACTTTAGATTGCTATTTACATTGATGACAAAAAAGCATAGCTATTTGGGAATTGACTTCGTTTTTAAAATCGTAAGCGGGGAGTAAATGGATACATTTTATACAAATGTTAGGTTTGAAAGCCATGACAAAGTGAATCTTTGTTTGTTTTTTTGCTGACCGCTCGAGGGCGGTGACTCAAGAGGTTGTGATTGAATATGTATGAATGTGTGTATTTTGTAATGTTAGTACAATATGTATTTCTTGTTCAGTGTCTTCCACAATAGAATTTGGACTGTAAGAACAAAAACACGAAATCACCATTATGACATTTTTTATCTTTTGAACATATTATTGTAGACTAGCACTCTCTATATATGTAGGTATTCTGCAATCAAAGGAAGTAAAAAAAAAATGAATTGATCGGATATTGGCCAAAACATACGAGCTTTTTTACGTGTAACACAATTAAGAATTGTTTCAACTACCTAACTGCCCATGTTGCTTCAATTGGAATAGAGATATCTGCTCTTAACATTGGGAATAGAAAATTAATTTACGTCACCTTTTTAAACTTTTCCATTGAATGTATTTCTAATTTCAATACATACCATTAGGGAGTCACACGAATTGTTTAAAAGACCTTCCGTAAAATTGAGACACAACTTCAACAAATTACTGATATAAAGTTTCTGTGAAAAAAATATTTTAATAAAACATAAAACTACATTATATACCAAAATCTATTGTAAATCATGTATGTTTTCTCTCGAACCAATGTGCATCAAAACTAAATGTAAAACAAATTTTAAAACGTTTTTATATTTGCATTTTTCACACGCGTTTGCTCTATGGGATTGTTTTAAACATTTTTGTAATAAGATCCTGATACAATGATTGCCATTGATTTTGTTTTTGCGTTTAAGTAATCATAAAAGCGACACTAAAACGCTCCCACTAATACAATGACATTACAGGATGCCAAGCGCCTGATGACGTTTGTGCCGATATGCAGAAAATCAAAGATGCTTTCAAGAGGTCAAACTGCAAGCTTACTCAAGAAATCATTCAAATTACAAACGCCTCGTGCACGTAAGTTGAAGTCTTTGTAGTGATATTCTTAATCAGAGTGTCCGTTAATCACACTGGTTAGTGCCAGCGGGTCTCAACTGGGTCATCATCCGGTTTTCCCCCGGCTTACCACTTAGGTTAAGAATATATTTAGAACTATTATTTGGAATGTTGCGTATACCGTAGTGAACTATTTTGTTACATACTTTCAACACTATTACCTAACCCAATGTTTTAAATAAAGAATAGTGGCATTGTACGACTTTCATATTTTACAGAACTGTTAAAAATTTGCTGCATTGCGTTGCTGAATCCATTTATGGCTACGGAGAGCGAGAACATAGAGAACCTTGTGTTCTGCACATGCGCACTGCCATCCAGGACACAGACTCGATGTTTCCAGCTTTTCATTTTACATGGAGATCCTGCAGCAGTAAGCTTCCTTAATGATATGGGTGACATTATCTTTAGGTCATTAATCGTTTACAGGTATACACATATAGTTTGGATTGTTCGGTAACCGTTTCCAATTAAAAAAAAGGGTTGAAAAGGGTTATAGTTTAATATTTCGGCGTATATAGGGGAATACACATTACGCGTACAATGGTAAAACTTCAAAGGTATGATAGGAAACAAATTGTGCTTTCAACTACCGTTTCTGTCATATCCTACTTGGTCTAACAAGTGTTATGGCTTTTGACCTAGTTAAAATTGGCCTGAACAATCTTGTGGCTCGTAAATGAAACATAAACATTATTACACAATCTCTCATGACACTGTATCAATTGCTTTCAATAGGCTATTGAGTATCAGTCTTTTCTGTAACAGTTAACTCGGACTTACAAGAGTTTTGGGGTGAGGTTGTGCACACAAACACGTTTATCCATTTATCAACCGTTTCAAGGCGGTACCTAACAATCCTTGATAAACACACCTAGTTTTTATATTCTGTATATGCACTGTGTTGTTTGTGGAGTTTTGTGCTGTCGTTCTATGTTTCTTGTTTGTAATTTTTTATTTTTGTGTTGTATGTCTTTGGCGTTTAACCAGTGCCATTAAACGGGGTTTTAGTTTAGACGTTTGGCTACTGAGCTTGTTTTTGTAGATTTTCAAATCAAAATTGGCGCATGCCTTAGTAAAATATGATCTGAAATAAACTTTGTCGCATATAACACCAAATATATTGCATTAACTTGTCAGGATGGGCTCATGTGAACTTACCATGTTTGTTAAATTGTACTTATGAAAATCACGATGTCGTATATAAGGTGATTTGTTAACCATTGAAGTATAGCTTACGTTGTGGAACAGCCTTTAAACATTTAAAAAACCAATGCCACATGAAATTATCTATTGAAGACTCATAATCATAGCTCTCTACAATTATAATGCTTTCAAAGCGTGAAAGAATATGGTCATATTTCGAATATAAACTCTGACATTGCAAATAATCGTCTGGAATTGAACACAACCCTCTATTTTAAACTTCTAGAAACCAACCTTTATTATTATTATTAAAAACCCCCTGATTAAAACAATTTATACGAATGGTTACAGTTTCTTGTTAATATTTAAAAATATATTCAATAACTAACTCAAATGACTAACCACATAATAGCTTGATATGTTTTAAACATACACAGGGCTTAAACAGGTTATGTCCCTTAACTTCGAAAAATATGGTATACAAATTGTATGCTGCATGAAACTGTCATTGACTCAAGAGGTTTCATGTTTAGCTGTTGTGCACGTGTACTTGCTTTTACACTTATTTTTTACTTACATATGTAATTTTCATTCGAACATTCTTAAATTGTCTGACACATGTTATGTCCCATGTCGCTTAAACACTTATTCACCTACACCCTTAAAATTGCATCTTATTTCGCATTTCAACTGTTATTTCCATATCTCGACATTTAATCGTTCTTGTGTCCAGGCGATGTCTTGGTTATTTGTAATGACGTTTATTGCTTTAGTTTGACCTTTCAACTTCTCTAATAACACTATTTTCTGGTGGAGATCAACGACACAAAGACATTGTAACTAACGTTGTTCGTCTCACACGTTGTTATCCTGATATATATAAATTTGCTTAATTATTTAATAAAACAATGTATTTTTTAATATTTCAGCGTTATGGTGTAAACTCGGAGTCGAATACACAGATGCTCAATTCAAATGTATTTTCTGGTGCATTGGAGGTCCTGCAGCTATTGGAATTGGAGGAGTTCTAGCTCTTATAAGCCTTGTAACGATTGGTCTGCCAGCGTTGGGTTTCGGAGCTGCGGGAATAGTTGCCAACAATATTGCCGCCACTATCATGGCCTGGTGGGCCGGTGCAGTGCCTGCAGGAGGCATCATCGCCATAGGAATCGGGTACAAGGCCATTTTGGGCACGTTTCTTTCAGCAGCAGCTATCTCAAGAGCTGCGATGGATTGCAATTGCTGCGAAAAGTAATCAATAAATATAAAGAACTAATGCAGTATACTGGTGTAACATCTGTAGAAAATCAATGTTTACTCAGAAAGTCAGTCGTATTAAAATTATAACATGCAAATTGAATATAAGTTGACCAATTAGTGATCAAGAGCAATCTTGAAATAACTTTCAGTTTCATGTAGAAAGAAAAGGTCATAAAGCTGCACTCTCACAGATTGAACGTTTTGACAACCATTTTTTGTCTTGGAACGAGCCATTGTTTTTGCAAATACTCATGGAAACCAGTTATATAAGACTGCTGACAAAAAATGAGATCGCAGATTCTTATTTATGATTTCAAAAATGAATGTTTTATGCATTTTTTTTACCGATAGTAACGGTTTAAACCATAAAACATTAATTTCCGAACGGAAATATGAAAATCTACGATCTGATTTTTCGCGATATTAACGCGAAGAATTGCTTTTTCCAAGACAAAAAATAAAAAAAGTTGTTAAGATGGTCAATCTGTGAGAGTGCAGCTTTAATATGGTGACATATAACTGCCATTAGATAACCTGTAAACTCCGCGAAAGGACGCGCACACCTGATTACTCTGTTTTGATAGCGACATTTGAAACGGACTACAATCGCTACTATCAAGATCACGAGGCCATCCCCAGCAAAGTGCGATATAAATCAAAAAGAGTCCCTCAGGAGTTTATGACTAGTAAAACTTCACGCTTAGCTGTTTCAAATTTGAATGGAAGAATAGAGATGTGCAAAAAACTCGAACAAAAAAGGACTGTATTTATTTTCTGAAAATTTCTTGCAAAATTGAAATTCACCCATCAGCAAATCGTTTCTTGCGTGTATATACCCCTTTTATATGACGAGATTAACATCTAGGGCAAATTTGTATCTGTGGAAAATAAATCAAGGGCAAAGGGCAAATATTTGCATTTAACGCAAATAACTACTTGGGGAAATTTCCCTCGATATATTTTATTTCTATCTTAGCCATTCTGGTAGCTTTCTCACAATAACAAGTCATAACTTACGCGTAGATATATATATAAATGATGTGTTTAGAGCGTTTTGGGGAACTAAAAGAAATACTATTATATTCTAGGTAAATATAATGCATATATTTTTTAAATGACGAGCAAGCATAGAGAGTATGATTATAGTTTGTACATCAACCCCTGACATATAGTGCTATGTATTTTAATGTTATTTCATGCATTCCGTGATCAGCCTAAACGTTTCTCACAAGTGTGCAGCCCTTCATATCCAAAAAAGCTGCGTACGGTATAAATACATTTTAGAGGCGGAGAGAAGAATTATTATCAGTTATATGCCGCGTGGAATTTTCGAAATATGTTTAAGCTGTCAATCTGTTGTTATTATTTATTGGTCATAATATTTGTATTGTTATATTCGCATTTACAAAATCATCATAAATTTTGTCTTTAATAAATGTTTGTAGATTTTAAGTTTGGTTTAGAAAGGTTGGATAACTCGGAACATGCTCTTCCCATTAGCCAAACAATAAAGGTTAAACTGTGATATGGATTGTTAAGGGAGCTCCTTCCCGAAATTTTGCTTGTATTGTTCGAGTATGCTGAAATATTGATGATTAATGTGTCAATGAAATTTAGTTTGTTACTGTAAATTATACTTGCTTGTTTTCTCATGGAATGTGACTCGGGTTTGTTCTAATCCGGCGTACCTATCTTTGGCATCAACTTCAATCTACTTTCGAACAAAAAACGAGACCTAAATTTATTTGTTTAGAATGAAACTACTATAATTGTTGTATCAGAAATATGTATACATGCGATTAGGGCTCTTCTTGTTATTTTTTATATTCAATTTATTAGAACTGCATATTTAGAAATTCTAAATCATGCAAAAAGACACTGTTTGGTGAAGTTGTGAAGTACAAACACTGTTTTTTAACAATTCTAATTGATGACAGGCACACTATACAGCTTTAACTCTGTATGTAAAACTTCATATAAAGGGCCAGATAATACAGAACTTGTTATAACTCAAAGTTCAAAACTATGATTTTTATTGAAAATAAAGAACTTC
This sequence comes from Mya arenaria, assembly GCF_026914265.1. Classification (NCBI taxonomy): domain Eukaryota; kingdom Metazoa; phylum Mollusca; class Bivalvia; order Myida; family Myidae; genus Mya; species Mya arenaria. Next base: position 16,555,900 of record NC_069130.1, on the reverse strand, counting down.
TCGTTTAAACACTGATGTATAAACGTTGTAAGATATTTTATATTTAAATTGCATTCTTACAGGCAACTAAATCTTTAAAATTAATATATGACCTGAAAATAATGAGCTAAAATTTAAACTTTCAAAGGTAACGCGATATGTAAATTATTAAGTAGCACTGACATGACCAAAAGGTTCATTGTTTGGTTTACAAAGCGCGTAAAGAGTGCGTTCAATTACGGACTATATTAGGAAAATCATATCCAATTAAGTTCTTTACGTGCTCTTTACGTGCTCTTTCCACAAAGCAAATTTGAACGAAAAATACTGAATGGTTTTAACTCTTATTTTGACACAACTCAAGTTTATAATTATTCAAATATTTATCTAGCAATACGTGTGCACAAATATTGAATTTCTTCGATAGGTAATGAATTCAGAACTTGACAATAACTTGTATGTATGTCGCTTAATCTCAAATATTTAAAAATGCAATAGACCTCAATGGCTAATTATAATAAATTGTATCATATCGAGGGCTCAACGCAATAGTGTTGTAACTCCATTTTTTTCACAAAATGATGTTTTTGCATTTTTCACATGCTTTAACAGTTTTCCATATGTCAAAAAAATATTTTTGAAAAATATTGATTTTTAAGTACTTAAAATGAAAAGTTGTCAAAAAGTCGTATCATAATTTGACTATTTTCATTTATGCAACACTGTCGTAACTTGAGTTACATACAGTGTTGCACTGAAAACTATGCCAATTTCGATTTTAAAAAATATGCAACACTGTAGTAACTCAATGAATTTCAACAAAATGATGTCATAATAATGATGCCATAGTGCTGTGATTTTACTTTTCTCAGACAAAGAAAACAACCGCAGTAAACATATACATTTATATGTTAAAAATTATGAAATCCAAAGAATTTTAAAGATTTATTTACGCCACATCTGAAGATAACAGTTTTTAGGTGTTTTTATTTGTTTTGTTTTTTAAATACTTATGAAACATTCCTTATCCTAGTTATGTATTGTAACTTGTGCTTAAAGAAGTTAAATGATTACCTTAATATTTGATATTCTGAGGCGATATAAGTTATTGCAGTAGCATCTTCAGTGAATGAAGTCTAATCCAAATAAAACTGACTTTTTCCATAACTTACTTATCAAAATGATAGGATATTTATGGTAGCATTTTGATAAATAAATGAGTCTTACTAATACTTCTATAAAATAGTTGTTAAAATAGCTTGCATTTTAAATGAAGTATTGGAAATTTGTAGAAGAAAAAAACTTTAGGCAAAATATTGTGATTTGGATAATAATTTTTGCTTCCTGAAGTTGATCAGTTGGGAATCAAATAATGCTGATTCAAATACAGTTCTTGTCAGTTTTTTGTAATCAATCTTTTGATTACACATCATGCTCCAAGCAAAAGCTACTAGGCATAAAGGAAGCAAAGTGTTTTGTAGCAGAGGGAGACAATGTGTAGCAAATTCGGTGTGAACATTAGTAACATCCTATACAATTCAACCAACAAACTGGAATGAGGAAACGATGGATGAAATTTTATTTGGGGGTGACTAATGCACCAGTCAATTGTAACCACGGCCCCCAGGTCCGGGGAATAGCGGAGACTTTGACATTCGGTCCAGCCAACCCTGGCTAAAATCCCCGCCCTGCGGGGACGAACAGATGGTAAAATCCCTGCCAAATGCCCCCGCACCCCAGGGACCGTAGGTAAGGCCCATTCCCCGCTATAATTAAAGCGAAGACAAAACCACCGCATTCACCCGGCACTGCGGGGCCCCCTGAAAGGTAAAAACAGCCCATTTCCCCGGCTTTCCCCGAAATACCCCCGGACCTCCGGGGGTCCGTGGTTACAATTGACTGGTGCATAACTTATAGCAATGTCAATTTGAAAAAGCTATACTGGTCAACAGATGACATTCCTGATGTTCTGGACTTCATTAACATTGTAAAGGAGCATCCACTGCATGTAACTTTAGATAGAAAAAGTACCCAAGTTCCCTTTTGGTCTCTTAAAGATGCCCTTAAGCAGATACATTAGAATTGGATTCTTCCAAATGCATATTTGCCATGGGGTGTTCCAGTCCAAATACACATGCACAATCATGAAAAGCAGAAAAAGCATCTTCTTTTTTGATCCCCATAGTAGGTCCAATAAAGGAATGCCAGTATGAGATGGGTCAGCTGTCCTGATAGGTCATGAAGATATTGAGAGCATGACATAGTTTATATACCAGTTAGCCGACTCTTGAGCCTGGGACAAGTGGAAATGTACAGTTTGAAGTACTCAGAGTCAAAATGATTGGTCGAGGTTTAGATAGATGAGTGAGGGAGAAATAACTTGCAAACCATATTTAGCTAATGAGCATGTTTGCGAAGTCATGGCTCAGGAAGTGTCAGATGTATCAGACATCAGTAGTGAAGAATGTGGTTGTTTAGATGATGAGGACACAGACAGCTACATTTTAGATGACCTGTTTCTGAATGAGGCAATGACAGACTTAAATAACATTTCAGAATTCCTTTAAACATTTGATTTGAATACTTTAAGAGATACTTGTGAAAATAAAGTAAATGTTTGTGAAAGCTTGTACAATATTGATGTTACAGTTTACATTATGAATGACAGCATTGATTGGCATGATATGAGCTGATGTTGATGATTACGATGTTGATAGTTATGATGGTGATGTTGATTGGGCTGATGTTGAGAGTTGTGGTGTTGAAGGAAGTGGTATGGATAGTAATGTTGTTGATTGGAATAATGTTGGTAGGGATGCTGTTGATGGGGTTGATGGCAATAATGTTGATGGGGAGGTGTGAATGGTTATGATGCTGAAATGGTTGATGGCAATGATGATGATGATAAGGGAGATGTTAATGGTTATGATGCTGATGTGGTTGCTGTCAATGATGTTGATGGGGGAGATATTAATGGTTATGATGCTGATGTGGTTGTTGGCAAAGCTGTTGATGGGGTTGATGATAATGGTTATGATGCTGATGAGGTTGATGGGGGAGATGTTAATGGTTATGATGCTGATGTGGTTGATGGGGAAGATGTTAATGGTTATGATGCTGATGTTATTGGTGGTAATGCTGTTGATGGGGTTGATGGCAACAATGATGATGATGAGGGAGTTCCTAATGGTTATGATGCTGATGTGGTTGGTGGGAATGCTGTTGATGGGGTTGATGGCAATGATGATGATGAGGGAGTTGTTAATGGTTATGATGCTGATGTGGTTGATGGCAATGATGTTGATGGGGGAGATGTAAATAATTATGATGCTGATGTGGTTGGTTGCAATGGTGTTGATGGGGGAGGTGTTTATGGTTATGATGCTGATGTGGTTGGTTGCAATGATGTTGATGGGGGGGAGGTGTTAATGGTTATGATGCTGATGTGGTTGGTTGCAATGGTGTTGAAGGGGGCAGGCGTTAATGGCTATGATGCTGATGTGGTTGATGGCAATGATGTTGATAGGGGGAGGTGTTAATGGTTATGATGCTGATGGTTTTATGGCAATGATGTTGACGGTGGGGGGAGGCGTTAATGGTTATGATGCTGATGTGGTTGGTGGCAGTGTTGTTGATTGGGTTGCTGTTAATGATGATGACGATGATGTGGCTGATGGCAATGCTGTTGATGGGGGAGATGTTAATGGATATGATGCTGATGCGGTTGGTGGGAATGCTGTTGATGGGGTTGATGGCAATGATGATGATGAGGGAGTTGTTAATGTTTATGATGCTGATGTGGTTGGTGGCAAAGATGTTGATGGGGGAGATGTTAATGGTTATGATGCTGATGTGGTTGATGGCAATGATGACGATGAGGGAGATGTTAATGGTTATGATGCTGATGTGGTTGGTGGGAATGCTGTTGATGGGGTTGATAAAAAATGATGATGATGAGGGAGGTGTTAATGGTTATAATGCTGATGTGGTTGATGGCAAAGATGTTGATGGGGGAGATGTTAATGGTTATGATGCTGATGTGGTTGATGGCAAAGATGTTGATGGGGAAGATGTTAATGGTTATGATGCTGATGTGGATGGTTGCAATGATGTTGATGTGGGTGATGTTATAATTATGGTGCTGATTGGGGTGATGGCAATGATGCTGATGTTGATGATGATGGTGGTCTTTTTGAGGAAGATGATGATTATAATACCGTTGATTTATCTTGATGTTGACAAAGGGGAAATTTCATTAGCTTATGAAAGTCAAAGCCCTATTAAAAAAACAACCAATGTAATGAACAGATTTATAAAGCTAAAAATGTGCATAAAGCAGATAATTCCAGACATCCACCACCCCTTTTTCCTCCAACTCTAACATGACACTGCAGGGGGAATCAAACTCCAGGGTAGCCATCGCAAATAAGAAAACTTAATTGTTTTGTATGGATGCTTGAAACACATGCATTCCACATATTGTATAGTATGAAAATAGTTTTTTCTGTCATCCGAAAAAAATTAGTTAATTTGTTTTTTTCTTGTTTTACTTGGTGTAATGCTGCTTTGACTAAAATATATTTTCTTGCAATGACCTAAAGTGTTTTTGAACCAGTTGAGTAGGGCTCATAGGACAAGTGAAATTGTGTATATTAATAAGAACTTCCTCTACATGGAAACAAACCAAATATTTGAAAACAATGGTCAATATTGATATTTTCAAAAACGCTTTTGCTGATTTTTTTAAATGAAATTTTATTGGGCAGTCAGATGGAATTATCAAGAAATTTGCCAAATTTTGTCAGTTATATGGGAATGACTGTTAAAAAGTAAAGCATATAAAATGGAAGTATTTCAAAATTGAATGACAGTATTGCGTGTGCTTAGCTTTGCGAAAATGATGTTAAATAGAGCTGTTTTTGAATTTATGTTTAAATCATGCATCTATTCTTTGTTTAAGCCATAACATTGTTGTTAAATTTGAGATACAGGATGAACAAAATCTTCTTGTGAAAATTAAATTATTCAGTTATTAAATGTTCAAAAGTAATACAGTCATGATGTGTTATGTTCTGAGTATTGCTTTATAATATTGTTTATTGCTATTTATAGCCTGGCCCTTTCCCATAGTTTAAAGTTAGACCTCTATTTAACTCGAATTACAGTTTCAAACATGATGCACTACGGGGTTGTAATAATTTTCATATATAAAAGTTGTCCATTACCATTTAGTTATTAACCATATTTCTCATTAATAATGACAAAAATAAAAAGTGCTACAGTGTTGCATGAATATATTTTCTCAAATTGAAATAATATCAGGTGGAAAACTGTCGTAAGTCAAGTTACGACAGTGCTGCATAAATATATACTTTGATGAAATCTGACTTTTGAGGTGAAACCGTAGTAAGTCAAATTTTCATCAAATTCATCTTTTGTGTTCGATGTTTGAAGATAATATATTTTTTGATTTAAAACTAACATACAGTACAAAATTGTTATGTTCAAATACTTTAAATATATCCAACACATATAAATTAAGAAAGTTTTTTCCTTCTCCTGAACAATTTTAAAAAACGGAGTTACGACAGTATTGCGTTGAGCCCTCGATATTTACTGAAATGTAGGCTAATCAATAAAAGGCGTCCTAGAGTATAAAATGAAAAATTATTTCGAAACAAAACAATATCAAGCAAATGTATACATTGAACTGAACAAAAGTATTTATATGTACCTCCGTCGAGTGTAAAAAAACTTTTCCGTTGGTGTCCGTTTTGTTTAATTGATTTCGCATTAGGTGAACAATGAAATGAACGGCCAGGTTGTTTCTTAATGTATAATTGTTTAGTGTTCATGGTCATGCCCCTGCCATTGGAATAGACGGGTAGATTCACATTTAATTTAGTAGAGTTCTGTGAACCAAACATCCATTAAACAGATTACAACCGCCAAATATACATGTGCGAGGTTCAGTCAAGAGGTTCCCGGACAGATGCTCATTTAGAGTGTACTACCACTGTATCTGTGTAAGAGCAGTACAGATATTCAGTGATGCGCAAAGTTGAATCTGATTGGCGACAGTTTAAAAGGTGGTGTAATTGTAGGCTTTCATTTATCTTGCCAGTGGTCGTCTGCTTACGAAAAGTCTAAAAGCCAGCAAAAACTATTTTTTGGCGAAATCTGGTATTTTACTAAATGGCGACTCAAGTGTTAACTTAACCAGACAAATGTTGCTTTTATTTTGCTGTCTATGCCTTTTTGATATGTAAGTCTATGTTAATACCTACACTCTCAACAGAGAAGGGGGGTTCTTCGCTGTGTCACGTGGCCAGTAGTGTTGTAAGTCCGGTGCATTGTAGGACTTCCCTGTTTCTTTAAAGTTGTTGACCCATCGACGTAGTGTAATTCTTACGTGCTGTCTCATGGATGTTATCCAAAACGTCTGACGTAGGTAAGTAACAGTCTAAGCTACACACAGCGTGTTATGAATTGCAATGAGCGTCCTCAGTGACCAATCTGTTGGCTGGTAGTATATATCAATACTTGGCTGTCTCTGGTAACTGGGCGTTCTGGATTCTTCCGCAAAAACTACCGTAACCACGTGTCCGTATTTTATGCCAGTCAACCAACCGTATCGGAGGTAATATACTGATAATATTGATTTACATGAACATAGGAAAACGTATTTCATATGAATGAAGAAGGCCATTTGGAACCGATATATTCCTTTATAATGTTTGTTCGACATAATTTTGATTCAAATATTTGGGCACAAAAGTGCATGCATTAAACTAAAAAATGTGCCAGTTCATCTTAAAGTATATCAACACTTAATAATTTCAAATTATTAATGTTATTGTGCGTGTTTGACTTGCCACCTTTAATGGCAGTCTTTGTCAATCGGCAAAAATATATTTTCAAATAGTAATTGGCGATAAAAAGCTTAGTTGAACTCTACTGACTATATAATTGTACTCTATTCATGAATTGCTGAATTTCGTACACAATTCTTTGTGGAGCAAATAAGTTAAGTTGTGTGTTTGCAAATTTATAAATAATTCGATAACAATGAAGGGAATTGAATTGAAATGTTTCTTTTTTGTGTTATAACTATGAGTATGATTGATTTTACAGGTATGTTTAACGTTTCATGATTTGTTAATCTTAAATAAGCTTTAAGATAAAATACATTTGGTCCTATTCATTTAAACAGATTCACAATCACTTGTTGGAGATATACAACATATCGTTCGGCCATGCATCTAAGGTTTCTTACTTTTTACTTCACTAATTAAATCAATGTGGTAAAGCTCAAATAATAATGCATTTGTATAACGATCGCTTAATGTTTTCATTTAATATCAATGCAGCGTTGTATTTCATTTGAAATGATGGTGTGACATTACACGAGACTCTTTTTTGCTTATGGAATCACTTCAATGCAATGGTTGGTTAGGCCAGAACATGCACGTAATACCATCAAAATGTCAACATTTAAGCCCTGTTTGTGTTTTGTTGAAAGCATGGGGTATATCGCCTTTTGTTCAGATTTAAGATAGAAGAGCAGTTTATCGAACATACGAGTGATTACTGCAGTGGAAAGACGATTGAATATGTATGCGTACAACTTCATTTGTAGTTTAGGTAATGTATTGCTCTATTACAGTGGTGGCAATAAAGCATTGCTATTTGGGATTTTACTTCATTTTTAAAATTGTGGCAGGTAGTAAATGGATAAATTTGAGACAAACGTCAGGATCGAAAGCCATGACAAAGTGAACCTTTGTTTGTTTGTTTTGCTGACCGTTCCAAGGCGGTGACTCAAGAGGCTGGGACAGAATATGTATGAATGTGTGTGTATATTGTGTTGTTAGTTCATTGTTCAGTGTCTTCCACAGTACAAATGTGGATTTTTAGGACCAAAATCTCCAATACACCGAATTCCGTCTGTTCTGAAATAACCATTATAAACTTGCGATATATTCGTAGGTATTTTGAAATCCAAGCAAATAATAAACACATTTTTATCGGATTTTGGCCCAAAATATATGTTTTTTTACGAAAACTTGTAACAAATTAAGAATTGCTTTAACTACCAAATTACTCATGTTGCTTTGCTGTGATTGATTCAATTGAAAGACAGATATTAAGCCTTAATTTTGTGAATAGAAAACGCATTCAAGTCACCATTTGGCACTATTCATTTGAATATATTTCTCATTTTAAACATACCAATAGGTAGTCACAAAGTATTTAAAGTGTTGTCACAAATACTGTCATTAAGACTTTCCGTAAATTTGAAACACAATTTCAACAAATCACTGGTATAAAGTTTCTGTGTAAAGATGTTCTTACTCCATAACAATCTTGGAAATCATGTTATTTTTTCCCTCGAGCCAATGTCCATCAAAACTAAATGTAAAACTTATCAATAAACGTTTCTTAATTTGCATTTTCAACATTCTTTCGCACTATGAATTGTTTTGCATAAAAGCGACACTAAAGCCTTCCAATGAATACAATAACATTACAGGAAGTCTAGCGCCTGATTATATTTGTGCCGATGTGCAGAAATTCGAAGATGCTTTTCAGAGGTCAGACTGCGAGCCCATCGGATACATCGAAACGATAACAAACGATTCCTGCACGTAAGTTTACGTCCTTGAACTCATAATCTTAATCAGGTTGTCCGGTAGGCATACTGTTTAGTGCTCTCGCTTCTCAACTAGGCGGTCCGCGCTCAATTCCTGGCCTGGGTCATCACGTAGTACAAGTGGGTTTTCCCCGTTCCCCCCACAATACAATATCACACTGCCTCTCACAATCGTGCTGACGAAAGTGACTAAGTTTAAGTTATCAATCTTTGCTCACAATTGTTGTAAAATATATACTGTTAAAACTAATATTAGTCATTGCCTTCAATCATTTCATAGGAACTAAAAAAGTTATCGAATGACTTCCCACTAAGGTTCAGGATATATTTAGAAATATCATTTCGAATGTTGCGTATCTCGTATTGATATATTTTGTTAAGTTTCAGTTAAACTTACAAAACTGTTACCTGACCTAATGTTTTAATTAGAATAATGGTATTGTACGATTTTCGTTGCTGCGTTGCGTCGCTGAATCCATTTTTGGCTACAAAGAGCGTGAAAATAGAGAGGCTTGTGTTCTGCACATGCGCACTGCCATCCAGGACAGACACATAGACTCTATGTTTCCAGCTTGTCATTTTACATGGAGACCCTGCAGCACTAAGCGTCCTTAATGATAGGGTGACATTTATTTATAAAGATTTTTGTTATCTTTAAGTCATTATTCGTTTAGAAGTATACACATTATATTTTGGATTGTTCGGTTACTGTTTCCAATTCAATATTTTTGAAAAGTGTTTCAAGTCAAATATAGTGGCGTATATAGTGCCATAAACATTACGCATACGATTGTGAAACTTCATAGGTATAATGGGAAACATGAGTTGTTTTACACTTACCATTTCTGTCATATTTTACTTGCTCTAACAAGGGTAATTGTCTTTGACCTAGTTAAAATTTGTCTGAACAATTTTGTGGCTCGTAATTGAAACATAAACATTGTTACACAAACTCTCATGACACTTTATCAATTGCCTTGAATAGGCCATCGTGCATCAGTCTTCTCTGTCACAGTTAACTCGGACGTACAAGAGTTTTGGGGCGAGGTTGTGCACACGAACTGGTTTTATCTATTCATCCGGTTCCTAACAATCCATGATAAACACTCCTAGTTTTTATATCATATATAAACTGTGTTGTTTGTGGAATTTGGTGCTGTCATTCATTATTTCTTGTTTGTGATATCTTTTGTTTTGTGTTCTATGTCTTTGGCATTAAACCTGTGCCATTAAATGGGGTTTTAGTTTAAACCTTTGGCTACTGATCATGTTCCAGTTGATATTCAAAGAAATATTTTCACATGCCTTAGTAAAATATGATCTGAAATATATTAAGCTCAAAATAAATAGCATATTCTTTTCAGGAAAGGCTCATGTGAACCTGCCATGATTTTAAAATTGTTTTTATGAAAATCACGTTGTCGTATAGAAGGTTACTTGTTAACCATTGAAATATAGCTTACTTTGCGTAACATCGTTTAAACATTTCACATAATAACAGAGTGATCATATTTTGAATATGAACTCTAAAGTTGCAAATACTCGTCTCTATTCTACAATTCTGGAAACCAAACTTTACTATTATAAAAAACTGTTTACAAAAATTACACGAATGTTTACAGTTACTTGTTAATATCTAAGAATTCATTCAATGACTCACTCAAATAATTAAACCACATAATAGCTGGATATTTTTAACAATACACAGGGCTTAAACATGTTAAATCCCTTAACTTTGTAAAATATGGTATAAAAATAGCAGCATGTTGAACGAGCTTGTTTGATATACAGTCATGGGCTCAAGAATAATTTATATTTAGCATAGATTGTTTTACACATGTTATGTCTTATGTAGCTATACAACTCATGCACCTATATCCTTGAAACTGCAACAGAATTCGCATATCAAGTGTTATTATTTGTTTGATCTTTCAACTTCTTCAATAACATAATTTTCGGGTGAAGATCAACAGAACAGAACAGAATGTTTATTCAAATTAAGCATGTACAGCTCATCATACACATAATCAATTCAATATTGCACGCATTAAAAATGAAATACCTTACTAACAGAGATATATTGTCAGAATTGAGTAATGATATATCTTTTTCCAAATCTAGGATGTCTGACATAATTTCAAGGAATATAATTCTGCCTTGTATCAATATACATTGGACAAACTAATACAAGATGAAATTATTCTTCAATATTGTTGAAATTACACAGTGAGCATTTCCGATCTTGTCTTTGAAATTTTTTATGTCTCCCAAGTTTAATGGTTGAATTATGGGATGATAATCGGATTTTAGCTAAAATATTTATATATTTGAAAATTTCCTGTAAAACAATGAAAGTTTATATTTTAAAAGTTTTCTTGATCAACAACACAAATATGTTGTGGCCTACGTTGTTCGTCCAAACGTTAATGTCTAAAAATCAATTGAGATTAATTATTTAACATAACAATGCATTTTTGAATTTTTCAGCGTTATGGTGTAAACTCGGAGTCGACTTCACAGATGCTCAATCATATTGTATCTTTTGGTGCTTAGGGGGTTCTGCAGCTATTGGAATAGGAGGCGTTCTAGCTCTTACAGGCCTTGTTACGTTTGGTCTGCCAGCTTTGGGTTTCGGAGCTGCTGCCTCTCTCATGGCCTTGTTGGGCGGTGCAGTGCCTGTAGGAGTCGGGTACAAGGCATTTTTGGCAACGTTGTTTTCAGCAGCTGCTATCTCAAGAGCTGCGATGGATTGTAGTTGCTGCGAAAAGTAATCAATTGATGTATGCAACTATTGTATTATACTGGCGTTGTGTCTACATCATTTATTTAGTTTTTACTCAAAAATACGTTGTAAATCTGTAACATGTAAATTAAATATAAGATTTTCATTGAGTCATTAGTTAATATATAAAACTATTGTATCATATTGGCTTTGTGTCATTAGCAAGTATTAGATTCTACTCCAAAATACGTATTTTAATCTGTAACATGTAAAGTAAAAAATATTATTATTATTATTATTATTATTATTATTATTATTATTATTGTTTTTATGATGACGATGATAATTATAATAATAATAATAATAATAATTATTATTATTATTATTATTATTATTATTATTATTATTATTATTACCATCTCTACCGTGTTGTTTTCTGAAAGACGTTGTTTCATTTCATAATTTACTAAACATTTAATGTTAATGTACATCCTTTATAACTTTATGTTATCTTGGTCACATAATAAAATGTACGATATGATGAGTGTAAACAGTGATTAAAACATTTCTAAAATTACGGAATGCCCAGCTCACACGAAAGATGGCAAAAATACCACTGCGACCACGAAACTGCACTTGATGCGGATCTATTAATGTTTTATTGCGCTACGATAATGAGATTGCAGACTTATAAAACAGTAGGTGTCATTTTCCCTATTAAATCTGTCGTTGAAACTGTTACACGCTTATTAATCATTTTGAAATTGAGTAAGTGTTGAGCAATAGTTGGGAATTCCTTTGCAAGTTGCTACACATACATGTTTGAATGATCCAATTTAATACTTACTTACATAATATGATACTCATTATTTACCCAATTAAAACTTTGATTTTTGTATACAACAGTGGCTAAGTAGTCTTGATTCATTCTTAAAATAGAAACCATGATGAACAGTACTTAAAAAGAATGACTACTACGCAATTTAAAAGTGTTAAATTAATTACCAACAATATTCTACCAATTTATAAAACTGATTCCGATGAATAACTCTTTACTGTTTTATGCGTTGCGTTATGCATCAGTTCTCTCCCTTTACCGCACATGACAAAAGCGATTTGTTTGTTTTTTGTTGTTTTATCTCAAAGATCCAAAACATCATTAACTTTCACTTACATCTCACATTTGGCCCATAGAGATAAAGTTCTGCCTCTTCCAATGTCAAATCTCGCTAAATGAGGAAATTTTCCAAAAAATAGTAAATCATAGTAAACTCGAGTTCTCCACCTACCGTTTCTTACAACTGATGATTGGTTATGATGATTATTTTTCTTTTTATTGAAGGTGAGCATTGTTTTTTGGCTCGAATTTTCTGAGGCTCGATGTATTTTCGCCGGTCCCTTGAAGTTCCAGCCAACGTGGTTGGACTGTAATATTACATTTATTTACTGCACTACATTAAGGGCTCATTTACGTTTCCCTCTTAGAAAATAGAACTCACTTATACGCATACCAAATGTCTGTTACAATGGTAAGCTGTTACAAAAAAACACACTTTTTGATTAATTAAGCAATTATTGATAGCTTTAGTTTTTATATGTTCAAAATTTTGGCCAGTTGCAGATTGTGTTTGTTCATGGAAGTACAATAATGTAAAACAACAGAATGTTAACAAAAGTTAAGAAAATTGAACATTAACATTGTGTCGCTTTAAAACCCGATTATTCACATTGTCTATGTCGCTTGAATGTAAAATGTGCTTAATACACGTGGCTTAATATATATATATATATATATATATATATATATATCTTATTGCGCACGCATAAAACTGTATGTTTATTGCGACGGTGATAAGCATGACAAAGAGCAAATACCTCACAGTATCGATTATAGAATATATTGTTCTTTTGCACAAGGAGGACAGTGCCATTTTGAAGAAGAATGCATGTTTTTCGTATCGGAATAAAATAAAGAACGAGGAGTAAGAGTATGAAATACATTAATGTTGCGGCAATTGATTTTGAGACGAAATTGTTCTGGTAACGCCTACTCTTTGTGGAAGGATACCATAGCCAATGAATCAATTAAATTACATACATACTTCTACTTTAACAATACAAGAAAGACATGCAAAACTTGTACAGCACAATTTATTGGTACAAACAGTTTCTTTTCAAAGGTAAATATATAGGATCAATATTGCATCCGACAATTATGGAAATCTCAAGTCCCTTGGGGTTTGAGATGTATGTCATTTTTGGAGTGCATTCCAATGGAGGCAACTTCATTCACTCAAAACCTTACAGCAAAACGCAATGAACACCATAATTTCCGTCCGTAAAGTTTAAACTGAAACGAAACTAATTTAACCATTGAGAAACATGTTTTATACGTTAATTTGAACTGTACCGACACATGGTCACCTTCCTCAGCCATTTTATCTGGTCTCCTTCATATTAAAAAACACACATAGTAATGAATATTTATGCCAGTCGCAGTTGTTTTAAACGGGACTTCTTCAAATTTGTCTGTAATATGAAAAACAACAACAAACAATTTATACATTATCAAGAAAAAAACACAACAGTGGAGAGTGGTGGCTGGGAAATATTGACTCAAAATTATTATTAATTATTAATTATTATCGCTGCCAATAAAAAACCCAGTGGCCAATCACGCCTTGGAGCTTCTTATAAACCACAGCACGAGAACCTCATTAATTTCCACAAATATCCTTCAGCCAATCGTCTCAGTATACAAGCAGACGACAAATCATCATTTTTAAAACGGAAATATTTTTTTACGCGCTAAGATCGTGGGTCAAACAATTGTTCCAAATACGCCTATACCATAAACTTAACATCTAACATAGTATAAATAAAGCCGAATCAAGTTAGTACTTAGGCTTGTCGCGAATGTCGAGCAAATCGTAGAGATTACTTATCCTTAAACTCTGGAGATCTAAATTTGCCCTTTGAAAACATTGGGCATCATTAATGTATGATGAGATACTTAGCAAAAAATGATGTGTAGAACTTCTCGGCTTCCGCAATCCATGACACATTTTGAATAAACAAAATTGTAACAGGTATTTAAATAAAGAAGCATATCAGTGATTAAAAAACTTAACTCGTCCATGCTAACTCTGATTTTTCTTTACATTTTTCTTTATATTTTTACAATGTTCAATAAAACATGTATAAACATCCGTAAACAACTAAGTGATTTCACTGTTGTATTGTAAATGTTATTTGTAATAGTAAGAATGTTCGAATAAATTTAATTTGCAAAGGACTTCATTTCTACCTCAAAAAGGCAGCAACCAGCTGCTTTCCACTTGCAGAGCACAAACCGTAGTATTCCTCCATTTGCAGAGCAAATAACTTGGTATTCCACCAATTAGAGCACAGAACGTGGTATCCCATCACTTGTTGGGCAAATAACGTGGTAATCCACCAGTTAGAGAAAAAAACGTGGTATCCCTCCGTTTGCAGAGCAAATAACGTGGTATTCCACCAAATAGAGAAAAAACGTGGTATCCCTCCGCTTGCAGAGCAAATAATGTGGTATTCCACCAATTAGAGCACAAAATGTGGTATCCCATCACTTCCTGTGCAAATAACGTGGTATTCCACCAATTAGAGCACAGAACGTGGTATCCCATCATTTGCAGAGCAAATAACGTGGTATTCCACCAATCTGAGCACAAAACGTGGTATCCCATCACTCGCAGAGCAAATAACGTGTTTTTTCACCATTTACAGCACAAAACGTTGTACCCCCACTCTTGCAGAGCACAACAAGTGATAGTCTACATCTTGCGCCCTTGTAGATCCCATTTACACGCCATCATTAGTAAAGCAAGTAAACTATACATATATGGTCTTCTTCAATGAGTAAGCAATTATATAAAGTATTGAAATCATAATCATCAAGGGTTTATTTTACTATCAAAACATTCACCCGTTCCATACCCGATGATTTATGTATTGTTCATTTTTAACGAAGGATTATCTCAAAGGAGTTTTCCCTGTCAAACGTAAAGTTTTCATTACATGTAAAGGTAGCATGAGGTATAAATAAAGCAAGTAAACTATACGTGAATGGTCGTTTCAATGACTATGCATTTATTTATGTTATTAAAATGAATGTCAACAAGCAGTTTAGTTTACTATCAAATAATTCATTTTCAGCAAGGGTTTACCGCAATATCGAAACGTAGCATAAACTATAAACATTCCAACGATAAATTATTGATGGAAATAACTTGGACTGTAACAAATAGATAGACGCCCCTTGCAAAGCTTTTGACGCTGTGTCAATTCAAATAAAAGTTTAAAGTCAAATGTCAGATGAACTAACTGATTTTTTTTCCAAATAGTTAATATTTTTTGGCAACGTTACCACTATTTACGAGCACGGCCATTCAATTTCTGTCAGACCTAATAGTTTAAGGGTGTTTTTCGTCAATGAACGATTGTGGTGACTGTCTGAAATAAGCTTTTCCATAGATGGTACTTAGACAATGTGGATTACGATGTTTATACTGATAATAATTTCTAGAAACGACAGCTAAGATTTTTTTTCAAATATTTAATTGTTTGGTCACGTAGTGTTACATATGCCTAAATAGTTTTACAAATGAGCATATTTCTACTATATTTTCAGAACATAATACAGTTTTAACTTGCATTAAACGTTTCAAACAAAATACACAATAAAATAGGAAATATGACTCTTGACAATTCATAAATAGTATTTAATGCTTTATATACATGGTGAACGGTAAAATAAATGTATGGCTATTACATAGACAGACATCAGAAAGAAAACATGTAATAGCACTTTTGCAGTTCAAAACAATTTCCTGTAGACGTATGGCTTAACTATACTATAATCAAATGTATCAAGTATGCTTATGTATGTAATGGTGCCAATACAAATGTGTATTTCAATGTCTTATTCGATGTGTCATTTCATTCCAATATCAAACTAAATTCTATTAGGGACACATGAATATGTCAATCGGTGAAACTAAACGAAGTGTTTATAATATCATTATTTAAACGTGCATTTTGTAAATAACTTCTCAATTCTATTTCTTAATTCAAAAGCGTTATATACAATTATGCATTCGATAATTTATAAGTATATGAGTATAACTTATTTCAACATACATTTGACATTAACAAAACTACTGGAACGTCTCTTCAAGTACCTTACATATATGACAAGGTATTCACTTCAAAAGAGTTCTATTCTATCTACAGAGTCCTATGTTTAATCTTATTTTAATGCAATTTAAATAAGCCTTTATTATAAGGTTGGACATTAATACAAATCTAGATAATATTTAAGCTACTGATCGTACAGAAATATTTTAGCCAACGTGATAAAATCCTACGTATGTAAAATTTCTTAATACACATTGCCAAATTTTAACTTCGTAGACGTGTTTCAGTATTTCATAACATAGTTTTATAAACAACGATATTTGTTTTCTAGTGCATTTGTTACTATTAACCAGAACATTCCATAATAACTATACCATATGAATATAAATCAACCCTACCAATATGGACGCCTTCGATTTCAATACTTCATTAGATAACAGCTCTATTTCATAACCAGCTGTAATATTTGAAAATTTATTTAACAAATGCCTTTTTTATCTAAATTACTTGTTTTACCTATTCAGACAGTCTTGTTTTTACTTACACAAACACCTGTCGTAAATTCTACTCAGACATACGGTAAATTGCGAAATAAATTAATAAAATTACCATCATTGTAAAAACGTATATATATATATATAGAATTCTGCCAACTTTTCGAAAGATTTAAAAAATGCCCCTTTTTATTGACCTATAATTCCCTTCTGTTGCAGTACTCACGAAATATAATTAAATTTGAATGGAATTAGTCTACCGAATCAGTAAAAAATGTCTAAGTCGTTAGTATAAACTTACATGAAAAACTTGATTGAACCAAATCATTATGTATAGTATCTATCGTCGAAGTTATTGACATGCATGGACAATTAAAAATGGCAAGGGGCTTATTCTAATCGATTGTACATCTCAGTTGCACCCATAGCATACTCCATTTGTCTGCTGCCTTGAAGTATAAAAAACAAACATATACAACTTTTTTGAACAGTAATGCAATTGGTTCCTGGGGTTCTTAGGATAAAACATGATATGAACACAATCGATTTTGTAATGAAAAAGTAATGAATTGTACAGTTAAAGCATAACAGACTTGCTTTATATACATAATGACCTATGATGCGCTCAATGATGTGTTGGTAAATAAACGAATGCAACACAACTGGATGGCATTATGCAATAAATGTTGTATTCTAGGGTGAGTTGGACTTTTGTTGTCCGTCTCTCATCCAATATTTGGGATTTGAGTCCTTTTGGACATCAACTTTTAGTCTAAACAAAAAATGAACTATATTTGATAATAGTTTTCTTCACAATCGAGTTGAAACTGATTTGTTGCAGTAATCCCGTTTTAACGTTTATATCCAGTTCCTTTGAAGTTGTAAGCAAATAACCATCATTTCCCGAATCGGTGGACGACTTTTAATTCCATTGTCGTACTGTGTTCATTTAAATATCTTTCCATACGTGTTTGTTCCTCTAACGACGTTCCATTGTTAGATTTAATTTATGTGGCTCCTCTACATAACAATATATTCTCTTCCACCGTTAAAGCATCAATGTTTTCGACTATATTACTTTCAACGAACTGGTGAAGCTCTCCACGAATTGTAGAAAGCAGAATATTTTCGCCTAATTGTGCATTTAAATTTGTCCTCCCCACTTCCTCTTCTTACTAGAAAATCGTTTTTCTTTATTGTTTGAAATTTTGTGAATTCAAGGTTTCCGTCTATTGTCAATTTTCTTACCCATCCCTTGTTTGTAAATAACGTGTACACATTGCCACTGTCGAGACATGGACATATGTATAGCAACACTATTGTGACTTTCTTGTTGACAAATTCATCCGGCTGGATAATTGTTACGTTAAGATTTGATCCATCATCCGTAAAATTTACGTCGTCAAGATAAAGGTCCAGCTCTGTAAGAACAATAAAACATATGTTGGAATATTTTTAACATTCTTATTCGTCTCAAATAACTCGACTTTAAATATCTTATAAAATGAAATATAACTGTGAACATTTCTTGAATTTTGAAATGGAAAATCCGAGACAAACAATCACATTTCATTTCTCATAATTTAATTATTTAACTGAAAGGAAGATTCCGAATTTGTTATGTTAAAAATGGTTATTTTAAGTAGCCAAAACATTTGCTGCAAGCAAATAAACCGATTTTACATCGTTTAATTTATTCCATACCAAAAAACTTTTTGCAAGTTGAACGTTGTTTCTGTTCCCTATCAAAACATTCTGTGAACGGACATTCTTCTAATGGGCTTCTCTCTGTAGTTTCACTTTCTGTGTTTTGATTCCCTCCCGATCTACTTCCTGTTTTTGTCGGATTGTTATGCAATGTTTTTCTTATATGGGTCAAAAGACACTCCTGTAATGAAAATAGTTTTTTGTTTAAAACATATAGTATGAAAAAACCATTACAGTTAAACTTTATAAATAACCCCAGCAACCAAGAACTTACTATTACTAACATTTCAAACGGTTGCATACTTACATTAGACAACTAAATCACATAAACGAAGAAATAGAACAGTTCCTTTCAAGAAACATTTTTCTGCAAAAAATGTGCCACTTAAACAATGGCAAACAATATGTTTGTTGTTTATTGATGAAGCTGGGAACCCACAAACAATCTGTGTCTAAAATGTCTTAGTTATATATTTGGTTGCTCCATGTCGGCTTGTCTGTCATTTCCATTGTACACAAACGGTAAAACGACTAGATAAGGGAGTTGGGTATTTAAATTTTACTGCAAGCTTCCTTTAAAATTCACTTACTTTAGGAGGATCAAACTCATTGTAGGTTGTCCATGCATGATTAATGTTGCAACATCCGTAGTAGGAAGGATGCGTCTTCGTCACAATACTGTTTTTGCAACACAGCTCCTTGGATCTGTTGATGACCTTGTTTTCACAACATTCTTCGGCCTTCAGAATGTAAGGTGTATCTGAAAGCATTCAATATTTAAACGCGATGCAATTTATACACCTGTTATCTTGTTGTTTACGTGGGGTTGTACGTTTAATAATGCATACCATTGTGTAATCTTCCGCTCAAACGGCCGATATATTTAACTTAGTTTTTTCTACGGATCCTAAATTCGAGGACTTGTGACGACCGACCCTAAATCTAAGTCGCTTTTATTGCCTTCATTTTTAACATCGTTTTTTTACAAATCTCGACGACTAGAGTGAAAATAAATCGCCCATGTGTTTCGCTTCCCTTTATGTTAAAATATACGTGAAACAAATGCGATGAATACTTGTTATAGTACTTGTTATAGCGATGAATATAGAAATATACGTAAAGTGCATTCGCGATTGGATATAAACAAAGATCCAAATTGATGATAAACATTATTTAATTTTACAGACAAAAGTCAAGCCTTCCCACCTACATGATATTTTTCAGAAGTTTGCTGTCACTTTTTCTTTTTATGTCTGCTGTAGTGTAATGACCGAGACAAAAAGCCCAAAACGTACTATTGCTAGGGGGATACTCAGGCTTTGTGCCATCTAAGGTGGCGATAAAATCGTGTACATGTTTTGATGAAGTCATGTAGATGCATGTATGGTGTATTTGTGGTCAGTTTACGCTTTTGTCGTTTGGACCCATAGCTTATGCCTCTAAATAGGGTTTATTTATTATTGTTTGCCTACGGAGCTTGTTCCCGTTATTTCCGTTGTATATTTGTGACTGGATAACACTTGACACAAACCCTATGTACAAGTATTACAAATGAATGTATAACGCCAATAATTCTTAAATATGAATAGGGGTTACTAGCTTGTTTCAGTGTAAGATCGTGACATATTCCACGATCATCAAAATATATAGTTCACGAGTGACGTAGCCACTGACGTACTTAATTTTGGTGTTCACGAGGTTAGATATATTGCTATCTTACACTGACACAAACAAATTTTTTTTTATCATAATTATGTCTAAAATTGGATTTAAAAGGCATTTCATTACACAATATTTGAAAAACGTGGAAATGACGTCGTAGAAATTGGGTCCAAATCCGCTGTGCGCTGATGTTTGACTTTGAACTGAGAGCGGGCTCGAATTTCAAAACAGTGAACATTATCAAATTGATATTTTCACTGTAGTTATATCACTGATAATTCTCTATAAACCACCAGAAAGCATAAAATAAACTTTATTAATATGAAATTGAAATAAAGCAACACTACGTAATTCTTACGTCCTTGACAACATCCCTGATCACCGTTAAGAATGACTTTGTTGCAGCATGTTTGGCTTGTGTAGTTATACATTTTTGTGCCACAACATTCCATCGTATTCCATTCGCTCTTTTCCAATTGATGAACAACACCGTCACAGCAGTAGGTGTCATAAAATGGACTTCGCGTTGTGATAAAAGCTGCAATCAGATGGAATGCTAATCATTAAATATTGTTTTAAGAATATAGGCAGATAAAGGAAATAAAGTTCACAACAAGTACGAGTATCTTTTGGCCTAACATTTGAAAATAAAACCTTATTGATATATTTGTTTTTATTAAATTACAAAATACACAAAACCATTTATGACATACTCCAGTGATCCCTATTGGAACATTTTTGTGAATAAAACTATTCGATAATTGAAGTTGAAATACATTTATAACGCACCATTCTATGCCTAGCCCCACCCACATACTAAATTGTCATTTTCAAAAGCGGAGTAAAAGATGAAAATAAAACACCAAACTGTTCCATTTCAAACGTTCTGCTTAATTGTAGGTGGATCATCAAATTCCCCTAACTACACTTTATCCACATACATTTCATTTTAGAACAACGTTCAAAGTTGCCTCCCCTTCCTGAGAAGTTTCATCCCTCAGATACAAAACTCTTGCCTCAGCCCTACGTTTAATAATGCTTACCACTCCCACATAATTTGATGTCTTTCTGGATAACAACGTTAGAGCCATTCTTTAGACGTATCAGTTGCATTAGATATGAATTATATACGCCATTATCGTGACAGAAGTATTGCCCTGGTCCCGGTTTTGCTATTATAAGACCTGAAATGAACAGTAAGAAGATAATTGAGTAATCCCTTCAATAACAATAAGACACTTCATGATTTATTTTGCCATTTGGTTGAAAACAAGAGTAACTGTGATGGTGGTACAGCTATTAATAATACAACGGCAATTACAGGGACTACAAAGACGTAACACAAACTTTATGAGAGACACACAATACCACAAACGTCATAGAAATACAACATACATCAAAATAAGCGGTATTAATAAATATTCAGGTAATTTCATTTAACTGGAATGCAAACAGGAAATTACAGCCTACCGGTTTGTATGCAGCAAACATAACGGCTTGGGTCATATTCTGTTTTTTTTTGTCCGTTTGGTCCTGTGCATTGACGTACTCTATAGATTCTCGCATTTCTATCCACAAGTTCTGTTCCGCGACACACCTGAGCCGTACCGACCTTGCGATCGACCACGACACCATTGCAACACTCTTGCAATCTTCGTTTGTAAAACCGCTCCTAATCACCACGACAGCATCCTATTAGTTGCAATAAAAATCACAACTTAAGTAAGCCAAAATGGGTGTATATATATTTATTAAACATATTATTTTTCTAATATTACATCGGGAGAAGTCCGAATAATCGTTTAAGTTTACTTCTTTTATAAAAGGTATTGCAAATTATAAATTTGGATGTAGGGATTCGTGTTATATTTCTTGGAAAGACGAATAGTCAATTATTTTGATTTTGTAATAATCTTGAGTGTAGTAGTGAAAGCAGAATAATTCTTACCGTCATCATTCTCCTTTATATGAAACTGGCCAAAACAACAGATGAAGTCTTTCGTGTATATCTCTTCCACACTGGTTATGAGTTCCAGTCCATCGCCACAAGCAACTTTTTCAGTTTTGTTGAAAATTTCTCTGTGAAATATTTTTATTTTCATCATCATCATCATCATTATCATCATCATCATCATTATTCATTATGATTCATGATTCATTATGATTCATCATGAATCATCATCATAATAGTCATCATGATCATCATCACCATCGTCATC
Source organism: Mya arenaria (assembly GCF_026914265.1). Lineage (NCBI taxonomy): Eukaryota > Metazoa > Mollusca > Bivalvia > Myida > Myidae > Mya > Mya arenaria. Next base: position 16,533,289 of record NC_069130.1, on the reverse strand, counting down.
ATTATCATCATCATCATCTTCAACAGCAGCAGCAGCAGCAACAACAGCAGCAGCGTCATCATCATCATCATCATGATTCATCATCATTATCATCATCATCATCATCACCAATATTTATCATGATCATCATCATCATCATCATCATCATCATTATCATCATCATCATCATCATCATCATCATCATCATCATCATCATCATCATCATCATTATTAACAGCAACAATAATATGATAAATAACAACATCAAAATGTAAATCAAATAACAGTTCTAAGACATAATCGTGTGGGTGAACTGTGAACTACGGAAAAAACACCTTTTAATCCTAACCTTGAAAACATCCAAACTCGTGTCCGCCTCTGAACCTTCCATGATGAAGGCTTCCGCAGCAGATTTCTGTGTTTGCATTTATTTGTGTTATACCACAAACTTAAAAAAATAAAATTACAAAATGTTATCATGTTCTACATAGTATTACGGATTTCATCTTTAAATATTAAACACATTAAAGCAAGTTAAAACATATTTAACAATCATGTTACATATTTTTCAATCTGTTTGTTTCAAATTATGTCACAATTTCAGAATATAATTGAAATTAACAAAACATCCTCACCAGTCGCATTTACTGCCGTTCCAGTGCATGTAACAAGTATCCTGAAATATAATTCAACTCATTCACCTTATAACCAAACAAGCTGAATGCTCGCTGTTAACTGTGTTATGAAGTTTACATCTCAATGGGTTATTCATTAGATTGAACACGGAATTTGTATATCCATTGTGTCGGGTATCTCGTATTGCAAAATATTTGCTCAAGTTATTTAATATTGACATAAACACGCAGATGACTTCAGTGATTAACTTATGTTTACACTAGATGATTTGTGACTCTCGAGGATAACTTGCACACATTGCAGTGCTAGGATTAAATACACATGTCTTAAATTTATAGTTGAAATATTAATCTAAAACCTGGACATATATTTTACACGGATAGATTTTAACGTAAAACTTGACAGACTTCGGTTGAAAACATCAAAATGCGACGATCCTGTTATTATTTAAATTTATAGCTGCATGTACACGGATAAACAAGACGATCAGATAGGATGCCCGCAATCGTCCCAATGGAATGCGATGCTTTTATAAAAAAAAACCTAAGGTAAAAGTGCATTGTATGTTCATATTCGTTTTCATTGCACGTGCGCCAAAGCAAATGTCCAGTGACCATTGATGAAAATTAAATAATTCAAACAAAATAACATTATATTTGCTTGTACACTGATGAAATACCGACCAGAAATAGACAAATAAACACAGTTACCTTGTAATATTAATAAGGTGAATGTTCATTTTAATTTTAAGTATTTATGTCGCAGGACAGAATCAAAAACCGTTTGAGCCAGCTTAAAAGGAAATATCGATACAAAAATGAAGTTATTTAGTTATCTTTATACCGAATGGCACACTTCTCAAATGGAATACTTTGATTGATATCAAATGTTATTAGATATGCAACTTAAGTTAACCTTATGGGCATTCATCATGGACTTCATTCACTCTTTTTGTCAGTTATGATAAAGTAATCCGATTAGCTATATCGTTTTTAGATCCAATTAAGACCAAATGTGAACGCCAGCCCAGTTTGAAAATTGTTGAAAGGTTTTATATGTAATGCAATTATAAGTATTGTACTTTGCGTCGTTTAAATGTATGGAATTAGAATGCCTAGTACATGATTTGATAATAAAATCTAAATTCAGCTTGTTTAAATGTACCTGAGCTTATCTTCGGTTTAACGGACATATATATTCCAGTAAAAGAAACACTAAGTTCTATTTACAATAGAGCCGTTCTCATCATCCCTGAATACTGATAATACAGAAACAAAGTGTGTAGTCCTTGAATGCTAAATTGTTCAATTATTTATACCAAATCGTTTAGTATTTTAACTTTCACCCATTGTTTAAATCAAAATTGATTTATCTTGTTTCGTATCGTTTTATCCTAAGTGATAATACGTTTGATATATATTTTTCAGGTATATTGTAATATTTCAGTAAATCAAATAAACGCCCGTTCAATCCACCTGTCTAGTTTTAAATGACCCTTCGGATTTTTCTACTAATTTATACTAGTCTAGCTGAAGGGGAATATTTCAAGCTATTTTTATAACTTACTCTACATGAGAAATCCCAGTAAGCTTTATTAGTTGTAAGGATCAACTTTTGGTTTGGATTACGTTTTTTGTATGCATTAGGTTTTTCATGGTGTCAATTGATCGTTATGTATCGATTTGTTTTAGTTTGATAAGCATGTATAAGGTTGATTAGATAGTTCATTATGACAAAATCAACCATATTCTAACCGATTTGTCAAAAACAGAAATGGGGTTTTCAATATATGTCAAAGCTCAAAATGATTTATTTTTAGATATATTTCGTAACAGTGCATACAGTTTATAGGGCTTTCCCATTCTAAAAATAAAAATTGACACCTCGTATAGGGCTTATTTTTATTGAAAAATATATTAAAAGTATTTAATTTCTATCGCGTTTGTTGTTACCTTAACACGTATAATGTACAGTATAAGAAGTTAATCACTCACTCGTGTTTCCATTTAAGGATTGAATTGCGCTATTGATGTCATTAGTTGGTATTGAACGCAGTTAGGCTGGTTAAAATGTGTGTAATCCAAAGTATATTGTAAAATTTTATGCAGTGATTCGTGAACCGAACATATCCGAAGATATTGCGTTCATCGGAAAATATTTGCAATCGGCGACAGGCTGTTCATTTAAGGATAGAAGATGAGGTGTTATCTAGGTGTAAAGAAACTTTTTAAGGTTGGCACCTTCAAAGATGATGTCAATGGAAATTACAGCGATTAGTTGCTTTAAAAAGAAATGCGTCTCTAAATGTTCACAAGTAACTCAATTTCAAAATAATTGGTTTAAAACAATACATATATGTATATAGTTCTGTTCATGTACTTGCGTAAGTGCTCAACATTGGGTAAATACCATTAATCATTCATGGATTACCGCTTGGGATTCCATGTTTCACGAACTCTCATAATAAAAATCCCGTGCAGTAGAGGCCGATGAGGTTGGCCGCATTCAAAGATGATGTCAATGGAAATTACAGCGATAAGTTGCTTCAAATAGAAACACGTTTCTTAATGTTCACTTACGGAATGAATTGCGGGGTTGATGTCATTATCGGGGTATGAACACAATTGGGTTGGTCAATGTGTGTGGAGTCCGAAGGACTCCATGCGTACTTTGACCAACCCAATAATAATGTAAAATAATAATGTTTGCTGTCTTGAAGCAGTATGGCTCTGTTAAAAGCTACAGGGCTTTCTGTATTTACGATCGCTTTTTACTGACCGTACCAGGGCGGTTGCCATAACAGTGACCAATGAAGATAAATTGATAACTGTGTAATGTTTGCTGTCTTGAAGCAGTATGGCTCTTGTTTGATGTATAATGTATATGTTTGGTCTTTATCCGGGTACCTTTAAACATGATATTGGTAAGACGGAATACAACTGTGATTGTCCCCGTATCTGTTATTGTTTCAATCTATATAGAGCGTAATTATCTGACGTTATAGTTTATTGGAAGATGTTTCAGGTAGAATAAAGCCTATAACAGTACTATTGTGTATGACCACTGCGCCTTATACCTGTCTATTGATTTAATTATAGTTAACTTAATAAAACATATTCTGACAGGTTTCTTTCACGTTTAAATACAGTGGAAACTCACTAAACCGGATCTCCACAAAACCGGAATCCTCGGGATGCCGGACTTCTTTCAGAGTCCCGGTTTTCCCCTTCTATTTTCAATGTAAAATAATCCCTCCAAAACCGGAACCTCGGAATTCCGGATACCGGACAAAAAATCTAGAAGATTTGTTAGTTGTCAACGTAATTTTACCTCACAAAACCGGACGTATATTTGTTCAAACATGTCAAAATGATTTTGTGTATTAGGAATTCGCGAATCGCGTGTCACTTTGTCACTTTGTTTTGACAGCCGGTGCGTCGTTCAATATTGCACCTGTGATGTTGTGTTAACTCGATAATCGATAATGATGATTGCGCTGTGTATTGACAATTGAAAATTGATTGAAACATTAATTTGTTTGTTGCAGAAAATAAAGAACTAGAAACAATTATTAAGTGATCATTTTGGAGGGTTGTTTTATCTAAAGACTTCTATGATTGAATCAAATTAGATGATATGATTTTTAAAACAAGTTGGAATAAAAAAAGTTTTACCAACAACATAATGCACTGTTTTATTTGATTGTAAATATGGAAGGTAATAAACAGGTCAATTATCTCTACGAATCTGAACAAGTCCTTATATAGACATATATAAAATTTGGGTGTGAATCAAGCCGATGGAGGGGGGGGGGGGGCAAACATACATTCAGCCTAACATTGAAAACCCACCGACCAGCGACCTAAGAATATTCTGCTGAAACACTTGGTCTCATAATCATCTTTTATTCTGATTAATGCAGTTTCGGGAATGCTGAACACCAATGACCGATTGTTTTTGAATCCTGTTTAATAGACTAACGTTTTCACATTAAACAATATGCATCTTCGAAGTAAAATCGACGGTTAGGGATAGATCAGATTCCTATAATTTGAACACGAATCCGTGAAAAAATAAGTCCTAACTCTTGAAGATGATCTCTGATTCTTGCATAACGGACATTAGTCCCCGAGTGGCCTGGAAATTTCTATCTTACCCGACCCGGGTAAGATGATTCACTTGCGATGACGTCATGCATTTTGCGGACTACGTTTCTATAAAATACAGGTTGATTCCCTTTTAAAATACGTTAATAAAAAATGAACTGAAAAGTGATTGTTTTTATTCATTTATATTAAACATTAATTATGGTATATTTAACTATAAACTACAAACTATAGGAAATATACGAGATTGAATAAGAAAAGTTGTTCCCCTTGGCCTTACTTTAAGATACCGTACTTTTGGTTTTACGGTTCCAACTTTAAGTGCTGACTGCCTATCACAATAACCTAAAATCCTCAACTTAACAGTTGATTCAGGGCATTTTGAAATGTGGTTGATGTTAATATCGTTGTTAACGAACATGTTATCAGTCCAGAGAAATTGACTCCCAAACTACTCATTTTGAAAAAGTGTTTATCAGTCTATGAAATCACCATAAAATTCAAACAGTCAGTTAATCACCACTTTATTGTTTTCGCATTAACAAACTACCAATGAAATAAATAGGTTGGCAATGTGTTGATACGCGTTCATTCTTTCAATGGAATGTGTAGTAATCTGTTACTCCACTATAGCTTTTAGCTCTTTCTTCCAAGTTTAAAAATAGCGATGGTAAATATATGTAGATATATACCTGTACCAACAAACAGATATGATATAAACTGGGAAACCAGTATGCGCTATTATTACACGGGGTTACTCAGATGAGACAGCAGTGGATTGCTATCTTGATTTATTTATCACGGTTAACATCCGCTCAGCTTTACACTTTGAAACTAAAACGCTGGTGATAAACATAGAGCAGTGTTTATGTTTTTAATAGGTGTTAAAGTAACAAGCTAACATTTTCATTGAAAATGCATGGAATTAAAAGCATTCTTGTCGGCTTTATGACCTTCAGCATGATTGGTGTCTCAGGTTTGTTTATGTTTTCATGATTTAACTTTGTTTTACTTTCAATATCAACGTAGTTTATTTATGTGTAGATTAACATTTCGAAAATCAGGGTGTTCCAGATATACAACGTATCTTTTAGTCACAAAGCTTTATAATTGCTTTTTTAAAATTATTACTTAAATAAACATTGTAAGGTTAAAGTAATCAAAACATAGCATCGTTATCTTTATATTTCTTCCTTGTTTCATATTTTCTAAAACCGGTGTATTTAGGTCATTATTTGTAATGTTGAATCACTCGTTGTTGATTTACTGTTGCCTTAAAGTATCACCTTGATGTAATAGGCATGAACTAATACCCTCAACAATTAAAGGTTTAAGACTAGTTCAATTTGACGCAAAAATGTAGAGGCCAAATTAAAAAAATCAAAGATATAGAGACAACGTACACACGGCATAATTACATAGGGACAAAGTACACAAGTCCCAAACACTTAAAGCTGCACTCTCACAGATTGAACGTTTTGACAACTTTTTTATATTTTGTCTTGGAATAAACCAACTTTTTTGCGAAAATCCATGGAAACCAGATGTATAAGACTCCTGACAAAAAATTAGATCGCATATTTTTATATTTAAGTTCAAAAATTTATGTTTTATATATTTATTTTCGAACGAAAATATTCAATTCTACGATCTGAGTCTTTGTCAGCAATCTTATATCATTAGTTTGCAGATAATTACGCCAAAAAATGCAATTTCCAAGACAAAACATGAAAAAGTTGTAAAAATGGTAAATCTGTGAGAGTGCAGCTTTACAGGCAAACTATAATACACAAGGCACATATACATAGGGGTACAGTACACAAGGCACAAATACATAGGGATAAAGTAAACAAAGCAGAAATACATAGGGATAAAGTACACAAAGCAGAAATACATATGGATAAAATGTACACAATGCAGAAATACACATGGAGAAGTACACAATACACAAATACATAGGGAGAAGTACACAAGGCACAATTATATTGGGATAAAGTACACAATGCAGAAATACATAAGGAGAAAGTACACAGGACACAACTACATAGGGAGAAAGCACACAAGGCACCACATTTAGGGAGAAAGTACATAAAGCAGGGATACATAGTGAGAACTACACAAGGCACAACTTCATGGGGAGAAGTACACAAGGCACAATACACAGGGGGAAAGTACACAAAGCAGAAATACATAAAGACAAAATACACAAAGCAAACATACATAGGGACAAAATACACACGGCACAAATACATAGGATGAAAGCACACAATGTACCACAAATGGACAAGTTCCCTACGACACAAACACATATAACCGAAGTAGACACAGCACAATGATACATTACACATTATACTGACATAAAGGCCTTAAGTCAACAAGGCACAAGCTTATATTTAACAAGAAAAACTGACCGAGGTTCACAAAGTACAAGCACTAACAACGCAATGCAAAAGCCAATAAGGCTAAATAACATGACGTACAATCACACAAGGATGAATCACATGAGAACAAAGGATAGAGCACACAAACACCAGAATACAAATTAAAATACAGGACAAAAACATGGATAAAATGTCCACAAGCAATGAATAAAAAGGAGCAAAGAAGCAATGGGTCAATTTCACATGGCAACAACTCAATAAAACAAAGTGTATATGGGACAAATGTCTAAGGCACAGCAAGAATTGCACAAATTACACACGGCACAAGCACAGGAGGGAGAATGACACAATGTACAATTATAAAGGGACAGCGCAAAGCCCCCATACAGGAACAACATACACAAGGTCAACTTACATGGCAACAAAGTACAGAAGACACAATGACAATCGGACAAAGTACAACAGCTATAAACTCATGGGGGCAAAGTACACGTCAACCGATTGCATGTGGATAATGTACACAAGGCACAAGCACAAAGGGATAAAGAGGAAAAGGCAAACCCACTGAGGAATGGCCACACAGGGTAAAATACATGGGGATTAATAATTCAATACACAAAGACATCGGGACAATTTTAGAAGGCACAACAACACAGGTAAATATTACATCAAGAAGAAACACACAGGAACACAGAACCAAAGGCACAAAAACGCAAAAGGTTGAAGAATAGATGGACAAAGTAAAACGGCACAAACATACTAGACAAAAACGCATGGGGACAAAGAAAACAAGGCAAAATCCCTAACACATGGACATAACAAACACAAGACACCATTCCTATAGGTCAAAATACAAAGACACAAAATCATAGGAGAAAAGGAACACACGGCACACTCACACACATGCAAAGTCAACATATACAATCACGGAAGGACAGAGAAACAGGATGGTTGCACATAGTTAAAAGATACCTAAGACAGACGCACACAGGAGTATAATATACAAAACATTGTGACAAATGTACAAGAAAAACTGAAACAACAATAGATGCAAACACACGGAGACAAGGTACACAATGAACATTCCTAAGCACAGAGTACAGCAGGCATTATTACATATTGAAATTAACAGAGTGCTAAACCACACGAAGAAAACAGGGTCGCACATATTGACACAAACATGGCAAAATGTATAACATGAACACGACACAAGCATATAAGGATTTAACACAAAATGCTGAATTAGATTGTAACAATCATATAATCGTTAAGCAACAGCTTGCAACTGTAAAATTGTAACAGTTTTACAAGCAAATATAGAAGAGAACGTTTAATGATTTCTTTTGCTTTATTTTATGTTACATCTGATTGTCATCCAAAGAAATTTACCTGATCCTACATTATCATGAAATAAAGCAGTCCCAGATCAAAAATACCGAATTTAAAGTCACCTTTAAAGGATAAGTAGTTTTTGGGCTCTCATTTTAAACACACATATTTGTATGCAGGCAATGATTGAACTGATATATAAATAGGGAATATGATGTTAGTCCATTGATCCGTGGTGTTGAATCACTTCGAGTTGCTGGTGAAAGAATCCGTAGAGAAGTGATAAACACCACAGATCAACCGACTAACATTAGTTTCCTTTAGTATATATCTTAAAACTATTCCTGAACGAAAACATCAAACTATGTTTACGTTTAAATTTCATCGAACCCACAAACACGTAAGCAAGTAGACAAAATGGTACCAAATATACAATCCCAAAGACAACGTCCGCCAGTTTTTCTATGGAGATCTGTCGTAGTGTAACAATTGAGTAGCATTTTGAAGTGTTTGTAGAAAGTACCTCGGACATGTGGTTTGCGATATTGGATTGCAATGGGGCGGAAATGTCATCCGCCAACGTTTAATTGCTAAAGATTTCTTTACTGTATTAAGAATTGCTGTCATATAAAACAGAACAACAATACCATAAATGGCGATATAATGGCGACACTATATTTTCACATTTATATCAATTGTTTGATCTGGCTGAGTACATGTCTGTTGCAAACTGAATAACGGAAATGCGATACTGTGTTACAGGTGTATCGTTAGAGTGAACAATTTTTTATCTCAAAAGAATGCAATGCAAAAAGACAAAATTCATTTCTACACACGCTCTACATGTTAAGAAGCACTATATAAAACATTTTCTTTGTAATATTTGCAAAAACCGAAATATTTAGCGCGTTTTACTTACCATTTTAATTGGAAGAACTTGTCAACTACTGTTAAATTTTTTGCAAGAGATAGAAACACTTAATGACGAAACTACCGCGAAAATGAAAATACAAGAAGAATAAAATTCAAGAACTACGGTTGATAAGATTGAAAAAACATTAAAATCATTTAAAAAATAAAACGTGTGGTATTGATCAAGTTGAAAAGGAGCATATAAAAAGAACATTTAACATATTAAAGGGTATATACGTTAAACTAAAGTTAAATTCTAGACAAAGGAGTTATTCCCCGGTGTTGGACAACTGAATTATTAATCCTATATATATAAATAAATGAGATCCTAACCGTCCTGAAAGTTATTGAACTGTTACATTATTAAGTTGTCTTGGTAAATTGTTTACTTGCCTATTCAATAATCGCATTGATAAATACATCGCATCTAATAACCTAGTAACTACCTAGGCTACAGTAACGGACACCATGTTTAAATTTAATAATTTAAAATGTCCCTATGTAATTTTATACAGTACTTAATTTATGGAAACACATCTTTCAAGCCTTTATGGACTTGAGACAGACAAGCATTCGACGTAGTATGAAAAACTGGGCTGTGGCATAAACTGATTAAAACAAATATGGAAAATGTCTATGAACACTTATAACAATAAAACGTCATTTGTATCAAAGAATTCAGACTGCTCAAACTTATTTCCAAGTAATATTGGTGTCCGTCGAGGAGAAATCTTTCTTTGTTTCCTTTTCACTATTTTCGAAAGATCAACGCTCATATTTTGCTCAAAATATAATAAATGATGATGTTGTTATTCAAGATCCTGCCCATAATATGTATGCACACTTCTATCTTTACCAATTGACCTTCGCATAGAACATTTTGATAAAACAATAAAACCTAGTTTGCTATATGGTGCAGAAATCCTGGGTTTAGTTATTTATATATTTGAAAGAGTTGAACTTAAATATGTAATGTATATACTTAAATTGAAATGCTCGACGCCAAACTACATGAAATGCAGCGAAACAGGAATGAAACCTTTATAGATTGATAGAGATGATAAGAGTACAGCCTTTTGTGGGAGATTCCTTTTTCCAAACAACAACACTCATGACAAACTCTCATCCCTGAGAGTAGAGTATATCATAAATCTTATCAAATGTGGTTTGAATAACTAATTGCAAAGTCAATAGGAAATAAATTCCAAGTGGCCGAAACACAATGTTAAACTAAAACTAAATGATTTATCTCTAAATGTTTGGGAAAAAGAAATTTAAAATGTTGGCCTTTAAAAATATCTCATTAAAATGCCAAACAAACAATAATTTTCATTAATTAAAATTAGAGCAAGAAATCACAGGATGCCTTTTGAAATTAGCAACTGGCATGCAATATCACTAAATAAACGCGTATGTAATCATTGCAATAATAAAGTAGGTGATTAATTTCACTATTCGCTTGAATGTAAACTTTAAAATAACAAACATATACAGTTTTTCAAACCATACTTCCATAGACAACCCAATGCATATACGATGTAAAAATTAATGAATTAAAGCAACAGTGTATATGTATGGGGTGTTTGTATGTGTGTATGAATGTGTGTGTGTGTATATGTATGTATATGTGCGTATGTATATATTAGTATATGTATGTATGTAATGAAAATTCATATGCATACATATTTGGTAAAGTGTATGAATGTATGTGCACATAATTTTGTATGTGTATGTATGTGTGTATGTATGTTTGTATGGGTGTATGCATGTATGTGTGTATGTTTGTGTATGTGTGTGTGTGTGTTTATATGCGTGAGTGCGTGCATTGGTGTGCGCGTGAGTGCGTGCGTGCGTAAGTTCATGTATGTATGTTTGTATATGTGTGTGTGTGTGGGGGGGGGTGCGTGCGTGTGTGCGTGTGTGTTTCTTTAACATATTTAATGGAAACAGTTCCCAATACACACAATTACATTCCGGATGACAATTCGTGAAAACATATATTGAGTGAAATTTAATTATAAAATAAATATAGAATTGAAAATACCAAATTTTGTTTTTAACCCCTAGAGCACACGCTTTATTTGTTACATAGCAATATATAAAACATATGTTTGTAATATTTGCAAAATCTAAAATAGTTTGTATATTTCACTTGCAATCTTAAATGGCATACTTTTGTAATCGACAACAAGATATTTTTAAAAAGTAATTGGCGATAAAAAGCAAACAGCAGTTAGCAAACAGAATGTCCCGTACGTCTTTCCATATATATATCATACTTAGTTCGACTCTACCTTATTTACAAACGTACTCTACTCATTAATTGTTCAATATTTGTCCCTTTGTATTTGTGCCATGTGTTCACAATTCTTTGTTGAGCAGATGAGATAAGTTGTGTGAATAACACATTCATAAATAACTCGATTAGAAATGCATGGATTTAAAATGTTTCTTTTATGTTTAATGGCCATGAGTATGATTGGTTTTTCAGGTATGTTTAACGTTTCTATGATTTGTTAAACTTAATTCATCTTTTAAGATAAGATATATTTGGTTCTGTTTAGTGTAACAGATTTACAAACACCTATAGGAGATTTCAACGTTTAAACCCTGTTTATGCTTTTTGATAGCACGGGGTATATCGCCTTTTGTTCATGTTTAAGATAAGCAAGCAGTTTATCGAGCCTACGAATGCTCACTGTAGTGGAAGGACTATTGACTATTGTATACATGCATACAACTTCATATGTAGTTTAAAGCTGCACTTTCAAAGATATAACATTTTTACAACTTTTTTATATTTTTTTTTTGTCTTTAAAAGAGCAAATGTTAGCATAAATTTCTACAAACCAATGATAGTAGATTTTCATATTTCCGTTCGAAAATTAATGTTTTATGGCTTAAACCGTTACTTACGGGTTGAGAAATACGCATAAAACACCATTTTTTGAACTTAAATATAAAAATCTGCGATCTTATTTTTTGTCAGCAGTCTTATATGATTGATTTCTATAAATTTTCGCAAGTATTGGCTCGTTCAAAGACAAAAAATAGTCTTTAAAGTCCACTGTTGTACTGTGGAAGACACTAAACAAGAAACACACAATGTACTAACAACACAAAAGACACACACATTAATACAAATTTAACCGGAACCTCTTGAGTCACCGCCATGGAACGGTCAACAAAACAAACAAACAAACAAACAGGGTTTCACTTTGTTATGGCTTTCGAACCTAACATTTGTCTAAAATATATCCATTTACTACCCTCTTAATAAAAACGTTTTTATATTTGCCTTTTCCACACACTTTTGCACTATGGGATTCCCTTAAACATGTTTGAAAAGAACATCATGATACAATGTGTGTCAGTTATTCATTTAGATTGTTTTGCGTTTAAGTTAACATAAAAGCGACACTAAAGACTCCTAAAAATATAATGTCATTACAGGAAGCCTATCGCCTGAGCATGTTTGTACCAATGTGAGGGCAATCGAACATGCTTTTCAGAGGTCAGGCTGTGAGCCCATCGGATACATCAGAACGATTACAAACGACTCGTGCACGTAAGTTGACGTCTTTCAACTAATATTCTTAATTAGGGTGTCCGGTAAGCACATTGGTTAGTGCTCTCGCTTCTCAACTAGGCGGCCCGGGCTCGATTCTTGGCCTGGGTCATCATTCCGGACAAATGGGTTTTCTCCGGTTTCCGCCACAACACAAGAACACACTCCCTCACACCATCGTGTTTACGCAAGACACTAAGTTTAAGTAACCAATCTTTTCTCACAATCGTTGTAAAATATATACTGTTAAAACTAATCTCAGTCAATGCCTTCATTCAATTCTTAGAAACTTTAAAGTTATCAAATGACTAACCACTAAGGTTAAGGATAGACTTACAAATATTATTTGGAATGTTGCATGTTGTGTATTCCGTAGTGGAATATTTTGTTAAATTTTAGTTATATACCTACAACACTATTACCTAACCCAATGTTTTAAATATTGGATAATGGCATTGTACTATTTTCGTATTTTCCAGAACCGTAAACGAGTTGCTGCATTGCGTGGCTGAATCCATTTATGGCTACAGAGAGCGAGAACATAGAGAGGCTTGTGTTCTGCACATGCGCATTGCCATCCAGGACAGACACATAGACTCTATGTTTCCAGCATGGCCTTTTAAATGGAAATTCTGTAGCAGTAAGCTTCTTATTGTCAGGGTGCCATTTTCTTATAAATGTTAATGTTATCTTTCAAGTCAATAGTCGTTTACAAATATACACATGTATTTTGGATTGTTCGATAACTGTTTTTATGACCCCGAAGGTGGGCATATTACAATCGCACCGTCCGTCCGTCCGTGTGCCCGGCTCAATAACTCGTGTCCGGGCTGTAACTTTCCCTTGTATAAACAGATTTTTAAATAACTTGCCACATGTGTTCCACATACCTAGACGAGGTGCCGCGTGCAAGACCCGTGTCCCTACCTCTTAGGTCAAGGTCACACTTAGTGTTTATTCACAATGGAGTGCTGCATATAAGGACATAGAGTATAGGTTGTCATGTCCAGGCTTTAACTTTCCCTTGTATGGACATATTTTAAAATAACTTGCCACATGTGTTCCACATACAAAGACAACGTGTCGCGTGCAAGACCCGTGTCCCTACCTCTTAGGTCAAGGTCACACTTACGTGTTTATTCACAATGGAGTGCTGCATATAAGGACATAGAGTAAAGGTTGTCGTGTCCGGGCTGTAACTTCCCCTTATATTGACATATCTTAAAATAACTTGCCACATGTGTTCGACATACCAAGACGACGTGTCGCGTGCAAGACCCGTGTCCCTACCTTTAAGGTCAAGGTCACACTTAGTGTTTATTCACAATGGAATACTGCATATAAGGACATAGACATAGGTTGCCGTGTCGGGCTGTAACCTTTTCTTGTATGGACAGATTTTAAAATAACATGCCACATGAGTTCGACATACCAAGACGACGTGTCGCGTGAAAGACCCATGTCCCTACCTCTAAGGTGAAAGATACACTTAGTGTTTATTCACAATGGAATGCTGAATATAAGGACATAAGAGTGTAGGTTGTCAAGTATGGGTAGTATAAATTGTTCAGAGGCATATGTATTTGACACGTAAAGGCAAGATCAACTTTTTATGTACTGACCTTGTTCATAGGTCAATGTCACATTCGGGGGCTTTCGTCATATACTGTGACAGCTCTTGTTTATTATATATTTTGGGAAAAGGGGGCTATAAAGTAGTTGCTTTCGTTGCAACGCGTCCCGATCTATCTTGTCCCATACATGTAAATATAGTGGCGTATTTTGCGCAATAAACATTAAACATCAACTAATGAAGCTTCAAAAGAATGATGGGCAGCATGAGTTTTTTGCACCTTCCATAGCGTCCCGTGCTGTTTCGTCCATATATATTTTGGCGTATATTACATTAAACATTCACTTATGAAGCTTCAAAGGTATGATTGGCAGCATGATCAATTTTGCACCTACGATTTCTGTCATATTTTACTTGGTCTACCAAACGTAATGGCCTTTGACCTGGTTTATATTGGCCTGAACAATTTTGTGGCTCATTAAGCATAAACAATATGGCACATACACTCATCAAACTTCATCAGTATGTTGCTTTACATAAGATATTTTGCATCTGTCCTTTCTGTCACAGCTAACTCGGGCGTAAAAGTGTTTTGGCACTTGACTTAGTAAAATATATCTGAAATATGTTTTGTCGCAAGTAGAACCAACTATATTTTTTTGTTAAATTTCCTTTGCGCTAAAACAAGTTATGGCCCTTAATTTCGTCATAGATGGTATGAAATGTGGCATAAAGCACTAACTTATTTCATATACACTCGGGTATTCATAACGATTTCTGTAGCTTTTTATCTTTACCTACAATGACTAATTTTATTCTTCCTTTACGGAAGACGATCAACGACAAAAACATACTGTTGTTGTAATTGTTCGTGGCGCACGTAATTGTCTTGAAACGTTCCAACATCAGCTTAATTAATTAATATTACAATGGATTTATTTTAAAATATTTCAGGGGTATGGTGTGAAATCGGACACGAGTACACTGATGCTCAATTCAGTTGTATTTTCTGGTGCCTTGGGGGTCCTGCAGCTATAGGATTTACAGGAGTTCTAGCTCTCATAGGCCTTGTTACATTTGGTCTGCCAGCTTTGGGTTTTGGAGCTGCGGGAATAATGGCCAATTCAATTGCCGCCTCCCTCATGGCCTGGTGGGGCGGGGCAGTTCCTGCAGGAGGCATCATCGCCACCATGCAGTCGGTTGCTGTCTTAGGAATCGGCTACCAGGCAATTTTGGCCACGTTGTTCTCAGCAGCTGCTATCACAAGAGCTGCGATGGATTGTAATTGCTGCGAAAAGTAATCAATAAATATAAAGGACTAAGGCAGTATACTGGCTTAACATTTGTAGCAAATAAATATTTACTCAGAAAGTCGTATTCAAGTCATAACATGTAAATTGAATATAAGTTTACCAATTAGTGATAAACTTAAAATAACTTTCAGTTTAATGTAGAAAGAAAATGATTTACAGGAGTTCTAGCTTTCATATGCCTTGTTACACTTTGTCTGCTAGCTTTGGGTTTTGGAGCTGAGGGGATAATGGCCAATTCCATCGCCGCCTCCCTCATGGACTGGTGGGGCGGGGCAGTTCCTGCAGGAGGCATCATCGCCACCATGCATTATTCTTAATATTATTATTATTATTATTATTATTATTATTATTATTTTTATCACCATCTCTACCGTGTTGTTTTCTGAAAAACGTCGTTTTAGTACATACTTTATAAAACATTAAATATACATGTATGTCCTCTTTTAACTTACGTTATCTTGGTCTCATAATAAAATGTACGAACCACATGATGAGTGTAAACAGTGATTAAAACATTTCGAAAATTATGGAATGCCCGGCTGACACGAAAGATGGCAAAAATACCACTGCGACAACGAAACTGCACTTGATGCGGATCTATTAATGTTTTATTGCGCTACGATAATGAGATTGCAGACTTATAAAACAATGTCATTTGCCCTATTGAATCTGTCGTTGAAACTGTTACACGCTTATTAATCTGTCATCTTGAAACTGAGTACAAGTATTGAGCAATAGTTGGGAATACCTCTGACAGTAAATACACATACATGTTTAAATGATCCAATTTAATACTTTCTTACAAAATATGATTATATTATTTACCCAATTAAAACTTTTATATTTGTATACAACAGTGCCTCAGTAATTTGGAGGCTTTCTCGATAAAGAAACAATGATGAACAGTAATAAACTGACGTGTGTACTACACAATTTCAAAATGTTAAATTCATTATCAACAATATTCTATCAATTTATAAAATTGGTTCCGATGAATACTCTTCACTATATTATGTGTCTCGTTATGCAGCAGTTTTCTCCCTTCACCACACAGAACAAAAGTGTTATACTGCGGTTTGTTTATTTTTCATGATATCTCAAAGACCCAAAACATCATTAACTTTCCCTTATATCTCGCTTTTGGCAACTGCACCATTGAGATAAAGTCGCACCTCTTCCAAGGCTAGATCTTGTAAAATGAGCAAATCTTCAAACACTGAGTAAATCATCGTAAAATCAGGTCCCCCTCCCATCGTTTTCCTTAAAAATATATCATGATGGTTAGTTATGATGATTAAAAAATCAAACCATTTGAGAGTCGATTAAAGCAGCTACACTGTGAGTTTGCTTGGTTCATTGACATAAGATTTCGCATATAACTGGAACCTGTTTTTAAACAATGTAAAATGTCTCGCAATAAAAGCAATCCGAATGGGGAGAGATTTTCCCCATTTTTCAAAAGTAGTTCTTCTTTCAAAAAATGGCGCTCCCCTAGATCCGCGAATGAGAATATTTGAAACAAGTGATATGGACTTATGGGGAAATGAAATTGTGCATCGGAAATTTTAATATAATCTATTACAGTCGAACCCCGTTGACACTCGCTTTACTCGAATTCCATGTTTGCTCGAATTAGATGTAAAGGACAGATTTCTTTTTACTGAAGGTAAGCATTGTCGTTTGGTCCGAATTTTCCGAGACTCCACGTATTTTCCCCAATCCATTGAAGATCCAGCCAACGGGGTTCGATGTAATATTACATTTATTTACTGCACTACATGAAGGGCTCATTCGGCTTATTCAAGTCCCTCTGTTGAAAGACAGAACACATTTATTCCTGTGAAACGCATACAAAATGCTTGCTACAATAGTAAGCATCGCATTTGTATTCTAATTATTTGTTGAAATGTTACAAGAAGAAGCTAACTTTCATGCTTTCCGATGAAATTTGTGGTATTATCAGTGAAAAAACAACAGTGAAAATATTAATTTGATATTTTCACTGCTAAATAAAGGGTTAAAATATCAACTTTCAGAACCATTTTTAAAATCCTTTGTAGTTACGTCCCCTTGAACAAAACAGAACACTTCACTTTGAACCAGAAAATGTTGGAAAAAAATGTTTAAAATTTAAAGAAATGTTTTGTAAATTTAAATAAATATATATTTAAAAATTAACAACTTACCGTTTATTACCGGTTATCCCGTTTTTAAACGTTTCTTGATCTTGAAGCTATATGTTCGAATATTTGCTTTCATACCAAACAAATTACAGACAAAAACAACCGTTCAAACATAAAAAGAATTTTATATCATCGTTCAAATGAATTTTGAACTGTTTGTTGTTATAATACTTAAAACGAGCTGCCCAGAAAATTCACACAACAATTTACAGATAATCTTATATTTTTTACCCCACCCACGCCTTAAAATTTGTCAACAAACAAGCGTGGAATTCGCTCTTTACCTGGAAAACAAACCTGTTTTCAAGCGGAACAGACTAGTCTCTGACAGTAAGATGACTGAATATTCGTGTATCATGAAATACAGTCTAAAACTAAGAAAAATGTTTGAAACCCAATGCTAACACATTGACCGTCCAAATTTCCACTCATTAATTGGCGGCACAGTATTTTGGTTATGTATTCTTGCCTCGCTTAAAATAAAAGTGTTTTCGTTATTTTTTGGAACATATGTTCACTTAATAAATTTCATTGATTACTGTTCATAAAAGCTTTACACTAAAGAACGAGCGAATAATAGCTATAAGAATGAATAGCAGGGAACTTTTTCTCAACCAACCGGATATAGAAAAGTTGACAGCTATAATTTTTGCATGAGGGGTGCCTCACAAATAGGGGGTAATTAAAAATAAATTAAAAAAAACAACACATTAAATCTCCCAAAACAAGCATAAACGAAACACAAAATTTGTTTATTTCAGTGTAAGATCGAATTTAATTTCACTCGTGATCAGAAAAAAAACTATATTTTTTATCGTGGCTTCGCCACTCGTGAAAATATGTTTTTCTATGACACACGTGAAATAAAATTCAATCTTACACTGAAATAAACAAATATCATCTATATATTTGATCAATATAGCAATTATTATTAGCTTTGGTTTACGAAAGTATGTTCAAATGAACATATTGTTCTTTACCCAAAGAAGACAGTAGCCATTTGAAGAAAAATGCATGTTTTGTCGTATTGGAATAAAATAAAATAATAAGTAGAACGAGTATAAAATACCTAAAGCTTAATGTTGCGGCGATTGATATTGGGACTGCATTTTTCTGGTTACGCCTACTCTTGGAGGAAGGATATCATAGCCAATGAATTAATTAAATTACATAAACATCTATCTATAAATGTCTTTATAACATGGTAATCTAAATGGGCTCAAATTGATAAAAACCTTTTATCTGGAATGGTGTAGTTTAGCAGTGATCAGAATTACTCTGACATCTCATCTTTCTACTTTAACAATACAAGAAATACACACACAAATTGTACAGCACAATATATTTGTACAAACAATTTCTTTTCAAAGGTAAATATATAGGATCAATATTGCAACCAAAATGTACTCTTACCAAAATTTAACTTCATACCCATTTACAAAAATATGCTATGCCAGAGTAAAAAACAGAGATAAAACTTAAGCCCTATTACGAATTGTAAAAAGCTCAGGAAATGTATACCCACCACATCTTAGCAACAAGTATGAACACATAATGTAATTATGTTGTGTTTTAACATGCACAAATGTTTAACTACATATAATTTAAAAACACGCTAATAAACTACATACATTATTAATTTTGAACTGTTAATTTTAAGAACATCCAAACACTTGGAAGGATGAACTTAACAAACGATGTCCTTAATTATGGAAATCTCAAGTCCCTTGAATCTTCAAGGGTTTATTTTACTATCAAAACATTCACGCGTTCCATACCCGATGATTTATGTCTTGTTCATTTTTAACAAAGGATTATCTCAAAGGAGTTTTACCTGTCAAACGTAAAGTTTTCATTACATGTAAAGGTAGCATGAAGTATAAATAAAGCAAGTAAATGGAACTTCTCTACAAGTACCGTACATATATGACAAGTTATTTACTTCAGAAGAGTTCTATTTTATCTACCGAGTCCTATGTTTAATATTATTTTAATGCAATTTAAATAAGCCTTTATTATAAGGTTGGACATTAATACAAATCTAGATAATATTTAAGATACTGATCGTACAAAAACAGGGGAAGATTCTTGACAATTTTTTTTAGCCAACGTGATAAAATCCTACGTATGTAAAAAATTCTTAATACACAATGCCAAATTTTAACTTCGTAGACGTGTTTCAGTATTTCATAACAAAGTTTTATAAACAACGATATTTGTTTTCTAGTGCATTTGTTACTATTAACCAGAACCTTCCATAATAACTATACCATATGAATATAAATCAACCCTACCAATATGGACGCCTTCGATTTCAATCCTTTTGGGGTATCCTAGATTACAAATCAATACAATATCATATTCTCCATTAGATAACAGCTCTATTTCATAACCAGCCGTAATATTTGAAAATTTATTTAACGAATGCCTATTTATCTAAATTACCTGTTTTGCCTATTCACACAGTGTTGTTTTTACTTACACAAACACCTGTCGTAAATTCTACTCAGACATACGGTAAATTGCGAACTAAATTAATAAAATTACCATCATACCTGAGGTGCTTAGGATAAAACATGATATGAACACAATCGATTTTGTAATGAAAAAGTAACGAATTGTACAGTTAAAGCATAACAGACTTGCTTTATAAACATAACGACCTATGATGCGCTCAATGATGTGTTGGTAAATAAACGAATGCAACACAACTGGATGGCATTATGCAATAAATGTTGTTTTCTAGGGTGAGTTGGACTTTTGTTGTCCGTCTCTTATCCAATATTTGGGATTTGAGTCCTTTTGGACATCAACTTTTAGTCTAAACAAAAAATGAACTATATATGATAATAGTTTTCTTCACAATCGAGTTGAAACTGATTTGTTGCAGTAATCCCGTTTTAACGTTTATTTCCAGTTCCTTTGAAGTTCTAAGCAAATAACCATCATTTCCCGAATCGGTGAACGACCTTTTATTGCCGTACTGTGTTCATTTAAATATCTTTCAATATGTGTTTGTTCCTCTAACGACGTTCCATTGTTAGATTTAATTTATGTGGCTCCTCTACATAACAATATGTTCTCTTCCACCGTTAAAGCATCAATGTTTTCGACTATATTACTTTAAACGAACTGGTGAAGCTCTCCACGAATTATAGAAAGCAGAATATTTTCGTCTAATTGTGCATGTAAATTTGTCCGCCCCACTTCCTCTTCTTACTAGAAAATCATTTTTCTTTATTGTTTGAAATTTTGTGAATTCAAGTTTTCCGTCTATTGTCAATTTTCTAACCCATCCCTTGTTTGTAAATAGCGTGTACACATGGCCACTGTCGAGACATGGACATATGTATGGCAACACTATTGTGACTTTCTTGTTGACAAATTCATCCGGCTGGATAATTGTTACGTTAAGATTTGATCCATCATCCGTAAAATTTACGTCGTCAAGAAAAAGGTCCATCTCTGTAAGAACAATAAAACACATGTTGGAATATGTTTACCATTCTTATTCGTCTCAAATAACTCGACTTTAAATATCTTATAAAATGAAATATAACTGTGAACATTTCTTGAATATTGAAATGGAAAATCCGAGACAAACAATCACATTTCATTTCTCATAATTTAATTATTTAACTGAACTCAAGATCCCGATTTTATACCGATTTTACATCGTTTAATTTGTTCCATACCAAAAAACTTTTTGCAAGTTGAACGTTGTTTCTGTTCCCTATCAAAACATTCTGTGAACTGACATTCTTCTAATGGGCTTCTCTCTGTAGTTTCACTTTCTGCGATTTGATTCCCTCCCGACCTTCTTCCTGTTTTTGTCGGATTGTTACGCAATGTTTTTCTTATATGTGTCAAAAGACACTCCTGTAATGAAAATAGTTTTTTGTTTAAAACATACAGTATGAAAAAAACATTACTGTTAAACTTTATAAATAACCCGAGCAACCAAGAACTTACTATTACTAACATTTCAAACGGTTGCATACTTACATTAGACAACTAAATCACATAAACGAAGAAATAAAACAGTTCCTTTCAAGAAACATTTTTCTGCAAAACATGTGCCACTTAAACAATGGCAAACAATAGGTTTGTTGTGTATTGATGAAGCTGGGAACCCACAAACAATCTGTCTCTAAAATGTCTTAGTTATATATTTGGTTGCTCCATGTCGGCTTGTCTGTCATTTCCATTGTATTAATAATCCGTTCGATCAGTTGATCATCGGATATTTTTAATAACACAAACGGTAAAACGACTAGATAATGGAGTTGGGTATCTAAATTTTACTGCAAGCTTCCATTAAAATTCACTTACTTTAAGAGGATCAAACTCGTTGTAGGTTGTCCATGCACGGTTAATGTTGCAACATCTGTAGTGGGAAGGATGCGTCTTCGTCACAATATTGTTTTTGCAACACAGCTCCTTGGACCTGTTGATGACCTTGTTTTCACAACATTCTTCGGCCTTCAGAATGTAAGGTGTATCTGAAAGCATTCAATTTTTAAACGCGATGCAATTTATATACCTGTTATCTTGTTGTTTGCGTGGGGTTATAAGTTTAATAATGCATACCATTGTGTAATCTCCCGCTCAAACGGCCGATATATTTAACTTTTCTACGGATCCTTAATTCGAGGACTTGTGACGACCGACCCTAAATCTAAGTCGCTTTTATTGCCCTCTCTTTTAACATCGTTTTTTTTTTACAAGTCTTGACGACTAGAGCGAAAACAAATCGCCCATTTGTTTCGCTTTCCTTTATGTTCAAATATACGTGGAACAAATGCGATGAATACTTGTTATAGTACTTATAGTAGTTATAGCGATGAATATAGAAATATACGTAAAGTGCATTCGCGATTGGATATAAACAAAGATCCAAATTGATTATAAACATTATTTAATTTTTCAGACAAAAGTCAAGCCTTCCCACATACATGATATTTTTCAGAAGTTTGCTGTCACTTTTTCTTTTTATGTCTGCTGTAGTGTAATGACCGAGACAAAAAGCCCAAAACGTACTATTATTAAGAGGATACTCAGGCTTTGTGCTATCTAAGGCGGCGATAAAATCGTGTACATGTTTTGATGAAGTCATGTAGATGCATGTATGGTGTATTTGTGGTCAGTTTACGCTTTTGTCGTTTGGACCAATAGCTTATGCCTCTAAATAGGGTTTATTTATTATTGTTTTTTTTACGGAGCTTGTTCATTTTCGTTGTATATTTGTGACTGGATAGCACTTGACACAGACCCTATGTACAAGTATTACTAATGAATATATAACGTCAATAATTCTTAAATATGAATAGGGGATACTTGCTTGTTTCAGTGTAATATCGTGACATATTCCACCGAGTGAGCATCAAAATATATAGTTCACGAGTGACGTAGCCACTGACGTACTTAATTTTGGTGTTCACGAGGTTAGATATATTGCTATCTTACACTGACACAAACAATTTTTTTTTATCATAATTATGTCTAAAATTGGATTTAAAAGGCATTTCATTACACAATATTTGAAAAAAACGTGGAAATGACGTCGTAGAAATTGGGTCCAAATCCGCTGTGCGCTGATGTTTGACTTTGAACTGAGAGCGGGCTCGAACATTATCAAATTGATATTTTCACTGTAGTTACATCAATGATAATTCTCTATAAACCATCAGAAAGCATAAAATAAACTTTATTAATATGAAATTGAAATAAAGCAACACTACGTAATTCTTACGTCCTTGACAACATCCCTGATCACCGTTAAGAATAGTGTTGTTGCAGCATGTTTGGCTTGTGTAGTTATACATCTTTGTCCCACAACATTCCATAGTATTCCATTTGCTCTTTTTTAATTGATGAACAACACCGTCACAGCAGTAGATGTCATAAAATGGACTTCGCGTTGTGATAAAAGCTGCAATCAGATGGAATGCTAATCATTAAATATTGTTTTAAGAATATAGGCAGATAAAGGAAATAAAGTTCACAACAAGTACGAGTATCTTTTGGCTTAACATTTGAAAATAAAACCTTATTGATATATTTGTTTTTATTAAATTACAAAATACACAAAACCATTTATGACATACTCCAGTGATCCCTATTGGAACATTTTTGTGAATAAAACTAGTCGATAATTGAAGTTGAAATACATTTATAACGCACCACTCTATGCCTAGCCCCACCCACATACTAAATTGTCATTTTCAAAAGCGGAGTAAAAGATGAAAATAAAACACCAAACTGTTCCATTTCAAACGTTCTGCTTTATTGTAGGTGGATCATCAAATTCCCCTAACTACACTTTATCCACATAAATTTCATTTTAGAACAACGTTCAAAGTTGCCTCCCCTTCCTGAGAAGTTTCATCCCTCAGATACAAAACTCTTGCCTCAGCCCTACGTTTAATAATGCTTACCACTCCCACATAATTTGATGTCTTTCTGAATAACAACGTTAGAGCCATTCTTTAGACGTATCAGTTGCATTAGATATGAATTATATACGCCATTATCGTGACAGAAGTATTGCCCTGGTCCCGGTTTTGCTATTATAAGACCTGAAATGAACAGTAAGAAGATAATTGTGTAATCCCTTCAATAACAATAAGACACTTCATTTGATTTATTTTGCCATTTGGTTGAAAACAAGAGTAACTGTGATGGTGATACAGCTATTAATAATACAACGGCAATTACAGGGACTACAAAGACGTAACACAAACTTTATGAGAGAAACACAATACCACAAACGTCATAGAAATACAACGCACATACATCAAAATAAGCGGTATTAATACATATTCAGGTAATTGCATTTAACTGGAATACTAACAGGAAATTGATATTACAGCCTACCGGTGTGTGTGCAGCAAACATAACTGCTTGAGTCATATAAGGTATTTTGCCCGTTGGGTCTTGTGCATTGACGTAATCTATGTATTCCCGAATTTCTATCCACCAGTTCTGTTCCGCGGCACACCTGAACCGTACCAACCTTGCGATCGACCACGACACCATTGCAACACTCTTGCAATCTGCGTTTGTACAACCGCTCCTTATCACCACGACAGCTTCCTATTAGTTGCAATTAAAATCACGTCTTAAGTAAGCCAAAATGCGTGTATATATATTTATTTAACATAACATTTTTCTAATATTGCACCGGGAGAAGTCCGAATAGTCGTTTAAGTTTAATTCCTTTATAAAAGGTATTGCAAATTATAAATTTTGATGTAGGGATTCGTGCTATATCTCTTGGAAAGAAGACTAATCAATTATTTTGATTTTGTAATCATCTTGAGTGTAGTAGTGAAAGCGGAATAATTCTTACTGTCATCATTCTCCTTTATATGAAACTGGCCAAGACAACAGATGAAGTCTTTCGTGTATATCTCTTCCACACTGGTTCTGAGTTCCAGTCCATCGCCACAAGCAACTTTTTCAGTTTTGTTGAAAACTTTGTCTGTGAAAAAAAAATCACCATCACCATAATAATAATAATAATAAGAACAATAATAATAATTATAATAATAATAATAATAATAATAATAATAATAATAATAATAATAATAATAATAATAATAATAATAATAATAATAATAGTAATAATCCTCATCCTGATTCATTACTATCATCATTATTGATCATCATCGTCGTCGTCGTCGTCGACGTCATCATTATCATCTTCATCATCATCATCATCATCATCATCATCATCATCATCATCATCATCATCATCATCATCATCATCATCATCATCATATTCATATTCATATTCATATTTATATTCATCATCGTGAACATCAATAAGAATATGATTAATAACAAGAAGTGTTTGTCAAACATTATGCCCCCCTGAGCGCCATGTTGTCAGGATTATATGAACAATTGAATGAAATATGCATGGACCGAAATGAAAGCTGATTTGTCACTGACATATGATGCCGTTGAGGCAGTTTTATGATTATGACCATTCAAAACGTGAGGATAGAGTGTGTTATGACCATGACCTTTGACTCTATGACCTCAAAATCCATAGGAGTCAACAGCTGGTCCCAAAAAAATCTAAATGTCAAGTTTGAGGGCCATGGGTGCAGGCATTGTCAAGTTATCACACAGACAAGCTGTTTTTGTTTAAAAAAAAACTAAAATCATAAGGGGTCATCTACAGGTCAGACGCAACTCCAAATCAAGTTTGAGGGCCATGGGTGCATGCATTGTCAAGTTATCACTCGAAACATTTTCGCATTCAAGGTCACTGTGAACTTGACCTTTGACCCGATTACTCCTAAAATCAATAAGGGTCATCTACTGGGCAGGCCAAACTTCCATGTCAAGTTTTATGATCATTGGTTAAGGCATTGTTGAGATATTACTGGGAGAAGATTTGTTAACTGTTTTGCGTTTAAGGTTACTATGACCTTGACCTCGGCCCGTTTTAAGATTATGACCATTAAAAGTGTGAGGATAGCGTGTGTTATGACCATGACCTTTGACTCTATGACCTCAAAATCCGTAGGAGTCATCAGCTGGTCCCCAAAAACCTAAATTTCAAGTTTGAGGGCCATGGGTGCAGGCATTTTCAAGTTATCACACAGACAAGCTGTTTTCGTTTAAAAAACCCTTAAATCATAAGGGGTCATCTACAGGTCAGATGCAACTCTAAATAAAGTTTGAGGGCCATGGGCGCATGCATTGTCAAGTTGTCACTCGAAACATTTTCGCATTCAAGGTCATTGTGAACTTGACCTTTGACTCGATGACTCCTAAAATCAATAAGGGTCATCTAATGGTCAGGCCAAACCTCCATGTCAAGTTTGATGATAATTTGTAAAGGCATTGTTGAGATATCACTGGGAGAAGGGTTGTTAACTGTTTTGCGTTTAAAGTTACTTTGACCCTGACCTTGGCCCGATGACCCCTAAAGTCAATAGGGGTCATCTACTGGTCAGGCCCAACCTTCATCTCAAATTTGATGACCATAGGTCCAAAAATTGTCGAGTTTGCTTTCAAGGTCACTGTGACCTTGACCTTTGATCTCAAAATCAAAAGGTGTCATCTACTGGTCAGGCCAAACCTCTAAGTCAAGTTTGAGGGCCATGAGTGCAGGCATTGTTGAAGTATCACTCGGACAACCTTTTATCATTCAAGGTCACTGTGACCTTGACCTTTGGCCTGATGACCCACAAAAACAATAGGGGTCATCTGCTGGTCAGGCCAAACCCCCAAGTCAAGTATGAGGGCCATGGATGCAAGCATTGCGGAGTTATCACTCGGACAACCTTCTACCATTAATGGTCACTGTGACCTTGACCTTCGGCCCAATGACCCCTAAAATCAAAAGGAGCCATCTACTGGTCAGGCCCAACCTCCATGTCAGGTTTTAGGGCCATGGGTGCAGGCATTGTCGATTTAACACTCGGACAACCTTTTACCATTCAAGGTCACTGTGACCTTGACCTTTGGTCCGATGACCCCACAAAAAATAGGAGTCTTCTACTGGTCAGGCCCAAGTCAATTATGAGGACCATGGGTGCAGGCATTGTGGAGTTATCACTTGGACAAACATTTACCATTCAAGGTCACTGTGACCTTGACCTCAGGGTTGATGACCCCCAAAAACAATAGAGGTCGTCTACTGGTCAGGCCCAATCTCCAAGTCAAGTATGAGGGACATGGGTGGAGGAATTGTGAAGTTATCACTCGGACTAGCTTTTATCATTCAAAGTCACTGTGACCTTGACCTTTTACCCGATGACCCCCAAAAACAATAGGGTTCATCTACTGGTTAGGCCCAACTTCCAAGTGAAGCATGAGGGCCATAGGTGTAGGCATTGTTGAGTTATCACTCGGACAAACTTTAAAATTCTTTTACCATTAAAGGTCACTGTGACCTTGACCTTTGACCTGATAAGTCCTAAAATCAATAGTGGTCATCAACTAGTCAGGCCCAACCTTCATGTCAAGTTGGATGGCCATACGTCTAGGAATTGTTGAGTTATCACTCGGACAAGCTTTGGTTTACCGACGGACTGACCGACCGACCGACCGACCGACATGTGCAAAGCAATATACCCCTCTTTTTCGAAGGGGGAGCATAATAACAGCGTAATATAAATGAAATAACACTGCTAGGACAAAATCGTGTGGTTGAGCTACGAAAATAAAACCTTTTAAACCTTACCTTGAAAACATCCCAACTCGTGTCCGCCTATGAACCTTGCATGAGGAAGGCTTCCGCAGCAGATTTTTGTATTTGAATTTATTTGTGTTTGAACACAAACTTAAAAAGAAAGTTAAAAAAATATGACCATTTTAGCATGTTCGTCATAGTATCATCTTTAAATATTAAACGCAATGAAGTTAGTAAAAACAAATCATATTGAATAATTTTCAGTCGTTTTTTTGACAATTCTTTACTGCAACATAAAATTAATATAAACAAAATATCCTCACCAGTCGCATTTACTGCCGCTCCAGTGCATGTAACAAGTATCCTGAAATATAAGTCAACTCATTCATCTTATAACAAAACAAGCTGAATGCTCGCTGTTCACTGTGTTATGAAATTTACATCTCAATGGGTTATTCAAACCACTGAAAACTGAAAATTTGTATATACATTGCCGGGTAGCTCGTATTGCAAAATATTTGCTCAAGGTATTTAACATTAACATAAAAACGCAGATGACTTTAGTGACAAACTGATATTTACATCAGATGATTTGTGATTCTCATGATAACTTGCTCACATAACAGTGCTATGATTAAATAAACATGTCTTAAATTTATAGTTGAAATAATAATCTAAAACTAGGACATATTTTGTACACGGATAAATTG
The DNA here is from genome assembly GCF_026914265.1 of Mya arenaria. Classification (NCBI taxonomy): domain Eukaryota; kingdom Metazoa; phylum Mollusca; class Bivalvia; order Myida; family Myidae; genus Mya; species Mya arenaria. The sequence goes on along the minus strand of NC_069130.1, from coordinate 16,504,446 downwards.
TAACGTTATATTGGACAGAATTAGGTTGTGAACATCAAAATGGGATACAGTCATTGTTTGAATTTATGCATGAGTATAGCTACATGTACGCGGATAAACAAGATGATCCGATAGGATGCGCGCAATCGTCCCAAAGGTATACGATACATTTGTACAAAAAAACACAATTTATTCGTTTTTATTGCACGTGTGCTAAAGCACATGTCACGTGACATTCATGAAGCTTAATAGTTCAAACGAAATAAACGGCGCGGGCTAAAAATCCAATTATATTTGTTTGTACGCTAATCAAATACCTACGCAAAATAGACAAATAAACCTTGTAATAATTTGAATGCTTATTTTAGTTTGAACTACATATGTCGCAGTATAAAATCGAAAACTGAATGATCATTCCAAGACAGCTTAGAAAGAAATATCTATCAATTGTAAAACAATATAGTCGATACAAATATTGAATTCATTTAATTATCTTTAGATCGAATGGCAGACTTCTGTAATGGAAAACTTAGATTCAGATCAATTGGTATTTAATATGCAATTTAACTCAATCTTAATGTCATATATCATTAACTTCATCACTTTTATTAGTCAGTTATAATAACAAGTATTCCGATTAGCTACGCCGTTTTAAGATCCAATTAAGACCAAAATTGAATGCCATCCCAGTTTAAAAATTGTTGATAGGTTTTATATGTAATGCAATAATAGATGGTGTACTTTGCGTCATTTAAATGTGGCTAAGAATGCCTAGTACATCATTTGAAAACAGAATCTAAATTCAGCTTGTTTAAAAGTACATGAAAATTTGATTGAAATCATAAAAGGTATGTCTTTTGCTAATACAAAATTAACATGAGCAAGGATATAGATATTGCACGAAAAAAACCCACTAATCTCTACTTACAACAGTGCCGTTCGAATCATCTCTGATACTGATATTATAGAAACAAAGTGTGTAGTCCTTGCTGCTAAATTGTTGAAACGTTTCATATATATTATTCAGGTATATTGTAATATTTCAGTAAATCAAATAAACGCCCGTTCAATCCACCACCTACTAGTCTAGCTAATATATAGGGAATTTTTCAAGCTATTTTTATAAATAACTCTACATGAAAAATCCCAGTAAGCCTTATGAGGTTTTAGGAATTCCATGTTAAACTTTGAATTTTGTCATAATAAAAATCCCGTGCGGGGGAGACCGATGAGGTAATGTTTTAATATATTCCGTCTGGTTAGACTTCGGTGATAAGTACTTTAAGAATGTGTGGTATTGAAAATATGATAATATGTTGTAATTAATACCTTACTCTATAAAATTTAAAGCTGACTCAAATTGTGGAATGTAGGATAACGCATCTTATTTAGTATTTATTCGGCTAGCACGTTTAAACAGGATGGTGACTTTATTTAAAGCTATCGGGCCAGTTTCTGTATTTACCATCGTTAATTAATGTTTACCCTGTCCGTATCAGGGCGATTGCAATAACAGTTACCAATGAAGATATATTGAGAACTGTGTAATGTATGCTGTCTTGAAGCAGTATGGCTATGTTAAAAGCTAAAGGGCTTTCTGTAGTTACGATCGCTTTTTACTGACCGTACCAGGGCTGTTGCCATAACAGTAACCAATGAAGATAAATTGTAACTGTGTAATGTTTGCTGTCTTGAAGCAGTATGGCTCTTGTTTGATGTATTATGTATATGTGTGGTCTCTATCCGTGTACCTTTAAACATGATATTGTTAAGATGGAATATTTCCGTGATTGTCCCTGCATCTGTTATTAAATCATTATATCACGAGAGTTAATTCTCTGACGTTATAGTTTTTCAGAAGAAGTTTCAAGTAGAATATATCCTTTAAAAATGAGATTGTGTAGGACTATTTTTTCTGTATCCATTATATTGAATGTATTCTCCATATACAGTCATTACAAATAGAAAACAGCCCTAATATGTTAAAACTATCAAAGATAAGGAAAACTCTGTTTTTAATTTAGGACATCATCACATCATTAGCATAGTGAATGATGTCGATACATAAACACACCGCGACCCATATATATATATATATATATGTATAAACTCTAGTATTACAAATGAGCAAAAAAGCAAATTTGTGTCAATTAATTATCTGAAACCTCTGAAATAACCTGTCAGTAACTGTATATCTACAATGCAAAATTAGGATTGAATTTCACTTCCATCCATAGTAATATTTTTCTCTTATGTGAACACTTTTAGATACTGCATACTTCCATGCCTTTATATGCCTTGCTATATGCATGTTTATATGTTTTATGCAATAAAGGAGTTGAGTTGAGTTGCATTATCAGGAGGTTGTGTTAGATTTAAGACAGACTACTGGGAATGTCATTTTAGTTTCCACTAATTTATTGACATAATTTGAAACACTTTGAACGAGGTCTAATTTAATAATAACATATGAAAAAAACCGATACATTTTCAGCACTTTATAAACATTCACTAATCGGCGTAGTATTTATAAATATTATACACTTGCTTATTTTACGACATTCAGTTTTTGCACTATTAAATTACGCAGGTACAGAAACTAGGCAATGTGATCCAGTTTACTTTTTGTTAACTCGCGCTAAAATAGATATACGTGACAAATTATGACATTTTTAAATACTCTTTTATATCTTGTATCCATGTGTTGATACATTAATATACAAAAACTATGTTTAAGTGAATTCCACTTTCTGTTTATAAGCAAACAATCTTCACACGTAAGACCTTTATATCAAAATAAATGATACTATTAAAGGTAATAAAAGCACTGGGAAACCAGTATGCGCTGTTTTGTTAAACGAGGAAATTCAGATGAGACAGCAACATGATTCTTGCGTTATTTTCTGTCATATTAAATGATGTATCATAGGCCTACTACTAGTTCGCATTAGCAGTTCTAGGCTTGTTATGACATAATACTGTATTTGCCGATTTAGGATCATCTGTAGCGGACTTTACTTTCATTTGCTTAAATTTATTTTCGTCGATAATCCTTTGAGCTATTTGTTTTAGAAGTTCTTGCCACATTAACACGGTTGAAAACCCACGTGACTTATTTGGTAAAGTGCACGGCAACAAATGTCAACAAGTCTCGATTCAGGTAAGGTTTTTAGAGATAACTTTCTTAATATTTTGAGAATTTTTGTGAAATAAAGACCATAAACCCCGCATTTAAAAGCTCTATCCACGGTAATAAAGAACTTTCTCTAATATCCTAAAGTTTTCCTGAGACCAACTGATTTCTCAGAGTTGAAATCTAAGGCAAAGTACACGGCTTTTGACAAATCTATCGCTTTACTTCATGTTAGCCGTAAATAATTCATACACAAATCTTATTTTAAGCACATTTTATGTATTTTAAAGTTTTCAGCGTGTATTATTGAACTTCTTATAGTTATTTCAAAGTCGAAAATGAACTAAAACCAAATTGATAAAGTACACGGACATTTTAGGTTTGATAAAGTTCACGGTCGTTTACAACCTTCAGTGTATATACTCATTATTTCACTGACTGGTGCTAAAACGAGTTATTATACATTTATTTAGTATTTCTATTCTTCAAATTCATTATTAAACATTGCTCCATGTTTGAAAAGACGCATTGTAATGGAGTGGCAATGGAAGAATGAACGCGTTTTAACAGTTAGACCGACGGAGTCGCCTAAATGATGGGCTCATTTTCATGAATCATGGAAACATGTATTATCACACTAAAATTCATTCCCGTATTTTAACAATATATTCGCAATTGACATATAAAGGGCTTGAAGTTTTTGTAAAGGGTGTTCCACTTCTTTTTCGTATCGTATATGTAAAACGTGTTTGTATTCATTATACATGGTAAACAGTAACACATAGCTGCTTAATAACTCTTCATTTTGTCAATTTTGAGAAAGAAAAGTGTTCTTGTACTTTTAATGTCTTTGATTGCTAGCTGATTTGATAGGCTTATGATTTAGTACACGGCTTTTGACAAATCTATCGATTTACTTCATGTTAGCCGTAAATAATTCATACACAAATCTTATTTTAAGCAAATTTTATGTATTTTATAGTCTTCAGCGTGTAATGTTTAACTTCTAGTTATTTCAAAGGTAAAAATGAACTAAAACCAAATTGATTAAGTACACGGACATTTTAGGATGATAAAGTACACGGTCATTTTAGTTTATGTTTGAAAGTAAAGTGCGGTTTACAATCTAATAGTTATATAAGCATTTTCTTTTCGTGAAGTCAGAATGTATAGTGTTTAGTGTTTATTTAAGTTGTATCAATAAATTTTGTATAAGATTATAACGCACACCTAAATAACTAAATATTTAGTAATCATATTTAATGAGGAGTTGAAAGATAGTCTATGGGATAATTTAAGAGAAAGTCTGCCATTATAAGTTCGATTACTTTTAAATATGCAGATCAATTCAGAATTATACATACACTTCTTCAAAAATCAGATAGTTTTACTTATAAATTATAATCTGGACTGACGGCGAATAAAACATCCAGTAAGCGGCCCGTTTGTGGTGATTATAAATTTCATGAATGTTCCTATTTTGATGTGATATAAAACAATAAAATACGCACATCACAATTAGTTTATATATATTTCCACATTTAAAGCATATTGTTCATACCTTTAAGGTAAGGCTGAATCTTTTATATGGTTCAGTTTGAACAAATATTATCTGATCTACATCAGTAAAACTGCGGTCATTCGAACAATACAGACAGGAACTCATTGTAAAGATGGAGGCTCGGAGTTAGATGAGAAACAGCAAGGAGGAATGAGAGCGCACTATATTACCAACTGACAGGCTAGGACTAAGACTTGAACATCTAGATAAGAGCTGAGCATAGAACATTAGAATGTTCTAGACTAAAGGCTGAAATGTGATTACAAAATAATTGTGTTTCAAAGCTTTCTGAATTATATAAGATACATGCAGTTAAGAGTTTATAGGACATCAATGGGAAAATGACAACAATGCATCTCTAAACCTTGTGAAAATGTTTTATGCTCAATCCGTTTTCATACTAATTTTACACAGCAATTTTTTCAGTACTGTAAGACAAACGAACATTTTAAAAGAGGACCTTTTGGTAACAGAACGTTTTGCTATTTATCTTAATAAAATGTTAAACTCATCAAAACATTATTTTAACTCGGCAACATACTGGAATGCACTTCTTACTAGACCATTGTGATATTTCAATGTGTCCTGATTAGGTGTTTTTCGCCTTAACGTGCCTGATAAGTCCAGATTTGAACTTGAATGCTGAGCGACACTGTAGACATTTGTGACGTGTCATTCCACAGCTTCAATTGGCCGCTTTCGCGTCTTTCGTGTATCTTCAAGTCTTGCAAGAGCAGTTTTGCCACAATATTTGCAAACGTGCAACTTTGTCTCGCCGTGATTGCTACACCTATTAAAAGACATGTACTGTCAAAAGTTAGCGAGAAATGCTGGCAATGTCAGTACTTGAATATAATTGATAAGAAACACTATATTACTGCCACGCAATGAGTGTTTAATTGTGTAATTAGCATCATAAAACTAAACGACCCTGTCCACTGAAACACGGACCACATTGTTATGTGAAAAACGCAACCCCTAAAAAACGTTGAAAACAAAGTCAGACGACGGCACATCTTAACCTCTACACGAGGGGAGTCATAATAAAAGTATAACTGTTAGTATATTCTTATTTCTCTGCGAAAAATAATAAAGCCAAAAACTAACCTGCGTCTGTGAAAACACTCCCACAAAAACGATGGCAATTGACCAGAACGCCTTCTATCGTGGTCTACTAGATGTTGTTTTTTTATTTTGAAATGCCATTCCGCATTCAAGTCGGAGTCTTCATATTCTGAAATGAAACAAATGTCACAAAATCATAAGCCTATCAAATCAGCTAGCAAGACATAAGACATTAAAAGTACAAGAATACTTTTCTTTCTCAAAATTGACAAAATGAAGAGTTATTAAGCAGTTATGTGTTACTGTTTACCATGTATAATGAATACAAACACGTTTTACATATACGATACGAAAAAGAAGTGGAACACCTTTTACAAAAACTTCAAGCCCTTTATATGTCAATTGCGAATATATTGTTAAAATACGGGACTGAATTTTAGTGTGATAATACATGTTTCCATGATTCATGAAAATGAGCCCATCATTTAGGCGACTCCGTCGGTCTAACTGTTAAAACGCGTTCATTCTTCCATTGCCACTCCATTACAATGCGTCTTTTCAAACATGGAGCAATTTTCAATAATGAATTTGAAGAATAGAAATACTAAATAAATGTATAATAACTCGCTTTAGCACCAGTCAGTGAAATAATGAGTATATACACTGAAGGTTGTAAACGACCGTGAACTTTATCAAACCTAAAATGTCCGTGTACTTTATCAATTTGGTTTTAGTTCATTTTCGACTTTGAAATAACTATAAGAAGTTCAATAATACACGCTGAAAACTTTAAAATACATAAAATGTGCTTAAAATAAGATTTGTGTATGAATTATTTACGGCTAACATGAAGTAAAGCGATATATTTGTCAAAAGCCGTGTACTTTGCCTTAGATTTCAACTCTGAGAAATCAGTTGGTCAAGATTCTCAGGAAAACTTTAGGATATTAGAGAAAGTTCTTTATTACCGTGGATAGAGCTTTTAAATGCGGGGTTTATGGTCTTTATTTCACAAAAATTCTCAAAATATTTAGAAAGTTATCTCTAAAAACCTTACCTGAATCGAGACTTGTTGACATTTGTTGCCGTGCACTTTACCAAATAAGTCACGTAACCGTGATTAAGATACCTAACTTTTTTAGAAATAAAGAGCACATTATAACTTTCTAACTTTTACTATTCATTATATTGATAAAATTATCTAAATACATACAATAATAATTATCATCAATTCTAAACATATACATTTAACTAATTGTAAGTTTCGGAATATTATGATTCATAAAAGAAACCTTTCTCCCAACTGAACTCTGAAAACTCTGTGGTCCTTATTGCTTTGTCTCATTAATATACACTGCAGCCGACAATGACAAATCGAGACGCACGGAATACTGTAACAGCGGGAAGAATATCAGGAGTAAATCAGGAGTAAAAATCAGGTGTAAAACAGGTGTCAAAATTAGGAGTCAAAATCAGGAGTCAAAATAAGGAGTCAAAATATCTTATAGGTATAGTTATTAAATAGTTAATCTGGTTAAATATGACAAACATAGTAAAATATCTAATTCCGATGTTCGCGACACCATCTGGTATCTTGTCCTTTCGAAGTAGATTATCGATAGTATATATTATTCATTCAGAATTAATAGGTTTAGTAATATTTATTTACTTTGTAGAATCGTTAATAATATTAACGATTCAATAAATGTAGATCTGGGTTTCATTTCATACACCTATGTATATTTCTAAAAGGTTTAATAAATAACAAAATTTGTTTTTTAAACTTGACATTTGTCATACGTTGATGCCAATGTATTGTAATACTGTTTATACTTTTATTGAGAATAACAAAGACACATTTTCACGGTGTAAATGACATATTTTACTACACTACAATCTAAACTAGCATTGGTTATTTTTCGAACGAGTCAACAATCTTTTTCTGCTGGAATCATTCGAGGCTCGGTCGAAATTAAACGGGGTGTATGTTTAAACTTTTGGCTACTGAGTTTGTTTCTGTAGTTTTTTTCACATAAATATTGGCGTCGGTGTGGTAACATATGTCTCTATGTTCAATACAATCAATTGCATTCTATTTATGAGACTGCTGAATATCATAATCCAGTCGTTTTCGTGCAAATAAGGTTTTATGGCTCTAATTACTTTTTGTTAGTTTTTTTAGTGGATTGTCTGCTCGGTTAACTTTGTTTATCTGTCAAGGATATATTCAGTTCAGTTTTAAACTTCGAATATCAAAAGTTGAAAATAAACATAGAGCTTGGTTTATATTTTCAATAGGTGTGAAAATTAACAAACAATGAAAATTCATGGAATTAAAAGCATTTTTGTCGGTTTTATGACCTTCAGCATGATTGGTTTCTCAGGTTTGTTTATGTTTTCATGATTGTTTAACCTTGTTTTACTTTCAATATAACCGTTATTTAAGTATGTTAAGCTTGACATTTTTAAAATCAGATGTTCTTGAAATACAACATATATATCTTTCAGTCCCAAAGCTTTATAACAGCATTTTTATATACATTTCTTAAGATTAACTTTGGTAAGTTTAAAGAATCAAAATGAATCATCGTTATCTTCCTTGTTTCATATTTTCTGAAAACGTTGTATTTAGGTCATCATTGGGTATGATGAATCACAAGTTGTTTATTTACTGTAACCTTAAAGAATCGCATTTATGCAATAGGCATAAACTAACAAGTAATACCCTCGACAATTAAAGGTTTAAGCCTAGTTCAATTTTACTCCAAAGCATAGGTACAAATTACAAAAGAAACAACGATATAGTGACACCGTACACAAGTCAAATACACATCGGGGAAAAGTACACAAGCAAAGGGACAAAATATACACGGCATAAAAAATAGGGACATAGTTCACAAGACACAAACACATAGTTGAAAAGTACCAAGGGCACGAATATATAGGAACCAAGTACTCAAGGCACAAACAAATCGTGAAAAAGTACACAAGACATTAATACATAGGGACAAAGTACACAAGGCACAGATACATAGGGACAAAATACACAAGGCACAAATACATAGGGACAAAGTACGCAAGGCATGTGTACAAAGGAACAAAGTATACAAGGGCACAAATACAAAGGTGCAAGGTACACAAGACACAAACACATAGGGACAAAGTACATAAGGCATAAACACATAGGGACAAAGTACACAAGACACAAACACATAGGGAAAAAGTACACAAGGCATTAATACATAGGGACAACGTACACAAGGCACAAATACATAGGGACAAAATACACAAGGCACAAATACATAGGGACAAAGTACGCAAGGCATGTGTACAAAGGAACAAAGTATACAAGGGCAAAAATACAAGGGGCAAGATACAAAAGGCTTTAACACACAGGGTCAAACTACACAAGTCACAAACACATAGGGACAAAGTACACAAGACACAAACACATAGGGACAAAGTACACATGGCACAAAACATAGGGACAAAGTACACAAGGCATTAACACATAGGGAACAAGTACACAAGGAACAAATACATAGGGACAAAGTACACAAGGCACAAATGCATATGGACAAAGTACACAAGACACAACACATAGGGACAAAAACACAAGGTACAATTACATAGGGACAAAGAACACAAGGCACAAACATATAAGGACAAAGCACACAAGGCACATCACATAGAGACAAAGGACACACGAAATTAACACATAGGGACAAAATAACCAGACACATAGGGACAAAGAACATAAGACACAAATACATAGGGACAAAGTACACAATGAACAAATACATACGGAAAAAGAACACAAGACACAAATGCATAGGGACAAAGTACATAAGACAGAAATACATAGGGACAAAGTACACAAGGCACAATTACATAGGGACAAATTACACATGGCACAAATACATAGGGATCAAGAACACAAGGCACAAAGACAAAACACATTGGGACAAAGTACACAAGGCAGTTACACATAGGGACAAAGTACACCAGGCATTATAACGTAGGGTCAAACGCAAGGAACAAAAACATAGGGACAAAGTACACAAGGCACAAATTCACAGGGACAAAGTACACAAGGCACAACACTTAGGGACAATAACACAAGGTAGAATTGCATAGGGACAAAGTACACAAGGCACAAACACATAGGGACAAAGCAAACAAGGCACAACACATAGGGACAAAGTACACGAGGCACAAATACATCGGGACAAAGTACACAATGCCCAAATATATTGAGACAAAGTACACAAGGAACAAATACATAGGGACAAAGTACACAAGGAACAAATACATTCAGGGGTGTAGAAATTGATTTAAGTATCAGGGAATATCCCAAAAGTAGGCCTGGGAGGTCTGTGTGTCCTCCCACAGATAGGGTGAATTTAAGCCTCTTTTAACCAAAATTTATAGTCTTTGGTGCATGTTTTTTTTTTTAACATGGAACCTTTACATAAATGTAATTGAATATGATACTGAATCTAAGTACTCCCCCCACCAGTGAGGGCTAATTAATTAAACAAATTACTATAGTACACTTACTACACACGGTGCAATAACATACTGTGAAAATGCACAAATCTCAATGGCATAGGGACAAAATGTTCAAGGTAAGAGTTGCGAAAAAGGTACACAAGGCACTAGCACATGTCGAAAACACAAAGGCGCAAACATATAGGAGAAAATCGCTGAATACTCTAATTCATACGGACAAAGTAACCTAGGCACAAGCACATGTGGAAAAAAGTCCATAAGACAAAGACACTTGTAGGTAAAGGGACGTTTGAACGAAGAACACAATACACAAGCATAAAAGGATAGTTACAAGGCACTTTCACATGGTGACTTAATGTTCAATCACTATGAGACACTGTTCACAAGAAACAAGCATACAGTACACAATTCACAAATACATACACATAAAGAACTCAAGGCATACTCAAAGGAGTAAAACATAAATAATAAGCGCAGGGTGATCAAGTACACACTAGCAAAGCACATTCGGACATAGTATTGCAACAAAGTACCAAAGGCACAAGCATAAAGTAACAAAGAACACAAGCCATAAACATATATGAACAAGTACCCAAAACACAAGTATATAGGAACAAAGTACCCAAGGCACAAGCATATAGAAACAAACTACCAAAGGCACAACCAGATAGAAACAAGGTACCCAAGACACAATCATATAGAAACAAATTACCAAAAGCACAAGCATATAGGAACAAGGTACCCAAGGCACAAGCATATAGGATCAAAGTACACAAGACACAATCATATATGAACAAAGTACGAAGGGCATAGGTATATAGAAACAAAGTACCAAAGGCACAAGCATATAAGAACAAATTAACCAAGGCACACTCATATATGAACAGAGCACGAAGGGCACAGGTATATAGAAACAAAGTACCAAAGGCACAAGCATATAAGAACAAATTAACCAAGGCACACTCATATAGAAACAAAGTACCAAAGGCACAAGCGTATAAGAAAAAAATACCCAAGGCACAACCATATATCAACAAGGAACCCAAGGCACAATCATATTGGAACAAGGTACCCAAGACACAAGCATATAGGAACAAAGTACCCAAGGCACAAGCATATAAGAACAAAGTACAGCAAACACAAGCTATTAGGAACTAAGTACCCAAGACACGACCATATTGGAACAAAGTACCCAAAGCACAACCATATATGAACACAATACCAAAGGCACAAGCATATAAGAACAAAGTACCCAAGCAAGGCATAAGCATATAGGAACAAAGTGCCCAAGGCAAACTTATATATGAACAAAGTACCCAAGGCACAAGCAAATAGGAACAAAGTACACAAGACACAATCATATATGAACAAAGTACCAAGGGCACAGGCATATATGAACAAGGTACCCAAGACACAGGCATTTGTGGACAAAGTACAAAGACACAAGCATATAGGCATAAAGTACCAAAGGCACAAGCATATAGGAACAAAGTACCCAAGACACAAGTATATATGAAAAGTGTACTAAAAGCACAAGCATATATGAACAAAGCACACAAGACACAAGCATATAGGAACAAAGTACTCAAGACACAAGCATATAGGAACAAAGTACCCAAGACACAAGCATATAGGAACAAAGTACTCAAGACACAAGCATATAGGAACAAAGTACCCAAGACACAAGCATATAGGAACAAAGTACCCAAGACACAAGCATATAGGAACAAAGTACCCAAGACACAAGCATATAGGAACAAAGTACCCAAGACAATCGCATATATGAACAAAGTACTCAAGACACAAGCATATAGGAACAAAGTACCCAAGACACAAGCATATAGGAACAAAGTACCCAAGACACAAGCATATAGGAACAAAGTACCCAAGACACCAGTATATATGAACAAAGTACTCAAGACACAAGCATATAGGAACATAGTACCCAAGACACATGCATATAGTAACAAAGAACACAATGAACTAGTACATAGTAACAAAGAACACAATAAACTAGCACAATAGGATGGGCTACAAATAGCAGAAGAAACAAACACATGGGGACAATGTACACAAATCGCATCTAATCGGGGGCAAAGTACATAACATAAAAATACACAGGGGCAAAGAACCAAAAGGCAAACTTGCATGGAGACAAAGTACAAAAAGCACAAACACATAACTACAGATTGCAAAAGGCAAGAACATGGACAATGTACACCTGTCAAATTTACATGGGGACATGGCCCAAGTACAAAAGACACATTGGCACGGAGACAAACTAGGCAAGGCGGAAGTACATAGGGACAAGGTACACATGACACCACTTCTTACGGGTGCAATACATACGATACTGTCACAAAGGCCTGAAGTACACAAGACACATGCACACTGTAACAAAATGCAAAGAGCACAGTCAGATAAGGACAATGTACGGAACAAAAAATCATTAGGTGATAAGGTACACAATGCACAAGCACATGTGTATAGTGTAGACAAGCACAATCGCATTGGTACGATGAACACAAGGTATAGTTTAGACCACATTGGTATAGTTTAGACAAGCACACTCACATAAGGATACAGCACACACAACAAAGGCACATGCGTAAAATGTAGACAAGTACAACCGCAAGTGTTACAAGTGTTGGAACTAAAGGCATAACAACACAGATGTAAATAAAAAGTTTACATTTGTATGGTGATAGTTTTCTGAAATTTAGAAAAAGTAATTGTATCCAAATGAAGAAGTGGTATGAAAATATTTATTGTTTATGTGTTAACATTGATACAATCGACCCTTTTAAGTCTGAATATGACTAACATAACATTGAAGGAAGCCTTGCGCCAGAAAAGATTTGTTCCACTGTCCAGAATATCGAAGAAGCTTTCCAGAAGTCAGCATGCAAGCCGATTGGATATATTACAATGTTAACCTGGATCGTTCAACAAACAGATATAAAAGAAATGTGCACGTAAGATGGCTTCTAGAGCTATTCACAACAATATACTGTTGATTTTTTTTAAATAATCAATTGTATTATTACTTCGGAACAAATACGTTATCAAATGACTCACGTGTAGGGTATAGAATCATTTCAGTCGACAGTGAGATATTTGAAAACTGCTGTCAATATATAAAATTGTTAAGCATAAGGCGGTGTGAAATTGGTATATCGATATTAACATTAAATTCAATAGACATAATTTTTAAATACCAAATACAGAATGACAAGACAGTTCTTTAATCAGCTCGACTAAATCATTCTAAGTCCAAATATTAAGCAGGCTCGTCAATAAGGTCGACAGTTCGCTCTAGAGTCAAATTTCGAATGTCTAGTTGGCTTTTCATTCACCATTAGAAACGACAAAGTTGAAATGCTAGCCGTATGATACGCAAGCTGGAGCAATGGAATGTGAGATTTTAAATGTCGAGTGGAATAAAGGCCAAGCTCACCATTTGAAATTTCTGACGAGCCAAATCAATGTTCGGACATTGTCGTATAGAATATCGAGTATTTTATTCTGAAGGATCAGCCAACATCATGCGAAATTATTATTTTCCATATTACTTTATGTTTAAAACAATTATTACACCGTTCATTTGTTATTTAATTTACAGACAATTAAAAGTGTTGCTGAATTGCGTTGCTCAATCAATTTTTGGATGGAGTGAGCTTGAGAAAATAGAGCTGTGTGTCCTGCACATGCGTACTGCACTTCGAAACAAACGTGTGGACTCAATGTTCGCAACATTGCCCTTTAGATGGGAGTCCTGTGAAAGTAAGCTTCATAATGTTTTAGCGTGTCCGATTCGTTTTGGTTTTCCATTTTCTTAAGTTGCTACCATGACATCATCACCTATTATTGACTTATCTAATTTATTATGCTAACAGCCTGAACTACTTTTATCGCCTTATTTTAAAAGGGTTTCAACGACAAAATCACATATTCGTTAAAAATGGATGTATATGTAGCTGGCACTGTCATTGTGCCTTCGAATAATCAGGAATGGAAAAAATGTAAATAATTCGCCAATATTATAAAATGGCTATTACTATTCCAGGGGTATGGTGTCAAATCCGGCGCGAATACACAGATGATCAATTCAGGTGTATTGTAAGGTGCCTTCAAATACCCGCAGCTAAAGTTATTGGAGGAAGTCTTGCTTTAATATGCCTTGTTTTGTTTTGTCTTACCGCCGTTCGATTATTGCCCACGTTTAATGCCGAAACCTTTATGGCCTGTTTTATATTTTTGGGCGTAGTTTTACAAGACTACTTTAATGCAATCGTGTTATATTTGATTCCAGCAGCTACTAAAGCAAGAGCTGCACATTACTGCAATTGCTGTTAAATATAGAGCAGTGTTTAATGAATGTGGTGAATAATATGATGAAAACTACAATTACAAACCTGGATTTCAAATATAAACCATATTTAGATGCACAAGGTATAAGCCCAAGTGATTCAGAATGAGAACTGTTTTTATCCATTTTTGTATCAAACAGTATAACATGACTATGCAAGTTGGGTACCGCCTTGGAATGATCATCAAAATGTACTATAAGGCGTTTGGTCTGGCGTTTTTAACTGTTAAATCTAGGGCACTGAATGAGAGTTCTCACTTCAATAAGAAACTATTCATGTTTGATGATTGGAGATGAACAGCAAATCTAAATCATGGAAGAAATCGGTTGATTGCAGTAAAGCAAACTCGCTCTGAAAATTTGCCTCAAGAAACCAGTAATTGGTTGTAAACATAACTTATTCTGAAACGGGCCCTAAGAATTAAGTTGATACTAGTAAAAATCACTTGTTCTGAAACAGGTCCTAACTCGTTCTGTAAACGGGCCCAGAGGTTATGAAACTATGATAAGTACTCCGTCTTCAAACCTTTGTTCTCAAGCTCTTGATGTGTAATTAATATGTTGATATGACCTAACCAACTTTATTTAATAAACAAACACTACGGCAACTCTCTTCAAATGCAAACAACTTGAAATTGCTTATAAGGTTAAACATAACAGCCGCAAACAGAGTTTGAGAAAGGAGCATGTTTAAAAGCTTGTTAACCACATGTTTATTTATCAAATGTGGGTGATTAGTCAAAACAGTCTGCAGTTGGGACATTATTAACTTTAGTGGAAAGCAATATTCGCCTCCCATTTCCTGATATTCGTCATTACAAACCTCATCCCGGCCTTTAGTTAAATGCTTCAAAGGGCAGAACAGAATGTTATCTCGTGTGTGTAGGAGTATTCACTAAACCTGATGTTTTAATAATTGTAGCGGTTTCTGGTGGACCATTTCAAGGTTGAGTACAATGTCTACCAATGTAAATGAATTTCCACGGTCAATCGATTATAAGAATGATTTTTAGTTTAAAGTAGTCATCACATTTTCTAGAACAAAGCTTAAATTATTTTCACTATAATCTACATATACACGGTTTATTGTATTAAATGTTCTTTGTTTTCGGTGTCATGTCGGTCAAGCACGGTTGGGGTTATTATCAGACGGTCATATGTATAGACCATTCCTGTATGTCATTAACCGTATTTATTTTTGTTCTTACCATTCGCAAGTCACTGGCTACTTTACACATGTAACAATAAGTGGAATGAGACAAAAGACCCATTTTGAATGTCATGGAACGTCATAGGCAGACATGGGATCGAGCTCTTGACACTGTGATTGTAAGTCCAGTGGACAAATCTATTTTGCTTTAAAGGCTTGGTGTAACTAGAGCAACACAAATAGGAAAATACATACAAAAACTACCATACAGTAGTTTTTCTGTAATTTTACGATCGCTCATAGATAAGGGCATGGAAAGGGAAACGTTAAATAATTTTATTTCCAATTGAATTATATTTGGATGCTGAAATGATGTTATATAGTCTACTGAATACGTTGACGAATCGAGTTTTTTAACGAGATACTAGGGATATAGCATGCCCATTATGGAAAACAAGGCAGCTACCACAACTGAAATTGTTTTTTGAAAATGTTAATGTCGACATTATACCGAAAATAATATTAAAATATTATTTTTTGTGTCTTATATGACTGTAAAATAGGCCAGCTTACTCCAATATCAATTGAAATAAAGAACCTCATGCAAACGGCGATTAGTATATCAATATTTGATTTTCAGTCATGTGTTAATGGGATCACCAACAAATGTTATCGTCAATGAATCGATGAAATGTAAAGCTATTTCTCACAACTAATGTTTTAAATGTAAGTCAGGCATGTGATGAATAAAATGTGTTTTAATGTCAATTACCGCATGATCAATGTTCGTCCTATTGAAAGAAGGAAGATATTATATTAATACTGAACAGGACTATGAACATATTTCAAAATGCATATCTGGATACTGGCATATTTTATAAGGTATTGCGAAGGTTTTGGTATGTTTTATATATTTTCTTATAACATATTTATTTGATGTTTGCACGTTTAATGATACTTAATTGCACTTTTTATTGCTTTGTAAATATTTGTATAAAACTGTTTTGTAATTGATACGAGCACTTTTGAATAAGTCGTTACTTTAATTAAACATTTTTCAAAATTTAACACTTAAGCTTTACTTTTGAAAAATAGGGTTGCTGTTTTCTACATGTGAATCCTAGTGTGTTTGATTTGATTTATATTTTATAATTTATGATATGTTCAGGTAAGCCGATAATTGGTCCGTTGACCATCATTTCTACATGCAGAGACTGCATCGTTTTCAATGCAGAAGATACACTTGAAAAAGTATTCTGCGATACAGACGAAGATTATAACGATATCAATGTCATGTTTAAAATCGGACAAAATATATTTGGTTCAGAAAGAAGGTTTCCGAAACAATTTGGTTTGAATTCATCTATCAGACCAACTGATGCGTTCCATCTCCTAGATATCATGTGCACTGTCGTTGGAATATACCGGAACATGACTGTGGAAGCTAAAATCTATGTAGTCGGTAAAATATTTGTATTTATATGTATTCATTCGCGTCATTTCAAAAAGAATAGGTGTGACGAAAGATCTCGTTGTCCATTGTCAAAAGGTCAAGATTAATGTGACATGTTTCAGCTTCAAATCTTGGATTTACACCAGAATGTACAGCTTTGCTTTACAATGCGCACCTTAAGGTACACAATACACCAGTATGTACAGCTTTACTTTACAATGAGCACCTTAAGGTACACAATACACCAGTATGTACAGCTTTGCTTCACAATGAGTACCTTAAGGTACACAATACACCAGTATGTACAGCTTTGCTTTACAATGCGCACCTTAAGGTACACAATACACCAGTATGTACAGCTTTGCTTTACAATGAGCACCTTAAGGTACACAATACACCAGTATGTACAGCTTTACTTTACAATGAGCACCTTAAGGTACACAATACACCAGTATGTACAGCTTTGCTTTACAGATTGTGAATTCAAGGTTTCCGTCTATTGTCAAATTTCGAACCCATCCCCTGTTTGTAAATAACGTGTACACATGGCCACTGTCGAGGCATGGACATATGTATGGCAAAAATATTGTGACTTTCTTGTTGACAAATTCATCCGGCTGGATAATTGTTACGTTAATATTTGATCCATCATCCGTAAAATTTACGTCGTCAAGAAAAAGGTCCAAGTCTGTAAGAACAATAAAACACATGTTGGAATATGTTTACCATTCTTATTCTTCTCAAATAACTCGACTTTAAATATCTTATAAAAAGAAATACAACTGTGAACATTTCTTGAATTTTGAAAAAGAAAATCCGAGACAAACAATCATATTTCATTTCTCATAATTTAATTATTTAACTGAAAGCAAGATCCCGATTTTTTATGTTAGAAATTATTATTTTAAGTAGCCAAAACGCAAATAAACCGATTTTACATCGTTTATTTATTCCATACCAAAAAACTTTTTGCAAGTTGAACGTTGTTCTGTTCCCTATCAAAACATTCTGTGAACGGACATTCTTCTAATGGGCTTCTCTCTGTAGTTACACTTTCTGCGATTTGATTCCCTCCCGACCTACTTCCTGTTTTTGTCGGATTGTTACGCAATGTTTTTCTTATATGTGTCAAAAGACACTCCTGTAATGAAAATAGTTTTTTGTTTTAAACATACAGTATGAAAAAACCATTACAGTTAAACTTTTTAAATAACCCCAGCAACCAAGAACGTACTATTACTAACATTTCAAACGGTTGCATACTTACATTAGACAACTAAATCACATAAACGAAGAAATAAAACAGTTCCTTTCAAGAAACATTTTTCTGCAAAAAATGTGCCACTTAAACAATGGCAAACAATAGGTTTGTTGTGTATTGATGAAGCTGGGAACCCACAAACAATCTGTCTCTAAAATGTCTTAGTTATACATTTGGTTGCTCCATGTCGGCTTGTCTGTCATTTGCATTGTATTAATAATCCGTTCGATCAGTTGATCATCGGATATTTTTAATAACACAAACGGTGAAACGACTAGATAATGGAGTTGGGTATTTAAATTTTACTGCAAGCCTTCATTAAAATGTACTTACTTCAGGAGGATCAAACTCATTGTAGGTTGTCCATGCACGGTTAATGTTGCAACATCCGTAGTGGGAAGGATGCGTCTTTGTCACAATATTGTTTTTGCAACACAGCTCCTTTGATCTGTTGATGACCTTGTTTTCACAACATTCTTCGGCCTTCAGAATGTAAGGTGTATCTGAAAGCATTCAATTGTTAAACGCGATGCAATTTATATACCTGTTATCTTGTTATACGTTTAATAATGCATACCATTGTGTAATATTCCTCTCAAACGGCCGATATATTTAACTTAGTTTTTTCTCCGGATCCTAAATTCGAGGACTTGTGACGACCGACCCTAAATCTAAGTCGCTTTTATTGCCCTCTCTTTTAACATCGTTTTTTTTACAAATCTTGACGACTAGAGTGAAAACAAATCGCCCATGTGTTTCGCTTTCCTTTATGTTAAAATATACGTGGAACAAATGCGATGAATACTTGTTATAGTACTTGTTATAGCGATGAATATAGAAATATACGTAAAGTGCATTCACGATTGGATATAAACGAAGATACAAATTGATGATAAACATTATTTAATTTTACAGACAAAAGTCAAGCCTTCCCTCCTTCATGATATTTTTCAGAAGTTTGCTGTCACTTTTTCTTTTTATGTCTACTGTACTGTAATGTCCGAGACAAAAAGCCCAAAACGTACTTTTGCTAGGGGGATACTCAGGCTTTGTGCCATCTAAGGCAGCGATAAAATCGTGTACATGTTTTGATGAAGTCATGTAGATGCATGTATGGTGTGTTTGTGTTTACGCTTTTGTCGTTTGGACCCATAGCTTATGCCTCTAAATAGGGTTTATTTATTATTGTTTGCCTACGGAGCTTAATTTCGTTGTATATTTGTGACTGGATAACACTTGACACAGACCCTGTGTACAAGTATTACAAATGAATGTATAACGTCAATAATTCTGAAATATGAATAGGGGATACTAGCTTGTTTCAGTGTAAGATCGTGACCAAGTGATCATCAAAATATATAGTTCACGAGTGACGTTGCCACTGACGTACTTAATTTTGGTGTTCACGATGTTAGATATATTGCTATCTTACACTGACACAAACACTATTTTTTATTATAATAATTGGATTAAAAAGGCATTTCAATACACAATATTTGAAAAACGCGGAAATGACGTCGTAGAAATTGGGTCCAAACCCGCTGTGCGCTGATGTTTGACTTTGAACTGAGAGCGGGCTTGAATTTCAAAACAGTGAACATTATCAAATTGATATTTTCACTGTAGTTATATCACTGATAATTCTCTATAAACCACCAGAAAGCATAAAATAAACTTAATTAATGTTAAATTGAAATATAAACACTACGTAATTCTTACGTCCTTGACAACATCTCTGATCACCGTTGAAAATAGTGTTGTTGCAGCATGTTTGGCTTGTCTTTGTCCCACAACATTCCATAGTATTCCATTTGCTCTTTTCAAATTGAGGAACAACACCGTCACAGCAGTAGATGTAATAAAATGGACTTTGCGTTGTGATAAAAGCTGCAATCAGATGGAATGCTAATCATTAAATATTGTTTTGCATTGGACCATTAAGAATATATGTAGATAAAGGAAAGTTCACAACATGTACGAGTATCTTTTGGCTTAACATTTGAAAAAAAAAACTTATTGATATATTTGTTTTTATTAAATTACAAAATACATAAAACCATTTATGACATACTCCAGTGATCCCTATTGGAACATTTTTGTGAATAAAACTATTCGATAATTGAAGTTGAAATACATTTATAACGTACCACTCTATGCCTAGCCCAACCCACATACTAAAATTGTCATTATCAAAATCAGAGTAAAAGTTGAAAATAAAACACCAAACTGTTCCATTTCAAACTTCATGCTTTATTGTAGGTGGATCATCAAATTCCCCTAACTACACTTTATACACATATATTTAATTTTAGAACAACGTTCAAAATTGCCTCCCCTTCCCGAGAAGTTTCATCCCTCAGATACAAAACTCCTGCCTCAGCCGTATATTTAAGAATGCTTACCACTCCCACATAAGTTGATGCCTTGCTGGACAACAATGTGAGAGCCATTCTTTAGACGTATCAGTTGCATAAGATATGAATTATATATGCCATCATCGTGACATAAGTATTGCCCTGGTCCCGGTTTTGCTATTATAAGACCTGAAATGAACAGTAAGAAGATCATTGTGTAATCCCTTCAATAACAATAAGACACTTCATTTGGTTTGCTTTTGCCGTTTGGTTGAAAACAAGAGTAACTGTGATGGTGATACAGCTATTAATAATAAAACGGAAATTACAGTGACTACAAAGACGTAACACAAACTTTATGAGAGACACCCAACAACACAAACGTCATAGAAATACAATGCACACACATCAAAATAGCAGTATTAATAAATATTCAAGTAAGTGCATTTAACTGGATCGAGAACAGGATATTAATATTACAGCCTACCGGTTTGTGTGCAGCAAACATAACTGCTTGGGTCATATTCTGCTTCTTGTCCGTTTGGTCCTGTGCATTGACGTAATCTATGTATTCCGGCATTCCTATCCACCAGTTCTGTTCCGCGGCACACCTGAGCCGTACCAACCTTGCGATCGACCACGACACAATTGCAACACTCTTGCAATCTGCGTTTGTACAACCGCTCCTTATCACCACGACAGCATCCTATTAGTTGCAATTAAAATCACGTCTTAAGTAAGCCAAAATGGGTGTATATATATTTATTTAAAATAACATTTTTCTAATATTGCACCGGGAGAAGTCCGAATAGTCGTTTAAGTTTAATTCCTTTATAAAAGGTATTGCAAATTATAAGTTTTGATGTAGGGATTCGTGCTATATTTCTTGGAAAGAAGACTAGTCAATTATTTTGATTTTGTAATCATCTTGAGTGTTATAGTGAAACCGGAATAATTCTTACTGTCATCATTCTCCTTTATATGAAACTGGATCATCATCATTATCATCATTAACATCATCATCATCATCATCATCATCATCATCATCATCATCATCATCATCATCATCATCATCATCATCATCATCATCATCATCATCATCATCATCATCATCATCATCACCACCACCACCACCATCACCACCATCACCACCACCACCATCATCATCATCATCATCATCATCATCATCATCATCATCATCATCATCATCATCATCATCATCATCCTGATTCATCACCTTCATCATTATTGATCATCATCGTCATCGTCGTCGTCGTCGACGTCATCATTATCATCTTTATCATCATCATCATCATAATCATATTCATATTCATATTCATCATCGTGAACATCAATAAGAATATGATTAATAACAAGAAATGTTTGTCAAACATTATGCCCCTCTGAGCGCCATGTTGTCAGGATTATATGAACAATTGAATGAAATATGCATGGACCGAAATGACAGCTGATTTGTCACTGACATATGATGCCGTTGAGGCAGTTTTATGATTATGACCATTCAAAGTGTGAGGATAGAGTGTGTTATGACCATGACCTTTGACTCTATGACCTCAAAGTCCATAGGAGTCATCAGCTGGCCCCAAAAAAACTAAATGTCAAGTTTGAGGGCCATGGGTGCAGGCATTGTCAAGTTATCACACAGAAACGCTGTTTTCGTTTAAAAAACCCTTAAATCATAAGGGGTCATCTACAGGTCAGACGCAACTCTAAATAAAGTTTGAGGGCCATGGGCGCATGCATTGTCAAGTTGTCACTCGAAACATTTTCGCATTCAAGGTCATTGTGAACTTGACCTTTGACCCGATGACTCCTAAAATCAATTGTGGAGTTATCACTTGGACAAACTTTTACCATTAAAGGTCACTGTGACCTTGACCTTAGGGTTGATGACCCCCAAAAACAATAGAGGTCATCTACTGGTCAGGCCCAATCTCCAAGTCAAGTATGAGGGACATGGGTGGAGGCATTGTGGAGTTATCATCACTCGGACTAGCATTTACCATTCAAGGTCACTGTGACCTTGACCTTTGACCTGATAAGCCCTAAAATCAATAGTGGTCATCAACTAGTAAGGCCCAACCTTCATGTCAAGTTTGATGGCCATACGTCTAGGAATTGTTGAGACAAGCTTTGGTTAACCGACGGACTGACCGACCGACCGACCGACCGACATGTACAAAGCAATATACCCCTCTTCTTCGAAGGGGGAGCATAATAACAGCGTAATATAAATGAAATAACACTGCTAGGACAAAATCGTGTGGTTGAGCTACGAAAATAACACTTTTTAAACCTTACCTTGAAAACATCCAAACTCGTGTCCGCCTATGAACCTTGCATGAGGAAGGCTTCCGCAGCAGATTTTTGTATTTGAATTTAGTTGTGTTTGACCACAGACTTAAAAAGAAAGTTAAAAAATATGACCATTTTAGCATGTTCGTCATAGTATCATCTTTAAATATCAAACACAATGAAGTTAGTAAAAACAAATCATATTGAATAATTTTCAGTCAGTTTTTGACATTTCTTTACTGCAACATAAAATTAATATTAACAAAATATCCTCACCAGTCGCATTTACTGCCGCTCCAGTGCATGTAACAAGTATCCTGAAATATAAGTCAACTCATTCACCTTATAACAAAACAAGCTGAATGCTCGCTGTTCACTGTGTTATGAAGTTTACATCTCAATGGGTTATTCAAACCACTGAAAACTGATGTTTTTATATATATTGTGTCGGGTAGCTCGTATTGCAAAATATTTGCTCAAGGTATTTAACATTAACATAAAAACGCAGATGACTTCAGTGACAAACTGATGTTTACATCAGATGATTTGTGATTCGCATGGATAACTTGCACACATAACAGTGCTAGGATTAAATAAACATGTCTTAAATTTATAGTTGAAATAATAATCTACAACTAGTACATATTTTGTACACGGATAAATTGTAACGTAATATTGGACAGACTTAGGTTGTGAACATCAAAATGGGATACAGTCATTATATGAATTTATGCATGAGTATAGCTACATGTATGCGGATAAACAAGATGATCGGATAGGATGCGCGCAATCGTCCCAGGTATACGATACATTTGTACAAAAAACACACTTTATTCGTTTTTATTGCACGTGTGCTTAAGCTTAATAGTTCAAACGAAATAAACGGCATGGGCTAAGCAGTTATGTGTTACTGTTTACCATGTATAATGAATACAAACACGTTTTACATATACGATACGAAAAAGAAGTGGAACACCCTTTACAAAAACTTAAAGCCCTTTATATGTCAATTGCGAATATATTGTTAAAATACGGGACTGAATTTTAGTGTAATAATACATGTTTCCATGATTCATGAAAATGAGCCCATCATTTAGGCGACTCCGTCGGTCTAACTGTTAAAACGCGTTCATTCTTGCATTGCCACTCCATTATAATGCGTCTTTTCAAACATGGAGCAATGTTCAATAATGAATTTGAAGAATAGAAATAATAAATAAATTTATAATAACTCGTTTTAGCACCAGTCAGTGAAATAATGAGTATATACACTGAAGGTTGTAAACGACCGTGAACTTTATCAAACCTAAAATGTCCGTGTACTTTATCAATTTGGTTTTAGTTCATTTTCGACTTTGAAATAACTATAAGAAGTTCAATAATACACGCTGAAAACTTTAAAATACATAAAGTGTGCTTAAAATAAGATTTGTGTATGAATTATTTACGGCTAATTATCTAAATACATACAATAATAATTATCATCAATTCTAAACATAAACATTTAACTAATTGTAAGTTTTGAATATTATGATTCATAAAAGAAATCTTTCTCCCAACTGAACTCTGAAAACTCTGTGGTCCTTATTGCTTTGTCTCATTAATATATACTGCAGCAAACAATGACAAATCGAGACGCACGGAATACTGTAACAGCGGGAAGAATATCAGGAGTAAACCAGGAGTCAAAATCAGGTGTAAATCAGGTGTCAAAATTAGGAGTCAAAATCAGGAGTCAAAATAAGGAGTCAAAATAACTTATAGGTATAGTTATTAAATAGTTAAACTGGTTAAATATGACAAACATAGTAAAATATCTAATTCCGATGTTCCCGACACCATCTGGTATCTTGTCCTTTCGAAGTAAATTATCGATAGTATATGTCACAGGGTGAGAAAAGTGTGCAGCCAGACCGGGGCTCGAACCCGGGACCCCTCGCTATCAGGGCGAGTGCTCTACCGACTGAGCTACCGGACCGCTTACACACCTCCTCACCACATGTGGAGGTATCGGTACCGTGACATACTTCCCCGCAAACTGGAAAGTCGTCCTCGAATTTGAGGAACACCAGTGCTAAGGAATGCACATAATTAACACTGAGAGCGCATTATGCTGCCAAACAGTGCTGCCACGGCCCCACATTGGGCGCCAAATGTCACAGGGTGAGAAAAGTGTGCAGCCAGACCGGGGCTCGAACCCGGGACCCCTCGCTATCAGGGCGAGTGCTCTACCGACTGAGCTACCGGACCGCTTACACACCTCCTCACCACATGTGGAGGTATCGGTACTGTGACATATATATTATTCATTCAGAATTAATAGGTTTAGTAATATTTATTTACTTTGTAGAATCGTTAATAATATTAACGATTCAATAAATGTAGATCTGGGTTTCATTTCATACACCTATGTATATTTCTAAAAGGTTTAATAAATAACAAAAAAATGTTTTTTAAACTTTACATTTGTCATACGTTGATGCCAATGTATTGTAATACTGTTTATACTTTTATTGAGAATAACAAAGACACATTTTCACGGTGTAAATGACATATTTTACTACACTACAATCTAAACTAGCATTGGTTATTTTTCGAACGAGTCAACAATCTTTTTCTGCTGGAATCATTCGAGGCTCGGTCGAAATTAAACGGGGTGTATGTTTAAACTTTTGGCTACTGAGTTTGTTTCTGTAGTTTTTTCACATAAATATTGGCGTCGGTGTGGTAACATATGTCTCTATGTTCAATACAATCAATTGCACTGTATTTATGAGACTGCTGAATATCATAATCCAGTCGTTTTCGTGCAAATAAGGTTTTATGGCTCTAATTACTTTTTGTTAGTTTTTTTAGTGGATTGTCTGCTCGGTTAACTTTGTTTATCTGTCAAGGATATATTCAGTTCAGTTTTAAACTTCGAATATCAAAAGTTGAAGATAAACATAGAGCTTGGTTTATATTTTCAATAGGTGTGAAAATTAACAAACAATGAAAATGCATGGAATTAAAAGCATTTTTGTCGGTTTTATGACCTTCAGCATGATTGGTTTCTCAGGTTTGTTTATGTTTTCATGATTGTTTAACCTTGTTTTACTTTCAATATAACCGTTATTTACGTATGTTAAGCTTTACATTTTTAAAATCAGATGTTCTTGAAATACAACATATATATCTTTCAGTCCGTAAGCTTTATAACAGCATGTTTATATACATTTCTTAAGATTAACTTTGGTAAGTTTAAAGAATCAAAATGAATCATCGTTATCTTCCTTGTTTCATATTTTCTGAAAACGTTGTATTTAGGTCATTATTGGGTATGATGAATCACAAGTTGTTTATTTACTGTAACCTTAAAGAATCGCATTTATGCAATAGGCATAAACTAACAAGTAATACCCTCGACAATTAAAGGTTTAAGCCTAGTTCAATTTTACTCCAAAGCATAGGTACAAATTACAAAAGATACAACGATATAGTGACATCGTACGCAAGTCAAAAACACATCGGGGAAAAGTACACAAGCAAAGGTACAAAATATACACGGCATAACAAATAGAGACGTAGTTCAAAAGACACAAACACATAGTTGAAAAGTACCAAGGGCACGAATAAATAGGAACCAAGTACTCAAGGCACAAACAAATCGTGAATATTACACAAGACATTAATACACAAAATACACAAGGCACAAATACATAGGGACAAAAAACACAAGGAACAAATACATAGGGACAAAGTACACAAGGCATGTGTACAAAGGAACAAAGTATACAAGGGCACAAATACAAAGGTGCAAGGTACACAAGACACAAACACATAGGGACAAAGTACATAAGGCATAAAACATAGGGTCAAAGTACACACGGCACAAACATAGGGTCAAAGTACACAAGGCATTAACACATAGGGAAAAAGTACACAAGGAACAAATATATAGGGACAAAGTACACAAGGCACAAATGCATAGGGACAAAGTACACCAGGCACAAAACATAGGGACAAAAACACAAGGTACAATTACATAGGGACAAAGAAAAACAAGGCACAACCACATAGGGACAAAGTACGCACGAAATTAACACATAGGAACAAAATACACAGATACATAGGGACAATGAATATAAGACACAAATACATAGGGACAAAGTACACAAGACAAAACACATTGGGACGAGGAACACAAGGCACAACACATAGGGACAAAGTACACAAGACAGTTACACATAGGGACAAAGTACACAAAGTATTATAACATAGGGTCAAAGTACACAAGGAACAACACATAAGAACAAAGTACACACGAAAATAACATATAGGGACAAAATACACAGAAACATAGGGACAAAGAACACAAGACACAAATACATAGGGACAAAGTACACAAGGCACAACACATAGGGACAAAGTACACAGGGCATTAACACATAGGGACAGAGTACACGAGGCACAAATACATAGAGACAAAGTACACTGAAACAAATACATAGAGACAAAGAACACAAAGAACAAATACATTAGGACAAAGTACACAATGCACAAATACATAGGGACAAAGTACACAATGCCCAAATAAATTGAGACAAAGTACACAAGGAACAAATACATAGGGACAAAGTACACAAGGAACAAATACATCCAGGGGTGTAGAAAATAATTTATGTAGCAGGGAATATCCCAAAAGTAGGTCTGGGGGGTCTGTGTGTCCTCCCACAGTTAGGGTCAAGGGGGCAACGCCCCTTGTGGGATGAATTTAAGCCTCTTTTAACCAAAATTTCTAGTCTTTGGTGAAGGCACAACGCATAGGGACAAAGTACACAAGGCAGTTACACATTAGGACAAAGTACACAAACCATTATTACATAGGGTCAAAGTACACAAGGCACAAACACATAGGAACAAAGTACACACGAAAATAATATATAGGGACAAAATACACAGATACATAGGGACAAAGAACACAAGACACAAATACATAGGGACAAAGTACACAAGGCACAACACATAGGGACAAAGTACACAGGGCATTAACACATAGGGACAGAGTACACGAGGCACAAATACATAGAGACAAAGTACACTGAAACAGATACATAGGGACAAAGAACACAAAGAACAAATGCATTAGGACAAAGTACACAATGCACAAATACATAGGGACAAAGTACACAATGCCCAAATAAATTGAGACAAAGTACACAAGGAACAAATACACAGGGACAAAGTACACAAGGAACAAATACATTCAGAGGTGTAGAAAATAATTTATGTAGCAGGGAATATCCCAAAAGTAGGCCTGGGGGGTCTGTGTGTCCTCCCACAGTTAGAGTCAAGGGGGCAACGCCCCTTGTGGGATGAATTTAAGCCTCTTTTAACCAATATTTCTAGTCCTTGGTGAAGGCACAACGCATAGAGACAAAGTACACAAGGCAGTTACACATTAGGACAAAGTACACAAGGCATTATGACATAGGGTCAAAGTACACAAGGAACAAAAACATAGGGACAAAGTACACTAGGCAGAAATACATAGGGACAAAGTACACAAGGCACAACACATTGGGACAATAACACAAGGCTGAATTACATAGGGACAAAATACACAAGGCACAAACACATAGAGACAAAGCACACAAGGCACAACACATAGGGACAAAGTACACACGAAAATAACACATAGGGACAAAATACACTGATACATAGGGACAAAGCACACAAGACACAAATACATAGGGACCAAGTACACAAGGCACAACACATAGGGACAAAGTACATAGGGCATTAACACATAGGGAAAAAGTACACGAGGCACAAATACATAGAGACAAAGTACACAAGAAACAAATACATAGAGACAAAGAACACAAAGAACAAATACATTTGGACAAAGAACACAATGCACAAATACATAGGGACAAAGTACACAATGCCCAAATAAATTGAGACAAAGTACACAAGGAACAAATACATAGGGACAAAGTACACAAGGAACAAATACATCCAGGGGTGTAGAAAATAATTTAAGAAGCAGGGAATATCCCTAAAGGGAATATCCCTGGTGGGCATGTGTGTCCTCCCACAGTTGGGGTCAAGGGGGCAACGCCCCTTGTGGGATTAATGGAAATAGGACTAACAGAAGGCCAGACACGGTCATGCTGCAAAATTACTTCTTTTGGGATCTGGGGAAAAATATTCTTTTTTTCACCCTCCATTACTTCGCAAATTATTAACTTCAAAACATCCCCGGAAGGGGATGCAACTGATGAGGTCATGCATCGAGCTAATGTTATTGTATTCGGAACGCTGAAAAACCAAAACCTAGTACTTGAAAACATCCCAGAGAGTGATGCGACTATTGACGTCACGTTTCGAGCTAATGCTGTATTGTAATAGGAACGCGCGGAAACCAAAATAAACAATACCAACAATCAGGGTTTTAAACGGATGTATTCAGAAAAAAACATTACCAAAAATAACATAATTTATTTTTGCTGATGCGGGAAAATCAGCCGGGTGAAGATGCTAAAGTAACCGGGTTATTTTACCGGCTCACGGCCCATTTCAACATAGGGACAATGTTAATAAGGCACAAATACATAAGGTCAACCTACTCAGGACACAACACATAGGGACAAAGTACACAAGGCACAAATACATAGGGACAAAGTACACAAGGAACAAGTACACAGGGACAAAGAACACAAGACACAAATGCATGGGGACAAAGTACACAAGACACAACACATAGGGACAAAGTACACAAGGCACAAATACATAGGGACAAAATACATAAGGAACAAGTACATAAGGACAAAGAACACAAGACACAAATACATAGTGGCAAAGTACACAAGGCACAACACAAGGGGACAAAAACACAAGACACAACACATAATGACGAAGAACACAAGGCACGTGTACAAAGGAACAAAAACACAAGGCATAAATACAAAGGGACAAGGTATAAACAAGGCACCAGCACATGAGGTAAAAACCGAAGACATTAACAGATGTGAATATTTGGATAAAATCAGAGTCCAAAACGCACAATTGACAAGAAACACAAGGCCAAATCGCAAGGGACAAAGTGCACAAGGCAAGTAGGCATCACGTACACAATGTAAAATCACACAGGGACAAGGTACAGAATGAAACAACCTCACCGTGACATATTGCAGAAGAAGCAATCGAAAAGGGACAAGAAATACAATACACTCAAGGCAGACGCATGGGGACAATGTACACAAAGAGCTGGCAGAGAAGGAGAAGGAACACATTACACAAGGTACACTCGCTCAATGACAAGCTACAGGATAAACAAACACGTCTTGACATATTGAAGAAGGCACTACCGCAATTGGAAATGAAATGACTTACATCTTAGGACAATGTAAACAAGGCACATGCACATTAATATAAAGTAAACAAGACATAATACACAAAAACAAATGCATTGAGACATAGTGTACATGGCAACAGCACATACAAGTCACAATCACATGGGGAAAAAGTACACAAGGCACATACATGCAGTGACCATTAATGAGGACACAATCACAATGGTCAAAATTAAACTTTCAAGCACTTGCCCACAGGAAAGTGAACACTTGGCACCATCACATTGACACAAAGACACAAGGTGCAACCATATAGAGACACAATGTTTAGAGACACAGTGTACACAACATAGAAACAACTAAGATGGTACACAATCACATGAAAACAAAGTGAACACGGCATTAAAGCATTTATACAAAGTACACAAGGCACATGCAAGTAGGTATTTACGTTAACAGCACGTCAGCGGTGTACATTATAATCCACATGAATAGGTATTAAACTTAACAGGACGTAAGCTGTGAAAAGTTTGTATGCTGTGAATGTTATATTCCACATAAATAGATCTTAACGTAAATTGGACGTAAACAGCAAAACGTTTAGTTCCAGAAACTGCCAATTTCGAAATTAAACTGAAAGACCAAATTTTGCATGTTTTGTAAAAATATTTATATACGCGTTGATGATAAGAATTCCGTAGAAAACAATACAAACGCTTATAGAATATATCGTAAATAGATTATGCATATAAGTTCATTTGAAGTGTCACGGAAGTATGATTAATTAATGAGAAATTAATGATTATTTAAATTATTGCGTCTGCAATTCACAATTAAATTGTATGAAAACGTTTAAATCATTTTTTATCATAGCTGGGAGGACTATTATTGCCTATATTATAAACAATAATATTGAAAGCTTTTAATATCTTCAAATTACATAGACCAACCTGTGGTGGAAATTTACCCCTATATTAAACGCAGTCTATAAAAGTGTATTTTTTCAATTATTTTTGTATTATAAGATGCTGATATAAACCGCATCAAAACTATTGGTAAACCGTTTTGCGTGTATGTTAACATTACTTTAGTACGCAATATGTATACAAGGTGTAGATACGACTTACATAACATTGCAGGAAGCCTAGCGCCGGAGCATGTTTGTACCGATGTCAAGGCTATCTCAAAGGTTTTCGAGAAGTCAGCATGCGAGCATATTGGATATGTCAGAATGTTAAGTTGGTTCGTTAGTATAACGAACGGAACATGCACGTAAGTGCCGTCCTTTAACTATTAACTGCAGAAACATATGAAAGCAAGAAATTTAATCATTACCTTTTTCAAAACTCGTTTTCGGTAATGTGTAGAATCATTTTAAATACTATTTTCGAACTTTGAGTAGTCCTCATATATACAGCCACGAAGTAATATATTTAAATATACTGTCATTGAAAATACATTGTTTAGTATTAGTCTTCGTGAAATTGGATCTTTCGTTACATATAAAAAAGCCTAAGTGTTTCAGATTTTCTTTAAGTCATAAGACCCTTATGTCGAGTTGATTAACAAGATATCCATGTAAACAATTAGAGCCGAATTGTTATTGTCTTGCTGTAATTAGCTCGCTATTCACCTTGATATTTAGATCGACATTTAAACGACGAAGTTAAAATTAAAGCAGCATGACGTACCAGCTGGGCCTTTGGAATTCATGATTTTAAATAACGAGCTGAACGTGAGATGAAAGACGGATAAGCTCACCGATTTAACTTTGTAATTATAACAGAACATCGAGCTGATGAGGAGTCAGTAGAATGTTCGGGCTATCGAACTTAATATTTTATTGCTAAAGGATGTGCCATCTTGCTTAAATATTATAACCAACACCATTATACTTAAAAGTAAGTCTTCTTTTACAATTATTGTGATACGCCTTTTCAGATTGGTAGACGAGTTGCTGCATTGCGTTGCTAAATCAATGTATGGTTTGAGAGAGCATGAGAACATAGAATCGTGTGTTCTGCACATGCGCGATGCGCTTCGAGACACACATGTTAGTTCAATGTTTCCAGCATATCCGTTTAAATGGAAGTTCTGTGAAGGTAAGCCTCGTAGTGTTTTTGGTTGCCCGATTGTTTAAAACGGATTGATATTTGTAAAGTAAAGTCATTGGTTAACATATGTTTAATTTAGTAGCAGGAGTATGCTATCATAAGTTGTACTTCGACACTCTCACTTATGAGACAACTTAGAGGACTTGCTATGCCCTTTACCTGAACTACTTTTAGCGCATTGATTTAAAATGGTATTCGACGGTAGTATCCAGCGCTTGTTATAATTAGATGTACATATTGTTTCCATTGTTATTGTGAAAATAGTTTCATCCTTATTAAGCTTTGTTTTCTTTTTATGCTTATTTTTTTTCCGGAGCACCGGAACCATAACTAAGTTATTGCCGTTTGTTCTTTTCTATACTTAAATTGTATCCAAAGCACAACCCCTATGGTTTAATTGGTATAGATTAGCCTTCAAAATTCAAACTTAGATATATCATTTTGAGGGGAATGGCAGTGTTAAGGAACCTTTGTTTTCTGTATTACTTTGGTATCTGCGCTGTGTTCATTTACACACTTATTTTTTGTCCGGAGCATTACTTCCAAAGTCTGTTTTAGGTTTTGACATTCTAATTTATAGTAAGATAGATTTTATCGAATGAGGTGCAAGACACATAACGCTGGATATATTCATACCCATATCATATTGCTTCATATTGTTTTAAAACAAATTTGCTTAAATGGAATACTTGACATTATATTGTTTTCACAAATTGGCACCCTAGCAGAAAAACACCTTAAAGCTGAACTCTCACAGATTTTCCGTTGTGACAACCTTTTTGTATTTGAATGGGCCAATTTTTGCATGATTATCAAAAAAACAGTGAAAAAGGACTGCTGACAAAAGATCAGATTTCAGATTTTCATATTTCCGTTCGAAAATTTATGTTTTATGGCGAAAAGCGTTACTCACGGTTTAAGAAAATGCATAAATCATCAATTTCTTAACTTAAATATGAAAAGTTTACATTACTGGTGTTCATGCATGTTTGCATAATTTGGATCGTTCCAAGACAAAAAATAAATAAAGCTGTCAAAACATTCAATCTGTGAGAGTGCAGCTTAAAATAAAACAAAACCTACATTTTATTTAAGGTACACATGTAGTTTTAGATATTTGTTTATAATTATCCAGTATCAAAATGCTGAAAAAAACTATTCTTCATACAGCAGGGGATATGACAGTCTGAAAAATATGTGTCTTTGATTCCCCAGTGTTATAATGTACTTTTTATTTTTCCAGTTGTATGGTGTGAAAACTTCCACAAATTCACAGATGCTCAAGTCGCATGTTTTGTTAGGTGCCTTTTGGGTCCAGCAGCTATATGTATTGGGGGAGTTCTTGCTTTTCTATGCCTTGTTACCGCCGTTGGAAGAATTTCCAATAATTCGTTTATAGCCTGGTGTATTAAGGCCTTGTTGGTCATGATAGTTGCTGTTATTTGGATTGGCTACAAGCCAAAGTTGTTCACGTTGTTTTCAGTAGTCAATATACTTAAATTTGTAATAGACTGTGACTGCTGTGAAGTATAGTTGATTTTTGAAAAGAGATCATGCCTATAGGAGTTGTAGCAAGACTTTAAGCTGACATACGTATACCTTCGATTACTTGTAAATCAAACAAAATTGTTCTCATTTCAGGAATGATTCGCTTGATTGATGGCACTATCGGGGTATAAACGCAGTTTGGGTGCTTATAGTATGTGGTGTCCGAATGACTCCACGCGTACTTTAACCAGCCCAACTGCGTTCATATACACGATAATACCATTTATAACGCAACTCAATACATATGTTTACACCAAAAGCTAATTATTTATTTTCAGAACTGTTAAAATAATTTTTAATATCATTTTAGAAAACCTTACTGTAATTCGTTCTCATAAATTATCTATATAGACCCCGAGGCTTCATTTCGATGACCAGACATGTACATGATATGCCTAGTACGCTATTTAAATCCATATATGGTGATTCACGATCGAGGTTGTCCGGTTAGCGCAGTGGTTAGCATACTCGATTCTCACCAAGGCGACGGTCGGGTTCGATAACTGGCCTGGGGCCCATGTGAATTTGGTTAGTGGTTAAAAAGCCGGACAAGTGGGTTTATCGGGTACTCCAGTTTCCCCCACAATACAATTTCATGCTCTCGCACAACATCGTGCCTACGAGAGTGACTTTGCATAAGTTAGCATAATTTTTTTTGCAAATTGTTGTAAAATGTATAATGTTTATACTAACAAATCCGAGAAGGTTCCGTTCATCGAATATATTGTTTGATGCAGTTGATTTAAGGAATGGAAATTGAGGTGAAAATATTAAGCGATAATCTAATGGGCCAAAAATTACCTTTAACAATACCGCTGTCATGTTAAAAGTAAATTGGTGTAAAAGGATGAACTGTTTTTATTATGGTTTGGGCTTTCTACAAAATTTGTAAGTGATTTCAAGATAACACCTGCACATCTATGCCTAAACGGAGCATTGCATTCTTATTTATAAATGAGAATTATAGAGAAAGCAAAATGTTATTAACTCAAATTTAACCATATAAGGTGGCACCAGGTTAAAGCAATAGCACGGAACGAGTAAGAGACCACAAACAGACCACATTCTAGATGTGCCACTATTGTTCTCTTTTGTATTTCTACTTTCTGATTTTATTTTTGTGGCTGGTTAGCTTTAACACTATGTTAATAAACGATTGGACAAACCCTATTGATTTTCGTTCGTAGAAATCTTTGCATGCAGAGACGATATCCCGACAACTGTGTATGACGTTTTGTTTGTGACTGTGTAAGGCGGAAGGACCTTCATTTTGTGCCTGTTTTACCTTACAACTTGTGTTCTAAACTTAATGTTGGTTAATTGTTAGGCATCTAGGATGTATTATTGCCATTGAACTTGCTCTCTTAATAATTTGGTGTTCAAATGTAAATGCTAGTTAACAATATTGATGTTAGATTGTAAAGCCATATTTGAACAAAAATATAATATATGCAATCTCTATCCAAATAATAAAATGTGCATATAAATATATTGCATAATAAACACATTACGGATGTCTGTGTAATTTCTTGTTTTGCTGTGTTGTCCAACGTATGACATTTTTGGAAGGCATCAACATTTGTTGCAAAAACACAAATAAAAATGTTTATTATATTTCACTTAAACTAAATACGAACCAAAAAGGAAAACAATTTAAGAATTTCCTTTAAGTTGGCGACTTAAGAAGTTTGAATAGGTAATTGACGTTTCAAGTTCATTTAATCTTAAGTGCATGCTGAAGTTTGTAAAGCAACGCAAAATGTTGGTGTTCACCGAATGACGTGATTTTTAAACGACCGATCATCTAATCTCGCCGTGAACTCATTAGTCGAAATTGAGATGAAAGCATTTCCACAGTAAACATAGTCACTATTATTAAATGCCAATCAAATTCCTTTTCCATATCCAACAATGAAAATACAGCACGGCGTATTGAAAATCCGTACCAT
The DNA here is from genome assembly GCF_026914265.1 of Mya arenaria. Taxonomy (NCBI): domain Eukaryota; kingdom Metazoa; phylum Mollusca; class Bivalvia; order Myida; family Myidae; genus Mya; species Mya arenaria. The sequence goes on along the minus strand of NC_069130.1, from coordinate 16,468,345 downwards.
GATACTATCGTTTTCTGATTCCGTATCATGCGAGTACCGTGCGTAATCTTGGAACTACTTTCGCGTTGCTAAAACAAGCATAACAAAAAAACTGGTAAAACCTGTCAACCTTTAAACACATTAAACTATCTAACTTTACTCACGCTTCTGAAGCATGTAAATATTCAGGAACATGGTTATCATGTTCTTCAAAGAACCATGAGGATAAGCGTTAAGGAGAGAACACTTCCAGTCTATCAAGATAGCTACTTCAGTGAACTAGTTGTTGTCCATTTCGAAATTCATAAATTGTTGCATTAATGATTATCCATGTTTATTATCATAAATGTGAGCAGCTCGCCAATATAAAGAAGAAGGCGATTTCAAGTCATCGATAGAAATAGTGACTGACTCACGAACTTTCCTCAATTCTGCATATTATTATCGTCAAAAAGTCCCAAGTATATTTACTTTTTTAAAAATGGCCGCGTTACGTCTACAGGAAATGACGATTAGTGTATACTCGTAAAATAAGTACCGCTTTTTGATGGTTTTTGTGTGCTGTGACATTAAATAATTGTTAATTTTGCTAAAATATAAAATATTTTGTTATTATTATGCTCAATTAAGTGAATTCTGTAATGTTCTGAATTCGTTTGGCTGTAGTAGCCTCCCCTGACTTCATTACACAAACTACGTTAACACATTCGAATTCATACGCGCATTTGGCAGATGGCGGTAAAATCAAATCAAATTGAAACCAAAAAACAAAAAGGAGTAATTGAATAGGCAGGTATTTAAGAAATGGAATATTAAATATTACGATAAAACGATTTTCTGGCGACCTGCATCATGTCTCGTTCGGTGAGTAAACATGTATCCGTCTCGACCTGCGGTCTCGACGGATACGTGTTTACACACCGAACTCGACGTGATACAGGAAACCGTCCTATCATTTTATCCCCTATGTATACCGCTTACACAAAAGCAAACACAAAAACAAATATATATCTTGATGAGCCTATCCAAAGGAGCGGAGTCTAAATACCAACAATCGGACAGAGGAAACCGGTACGGTAATTAAGTCCGCTGCAGACGACCTTAAAGCTTAAGCTCTGCCGAGTATAGAAACAGACCAAATTACTTAAGGTCAATTATGTAGGATTGGTTTCCCACATACTGAGTGAAAGAGGGTCTCAATTTACGTTCGAGTTAATGAATGACGTAGCTGAGCTGGTGTTTGTTAAACAGTTATTTGCAAAATCATATCACCAAGGTATAATGTGTAATACGGATACTGAAAAGCATTCGCAGCATTATTCTAAAGCACACGTGCCAATAAAAATATTTTATTGGGATATATACTTACCGTCAGTACTGTTGGTATTCAGGCAAGAGTTCAGGGAGAGCACAAGGTTCTTGCATTTGGGGCTGTGGTATGTGAGAAGCGAGTGAGGTCCCATAGAATCATTGAACACGTTTCTAGTCTGGAACAGAGACGCCAGAGACGCAAATAGCAGATGAATATATATATCCCGACTTAAAAGAATCGCACAAATGCCGGATCGAGTGTCTGGTTAACTAGTGGAAGAGACACTGACATGGAACCCAATCCAGAGAGCACAAATCTGGCTGTGCATACGATTGTGCTCGACATGAATGAACTCATTCTTGTGAAACAATAGCCTATTCCATGTACAGGTAGACGTTGAGACATGAAACCAACTCATGCTGAAAGCATGGGGTGATATAACAGGCAAAGTCAGGTGAAGGCTAGATCTCCATTCTACCTTATTATGCAGAAATTAGCCTAGGACTGTGGTCACACAGACAAATACATAGATGATATGTTTTGGCATAAACAAACATGGTAAAAACATGTTTGTATGCTTATAGACATGTAACAATGTATCAGAGCATATATCGAAGCAAAAACATGCTTTTACCATGTTCGTTTATTCCAAAATGCATCATGTGAAACTCGCATGCCTCAAGTCGCATGTCTGACACGTTTTCACTAAGCATAATATTTTTTTCTCCAATACGTCCCACCACATTGCGGTATTTGTGGACAAAAACTCCTAGTGCCGTAAGAGCAAGTGTTTATCTATGTGGTATCACGTTTCGTTCGCCATTAAGGCACAGGTAGCTAGTGCATCCGTCAACTAGTTTCATGAGTGATCCTCTTCTAGAAGCAAAGCCATAGGGACAACTAAACGCTGCGGGCACTGGAGTCGATGGTAGCTGAGGACTGCGACATTTTGCAGTTGATAGTTAAAACGGCGCTACAGAGAGTTCCGTTAATAATACCCCGGGGCTTGTGTAAATATATCTGTTAATATTGCTTTTATCTTAATGATGAGAACGAACTACTAAAATAGAAGTCACACAGTCACCTTACAGCCGCCCTGTATAATACTAAGAGCCTAGGGGTTGTCAGCTTCACTATTAATACCTTCCTACAACGTGACAAAAGACGTTGATAGGAAGCATTAGGAAGGTCATCGCGTTACGAGGGTTGATTACAGCATGGTGACCGCGATACGAACTGTTCATGATGTTTGCAACAGAGATACTATAATTCAGTTATTTGTGTTTGAATAATTAGGGAGATATTGAATTTTCACTGCTATACTAGTAAAATATTCTTTTATGTGATTATCATTTACCAAAATTCTTAAGAAACAGATATGTTTAATGACATTACTTAAGATGTATATAGAATGGCAAATATGTGTTGCGTTAATTATACTTATTCTAAGTCAATCAGTCCAGTTACTTTATTCACAGCTTGAATATGAGTTTCTCTGTACATAATGCCCTATATCGCTGTAAGTAGCACTCTGCTACTGAATTCCCACCTGACCTCATCCCTTAAACTGCCAGAGTCACATCAACATACAATTTTACAAAACGTTGTAATATTTTGGCAACCTAAACAACTTAACAAAAAATAACAAGAATATTAATTAATTTTTTGCCACATTGTATTTAGAAACTGCTATCACAGCAGCTGCTATGGATTGTTTTTGCCGCGAAAAAATAATATTTGTAGTCTTATAGTTGGTAACCGATATCTTTAAGCGTTAGTTTGCATTAACTACAACATAAAGAAAAAACACACAACTTGAAACACAATTTAAGCCCATCACGTTGTTTTGCTTAACATTAAGAAATAACACTCACAGTGTGCAAGCAATATATTAGGTTTTTTTGTCATGTTTTTCATTTCTTCATTCATATGGAGGAATGGCATATATAATAATCATTCCATTTTAAATGATATACTGGTCAGAAGTTGAAGAAATATTAGTACTAGAAGTAGTTGAAGCTGAAATTGTATGTTGTCATTAAACCTTTTGGCATTAACTCGTTTTGAAAGGCGACGTCTTTATGTATTGTTTACAAAACCTTAATAAATATTTATGCTTAAATGACTTAATATTATCTTCCTTTCAAAATAAAATGTACGAAACACGCGTTGATTGTAAAAAAATATTAAAGTAGTTGCATCGTTTTAGAATGCACGTTTTGAGAATACCTGATTTTACGGTCGATTGATGTATTATTGCATTTAAATGAATGCGACTTTAGTTTGATAAAAAATGACGTCATTTAATCTATTCAAACAGCTGGTTAACGTTTAATGCCTTTGAACCTTTCTTACCATGTCACATGTAGCTTAGATAAACCATGTTGCTGCTAGGGATTTGACAATTAAGATGGTGATGTATAACATACGACAATTCAATAAGAGTGACACCTTTATTCAAAATCAATACTTAAACATGTATAACAAACATAAACGTTGAGTGATAAACCTTTAGCTACTACCTAAATAATGCATTTATGAAAATTACTAATTACTGATAAGAGGATTGTAACCGTGTGTTTAAAAGCTGAAAACGCAAAATTATTAAATGATTGATGAGTGCTAAAAGATTAACTGCGATCTTCTTTCATCTCATAATGTAGAAATACCGTGTTTCTGCACCTTTATTTCAAATAAAAGTCGGTTTTCTTCGACCTTTTCCATCCTTTTGGTACATTTAAGCAATTGTGTTACGTGTAGTAATCTTATTCGGGAAAAAAGTTTCATTGGTTCCGCGAAGTACCAAATGCTTTACGGTTGAAAATATTCTACCGATGGCCGGAAATGAACCGGGGCCGTCTTCGCAGTACAGTAATATTATGCAGTAGTCAAGATGGAGTGTCACGGAGGCTACTGACACTGTTAAATATTTGAAAATTATTTAAGTGTAACATGCAAATTCATTGGAAAAAAAGTTGTCTCCTGTCTCATGCATATTCAGTAAAACGAGATTTTGTCAGTCAATTGTCCCACGGTATGTATGAAGTGTAACGGAAGAAAGTACCGTGGTTGCCGACGATGATAAAATACAGCTAGAGAATATTTCAAGTTTAAATTTATGATTTATTGAAATAAATGAGCTTTTTTGTTAAAACACTGTCGCCTAATAATACAATGAAAAAACAGGGACAAGCCCAGGAGAAAATTAAAAAAAAATAAGGACCTCATAGCAAGGGTCCTAACGACAATTAAACATAGATACAAACATATAAACAACACATACACAGATATAACCACCGAAAAAAAATAATACCACATACACAAACACAAACACCACAAAAAATGTAAGATAAGTCAAGATGCACTAATAAACTCTTGAAACATTTGAATTAAATTGCATCGCAAAACGCAACTAAATTTGAAAATTGTTTTATTACCTGAAAACAGTATGCTTAATTTAAAGTAACACTCTTATTCAAAATTAATACATATTAAACATTTATAATAAACATTAATTTTGACTGATAAACCTTTTATTGCTCACTCAATAGTGCATTTATGAAAAAAATAATAATTACTAATAACAAAATTGTATACTTGTATTTAATAGCAGAAAACTTAAAATTATTAAATGGTTTGTGAATGCTAAAATATTAACTGTGGTCTTCTATAGTCTCATACGATAGAGGTACCGAGTTTTATGCTCATTTCTTTCAAATTAAACTCGGTATCCTTCATAAGAACTGTTGTTTTTGACATTTATTCAAATTTTTGGAATATCAAACAAAATTATTAATTGTGGTAAATCTTATTTGGGAAAACGTTGACATGATAAAAAGGTAAAATTAATAGTTTGTTTTACAAAGCATATACAGATTGCGTTCTATGACAGACTGTATTCGGAACATCAAATACAGTTAAGCTTATGATTTGCTACCCACTAAGAGCAAATATGAACCGAAAAACTGCTCAATGAATTTCAAATATTTTTTATTTTACAATAAGTTTATATGTCGTCAAATGTTTAACTATCACTATTTCTTTAAGAGTAATGAATTTCTTCAATAGGTAAAGATTTCAGATCTGTTTTCAATCATAAACCAGACAATAATAATTTATCATGTATGTCACTCAATCCCCCGAAAAAGAAAATGCATTAAACCTCAATGGCTAATTATAATATACCATATTACTTAATTCTGTGCTACTCCATAAAGGCGCCTTACAGTATAAAACGTAAAAAGTATTATGCACTCTATTTCAATTTATCATCATTACAGTATTTCAGATCTAGTTTTGGTAATATGCACTTCGGAATATATTTCCTTGTTTGTCGCTCAAGATATTTCTCTTTCTGTTGAACTTGTCCATTTATAAAATGCTGCATTTTTGTCAGCTAAACTTCAACTTTGTATCTTTTCTCAGCCATAACGTGTTTTTGTGAAATAAAATTAAATTTGTATTGCTTTATAAACCATATTTATTTCTCGACAAATTTGAAATACTCAAAGACTTATCACTTATAAACGAATTTTATATTATACTTTAAGATAATTCAAATAATATTATTAAATTCATATAAAAAATACAATTATGAAACATAATCATCGTTATGTAAATTGTACCAAATTGTTAAACATTCTACAGTATCAGATTATATGAATAATCCGATAATTCGCTTTGTTCGTGACAACACTCCAGACATACAACAGATACATCAACATAGACATTGTTTTGTTAATAAGGATCTGTGTTACCACCTTTGAACGGTCAGTGAAATATGGACCTCAGTGTTTGATTCAAATAATTTATGTTACCTTAGATTATTCGTGACATATATCAGCAGTTTAAAGCATAATAAATATATATCTTAATCGATGATACATATGCAAATCATTTGTAAGAAAAATGTATTAAATATTCATTTGTATACTGGTTAAAGGGACTCGTCCTAGAATTTTAAGGTTAGACCTCTTAAATAATAGTTTCGTTTGAAGCGTGATCAAAACGCGTGTCTCAATAATATTTAGCATTATTAATCAACTATAACGTATTTAACGAGATACAGAGACTATTGCCGTATCAAAACAAGACAATTGAAGACAATATATGCCAGAACTCGCTCTATATCGACCAAACTCGGCCAATATCGACAAAACTCGCCTAATATGAGTTTACTCCGCTTTGATTGGCTACAAAACTCGCCTAATATAGGATTTGAGAAATGAGCCATTTTCATTGGCTGTCGGAACTCGCCCTATATGAGAAATACGCTGGAAATTAATTTTAAAGGGTAGCCATTTTGTTTTCAGTTTCCGACTGTTTTGAAAATTTTGTGTTTGTATAAACCTTTATATTTGGCATAATTGAACCTACTGAACGATTGAACCACTTTGTACGGTTTGATATAACAGTTGTATTTAACCCGTAGGTGGATTTTACGACTATTATGATTTTGTACGCCGACAAAATGGACGACGAAGGTGAAACATTTGACGTGTTGGCAAACGATTTACAAAATTAAGACGAAAAGACATGCTTCCTTACAATGTACAGTGCTTTATTCATAAGTATGTGCAATGTCACTATAAAGATGCATGTCAAAATCAGCAAAGTCAAGTCTAGAAATGCAGACACCATGCATTAATAAGGGATAAATTCGGCTTCAATGTGACCTAAAGGTAAGTTATAAGAATGTTTTTAACCAAAATGGTAATAGTTAATTAATAAAAAACTTATTAATAAGGTGATTAAATATTGGCCAAGTTATTTGTCCTCGGTCAGCTGTATTTGAATTCGCCCTTTCGGGCTCAGGCAAATACAGCTAACCTTGGAAAAATAACAAGGCCAATATGAAATAACCTAATTAATAACATTATAATATATTTATTTCAAGTTCAGAGGAGAGTCAATGATTATTTAGAATTTGTTCAGAAAATGTACTATTGTGCCGAAAAGCTTTAATAAATTAATTGAAAATTATTTCTTGTTGTGACTGGTTTGATAAAAACGAGTATCCGTCAGTTGCTATTTTGTTTGCGTGTATTAAGTTAAATAATACTTCTCAAGTTTAAAATAAAGATTATTGCTAACACTCACTCTGATAACGAATCACTTGAATCGATATTTGATATCTTTTATAAGAGCACGCACTAGCCTTTAAGATATCATTTTTAACAGTACCCAATAACTAAATGGTTAACAACTTAATTTTACATTTCATAGATATGAAGATGACGTGTATAATAAACCTACCCGTATAGGAAAACGACGGGTATTGCCCTGAGTTTGAACAAAGAGAAAGTGTGTAAGTGTGTATTCAATACAAAGTTAAACGGAAAAAAGATGAGTGAAACAAATATAAATGAAATAATTGTTGCGGCGATAGATTTTGGAACGACATTTTCTGGTTACGCCTACTCTTATAGGGAGGAGTACTTACGAGATCCTCTTCAGGTTCGTGCTTTCGCTTTCCATAGGCATGTACTATGTGTGCGAAACTTATATTTAAAGTTTGCTCTAAATATTTTTTTAAAACACTTGAGTCTGTTTTTAGAATCCATTATATTGAAATACTCCTAATCATCACTTTTAATGGTAAAATTGGATAAAAACGGTTTTTCACTACCTAATTACGGTAGGGCTGTAATGAATGAACTTTAACAGCAAGAGGTAAAGATATCTCCTTTTCTATTTAAAATGATTCTATATATAGGAAATCGTTTGAACATAATGAACGAAATGACATGCCTTTTTATAACAAACCTATTTTTTTTTAGTTAATATTTCTACAGTACCAAAAAACACGATTTTTGTTCATTTTAATTATTATTTCCGTTGAAATGTGCAATGTTTTCTGCAATCAAATACCAAAAATATACCATTTCGTTTTCCAAAACTAGGTGACATTTTGAACGACGGGTACAGTTCACATTCGGAACTCCTCGGCCATTGTTATCTAAAACAACCTCGGATGTATGCCGGTACATCAGTAGAATAGTTCGTAAAATATCGAATTATATCATTAATTATATGAAGTAGTTTAACTTATATTTGTCGATCTAAGTTTAAACTGGTTGCCAGTGAAGTGTTTTATTGCAAACATAATTAAGATTACCAAGAGTTAAGACATTAATTTTAGCTGCAAAATTAAATTATTTCGCGATCTACTTGCATCGGACTTAAAGGGGCAACAGGACTATATAACCCTCCAGGTGGCGCTGATGCAAGCTTTTGTATAATTTTATTCATGTTTCACATCAGGGACACATTTTCCAAATTTATGCAATGCTTACAAAAAGTTGAGACATGAAACTTTGCAGGCATGTAGAATGAAGGTTAAACAAATAAAAAAATCTTAATTTGTTTTTGAAACATTACTAGAAACATGACTTTGAGAAAAAAATCCAACTGTCAGATTGAACATTTGAATTTGCCGGGGGAGTTGCTAATTGGTGTTCTGGGGGTTATGAACTCTCTATTGTAAACATTACCACGTGCTGATGTTAACATCCCTAGCAGCTTACTTGTAGCAGACGACATGCCTCACTATCAAATACTGTAGTAATAAAAGTGAACAAACTTTGATAAGTTTTTATTCCACCTGCTATTCCGAAAATTATTGATAGATATCATCAGCTTCATATGCTACATTTTAGTCTAATTGTTTTCTATGATATTAACACTTTTTACTTTTGAAGCGTTACGTAATTAATAAGTCTAGTGAATCATTCCTAGGTTGAAATATGTAACATTGTTTTCATATTTGTCGTTTTAAAAAAAAAAATTATGAGCCTCTTTGCTTAAATGTTAGTTGCTCCTTCGCTTTTCTATCAAAAGCTTTGTAATCATTACAAATGTTTATATCCCAGCCAGGTAAAGTGAATATCTCCTATTGTTCTTCAGTCATGTATATCTTTGTCCTGATTATTTTGTTCCATAATTTGAGTCTTCTTATTGTGCCCAAAGTTATTATTTTAAAGGAATACAGTACCTAGTTCCATGGCTTGCAAATGTTCATGTATAACTGTGTTTGAGTTCCCTCCTTTTTGACTCAAAATGTGCGTTTGATTTCCAGTTATCAATACACAAACCAGATTCCAGCCAGTGACATTTAATTACCAATTAAAGGTGTCAACACTATCTGAATTGTTTCCTTGCTGAACTCGTTTACAATAAGGTTAATTTGTACTAGGGTTGTGGATGCATTCAATAAAGCATTATTATTGTTTGTTGACAAAATAATTAGTTTTGGATTCCAGACTGAGAATAAACCTTGCTATTTTGGATTGGAATGAGAATGCTGATTCTAAACATTTGAGATGGATGTCCCATACAGAAAAAACATCTAGTCGAGCTTACAAAATGCCAGTTAGGAACAGGAAACAATCATTTCAAAGAAAACATCTGGAAAAGTTGGCGTGGTCATCTTTATTTCATATAGAAGATTGTAGTGTTGGGAAATACATCGTCTGCTCTGATCAGCCCTGTTTGTTTACATTTCTCTTGTGTGTGCTAAAGATAGAACACTGAGTTTAACAGACAGGTACATAGCTGAGGGAATTTACAATAAGCCACTCCCCATTTACTCGCTGCCGAGGCAGCGAATGTTGCCCCTTTAAACATACCGATTTCTGAGTATGTAAATATTTATGCAAAAACCTAGAGAAACAAGCTCAGTAGCAAAATGTTTACACATAAACCCGATTTAGTGGCACTGGGCAAACGCCAGAGACATAAAACAAAATATCACAAACAAGAAACATAGAAGAACAGTACAAAACTCCAGAAACAGCAAAGCCTTCAATAATTCTTGAATGTCGTTTAAGCCGCTGGGAAGCAATGCATTTTATTTTGTTACTTAATTGCTTAAAAACGTAAAGCCAAAATTACAAACTACTACTTTAAGCAGCCGCAATACTTAATCATGTCGTTTATTAAATGTCTGTAGATCACCTGCGGCATTATCTATTTTTGTCAAAACTGCTTTTTATTTAACTTCTTTCATCAAACTTATATCCAATTTCTAGTTTTGGTGTTGTCTATTTTACGTTACTATTTATCTGTTGAAACAATACAACCATAAAATGCAACAAGTATGTTACAGGCATTACATACAGGACTCATAGTATTTTTGTGCCAATTTACCTTTGTACTTGATGACCTATTACAATGCTGTTGTATCATACGTGGATACGAGGCTTTCGAAAATGGTTTATTAAAATAAACATAATAATTGTGTCTAAAAAATGCTAAAAGGGTAATTTAAATTTTAGTGACCTCTTAATTTATATCTTGGTAATAACAGTTTTTTAATGGTCGTATTTTGTTGTTATGTAAATGTGCATCCACTTTTTTTATCCCAGTCTTAATTGTTAATTAGGTAATTTACTCAAATATATAAATATTTGTTAATTGCATCAGTTTACAGTTAAGCACATTAACGTGCAAACAACCTACATAGTTTTACATAGACATTTAAGTTAGGGTGGTGGGTACATGCCGTCTATTTCAGTTCAGACGTTTGGTAATATTTACATATAATTATTTGGGGAATGTGGCTAGCAACTTATAATATTAAACATGACATAACACATTTGATAAACTGAAACAACCGATATAATAACATACTTGAAAACATTGTCTTTGCCAATTTCGTTTAAATTGATAAACTTGTAGATTTACAAGCATTGTAGTATTTCTGGGTCCCAAACATTTAAAATATCTCTTAAGGTCAACGCTTTTGGTCAAATATATTTAATGAATTTAAAAATATTTCATTCATGGAAATTAAAAAAAATGACAGTTTAAAAGTAATGCTTTTCGTCGACAACATCGGCCAAAGAGAAACTTTATTTTAGATTTAGGTACAGTTTGTTGTCCCCATCTACCAAGTATGTTATGGAAGTGGAAGTGTATGAAATGTATAAGATTTCAGCTTCGACAGTTTTGCAATATATTGAAATACTCCTCAAATGTTTTATCATATATAATTAACGCATGTATTTTAGATGAGCTATTGATTTGTTCGAATCAGGTTTAATAAAATTCGTCCACAAGAGTGGATTTTACAATTGAAGAAATGTTCCGCGTATTCATTCTAGTTTGGTTAAGCCTAACATATGAATATATCCCGTTTGATCAAGTATTGATTTAATACCTGTGTGCCAAGAGGTATTTTTTTAATCAATAGGCTAACCTTTAAAGTTTGCACTGACAACATTATCAATTCGCTAATTATTTGGCACCCTGCCACTACCCCAGGGAAATAGACATAATATCAATATTATGGCTTTACAAGTCGGACATGTCTTTAAGGGACTGGACCATGGTTTCTAAAATGCACTTTGTACAAACACATAGAGTAATGGTTGCAAATCAAGTATTTAAACTAAGATACTGGCAGCTGGAACTCTTCAGAAAATGTTGATATTTTCTCCTGAAGACCAGACTTTTGAATTCAGTTTCTAACGGGATTTAGCGATTCGTTGTAGCGTAATTGGTTGTTTGACATTATCACGTGATGTTATCACTGTTTTCTAAAAAAGGTCCAAATTCTCATTTTCTTTGGTAAAAGACCATGTGGCCTACAGGTATCAGTCTCGTTTTTTATATTTCTACTTAACTGGTGCGGGTTCGCACCCTACTACGACCATTTTTTAAACTTTGTGTTTTCTTCTGCAAGTTTCGTATGAAAGAGTAAAATAATGATACTAGAATAAGTGTTTTCAGATGCATAACCGGGAAAACGTTTGGTAATAAAAATTAGCGAGCTACATTTAGCAGTTTTCAGTTGAATCAGAATGAATGGGTTTAAATTATACTAATAATTGTAGAATTACAAGTCGTATTATCACATACGCTGTGCAAATAGAAAATGGACCTACGTTATCTACATACAGATATATTCAAATCGCTGGGATGGCCAGATTCTTCCGCAAGCCCCTACTGTGCTACTGTTCAACAGTGAAAAGACGGAATCTTACTTCGGATTCGAGGTTTGTTCGAAAAAAATTGTATTCCGGATTACTATTATTATCTTTACTTTTAATTTTATTCGCAATCAAAGAGGATATTAACAATGATCGGGGATTAACCCTATAGCAACCGTTACAAGAATAATAGTTTGACAGTCCAGGTGTTGGAATCTTTCACCAACGTAGGCAGATAAGTATATTTGCTTTCGGACAGTGATCTACATCGAAATATGTCGTACATTGCTGATATGTATTCACTTAAAGGCGGAAGAGAAATACGATGGACTTATAAAAAGAAAAGAACATAAAGACTGGCGATATTTTCGAAGGTTCAAAATGGATCTTCACAGAGAGAAAGTATGTTGTTACTTATATGTGTTTTGAAAATTGAACAATGCATACCATTATTTAGTTACAGTAACTGTTTTTTACTTGTGTACTTTTATAGTTGATATAAGCATAACATCCAGGTAGTACCACTTTTAAAACTTAACATAACTATTTAACTGTTAATTATCTAAACAATTATCTGTTTGAAACGTAAACATAATTTTCTTTGATGTCTAATTAACCACTTTATAGAAACTCACACGGAAAATGACTATAAAAGATGCACAAGGGAGAAAGATGCCTGCGGTGGAAGTTTTTGCCGCTGCCATTAAACATTTGAAGAATCATTTTATGGAGCAGGCTGGGCTGAGGGTAAAACTCCAGGAGCATGAAGTTCGTTGGGTGATCACCGTCCCTGCTATCTGGAGTGATGATGCCAAAGAATTCATGGTTGAGGCGGCAGAAATGGTTTGTCGTCATACTTAGTTTAAAATGCATCCATATAATTCGTCGATACGAGGCTTTTTCATGGTAATTTAAACCATCATAACTTTATACGCCTAACGTCATAATTAAAATTCCAAATAAAATGTTTTTCTTAATTTTTGCATTAAGAACATGAACGTCACACCGACAATTTGACATCCTGCTGTGACAACACGGCATCTTTTTTCATTTGGACTGTATCATGATATTATCGTTAATGCATTTGATTATGAAAATATGGTTTTGATAGAAAATATGGGCCTCCTTCAGTTTCATTAAGTTGGGTCTGTGTGACATTATATTTGAATATAAATGTTGAAAAACATTGAAGTGTCAGATACAATCCGATTATATCTTTGCTTCTCTAAGGCTGGAATAAAAGAAGATCAATTATCACTTGCATACGAACCAGAAGCTGCGGCTATCTACTGCAAACATATAAGACTTGCAAAGCTTAAAGAGCCAGGAAAAGATGCAACAATTCAACCGTTTCCTACGGGACTGAAGTTTCTTGTTCTTGATTTTTGAGGTGAGTGTAGCTTGAATACATTTATTTTGACATTGCAGTGTATCTTATGACAGGGTTTAAGAATGTCACACATACTAATCAGTCATGTATTTAAGCTATCTGCTATAATAATGATTGGCACTACTTTTGGACAAATGTTGCCCTTGTCATCAATGGCGACATATGTTAGGCAAGACAAAAACATAATCAAAAAGGCAAATTCGTATGCGATTTCCTTAATCAATAATCATTTTATTACTTAAGTTTATACATCAATTTGAGATTTGATGTTTCATTTTTTCTACTTGTCTTGTTAGGTGGAACTGTCGACATTTCCGCACATGAAGTGCAAGAAGACGGCACCCTAAAGGCACTTATAGAGCCTATAGGTGGGAAATGGGGAGGGACTCTTGTCGATGACGGTTTTTTAGAAATATTTGAAGGTCTCTTTGGAGCGGATATCATGAATGGCCTAAAACACGACATTGAACAAGCCGAATCAAAACGCGAGCTTGATGCCGAAATTGAAATGAAGAAGAGAACAATTGTTGGTAAAAGTAATGCCAAGGCTAATAACACTATTTCGATTAAACTACCATTCGCATTGCGTGAAGGAACAAAGTCTGCTCAGTTTGAAAGTGCTTTAGAAAGCGGAACATATGAACTCATACAAGGTAAACTCCAGATTGACAATTCAATTTTGTTATCGGCCTTCGAAAATTCAGTTTCGAAAATCGTACAACATCTTAACATTCTGCTGGGAAAGACCGAGTTGGACGATTGGATGCTGTTGTTATGGCTGGCGGATTTTCAGACTCGAAAGTAGTTCAGGAAGCAATCAAAGACGTTCTAAAGAATTACCCGAAAGTAGACTTGATAATACCAGAGAACAGCGCTTCAGCTATTGTTCACGGTAATTATGCAATACTATGACATAGAAGATCCGATGCCATGTGCTCTAGCATGCGGCTTTTTTTCTTATCGAGGCTTTCGCCTTTCCTGTTATTACCCCGTTTCTCATTATTCAACCACTGTCTAAAATCCCATCATGCCCGAAGCAACTGTTACTACCAAATATACATTAAACTATCAATTTATTAATGAATGCGATGTTGCTTTTTCTTTTTTGCGTATCATGTTTGAAGCTTCATATGTTTGGTTGTGTTCTTTCAGGAGCTGTCTTATATGGATTCAACCCATCAGTTATATCAACCCGGAAATCAAAATACTCGTATGGTAGGTTTAAGTTATCTCTTCATATCTATAAATCCTTGTGTTAATTATTAGAGAAATGTAAAGGAATGCAAATGATGTCAATTATTTGATGAAAACTTAAACTTTTTTGAAAAAAAGAAAGAAGAGCATGCTTCAAGATGATGAAGTACAAAAAGCAGACGCATATTATAATTTGTTTGTAAGATTATGTTGTCCGCTTTAAACAGGTATCATTCTTGGCAGTAACTATGTACAGTAAATACTTTATGTCTTATTTCAGGAATTAGTACATCGGCTCCGTTTTTTGAAGAACATCATCCGTTGTCACATATTGTGCAAAGAGATGGGTCCAACAAATGTGAAGACATATTCAAGGTCTTTGTTAAGAAGGGTGAGGAAGTGATCCTGGACAAACAACGGCTACTCATACCTTCAAACCCTCTCCGTTGACTCGAGAGAATCAAACTATTGAAGTTTACAAGTCAGAGGACGACGAACCACCAATGCTTGTTACAGAATGCCAGAAAGTTGGGCTTGTGTTTTATTGTACCCAATGTTGACTTTGACGCAACGACTGTCAAAGTAGACATGAAGTTTGGAGGTACACAGATGACCGTTTCCGCAATCGTAAATGGGCCGAATGGAAGTAAATTAGTGGAAGCCTTTTTTGATTGGCTATAATACACATTGTCGTCACTGTTTATGATTCAAATCGTGGTATGAAGGTTGGAAACGAAGATTCTGTGTTACCAAACATTGTGATAAAACTACAAAAAGTTTCAGTGCTCAACTGATGGTATACTCTTGTTCATTGTTACAACTATAAAGAAAGATAAATGGCATGAAGTTTATATACGGTTTGCCTTACAGATATATTACAGGATTGTACTTTATAAATTGAAGGCAAACATTTGAATAGTTTAAACTGTCAGTTGAAGTTTTCGTGCTGCGATCATTCCAAGCTGTTAAGAGGCCTGCGACACTATCCACCTTTTGTACGGCCGACTAAAACAGGAAGTAATCCTTGTCTTTTTCGGACTCTCGACGCCGTACTCCAAATATCATCTACTGCAAAAAAACAACAACAACAATAATACAATTTATACCAATCATCATACAGATGTAACTAATGTACGACTTTTTCAATAGTTAAACATCTTGTGATTGTGTTAGAAGACACATAGTTAATCATACTTAAGATATATATTGTCTCCTTGATGTATGCATGATATATACTTACTGTTATAATTTGGGGTTTTAGGCATAAGATTGTTACATACATTGTATGATTTACATTTTTTAACATATTGGTAAATTCCCTACTGAAACAAACTTGTTATTGAGATAGACTCAATGAATTACGTTCCAAGGCGTTACCTAAGTAACAATCCTTGATAAACATACCTAGTTTATTATAAATAGTATGTATGCTATGGGCTGTTTGTTGAGTTTTGTGCTGTTCTTCCATGTTTCTTGTTTGTGATTTTTTGTTTTTATTTTTATATGTCTTTGGCGTTTACCCAGTGCCAATAAACCGGGTTTATGTTTAAACATTTTGCTACTGAGCTTGTTTCTGTAGTTTGCATAACTATTGTACCTAGATACAAGACTTTAAACACTTTTCGTCGAGAACACAGTTTGACCATTCAGTGTAAGAGACGCTTGTGAAGTATATATATATCAACGTTGTGCGCTTGTTTGACTGATATGTAAACAAATATGCGAGTCGTATGATTTTTGGTGTGAATGCAAAAAAGATTTTTAATATGTTATGTATATTTTATATGAATTGTTATGATTGCTAACAACGTAAAGCCTGAATCGGATATCATTTCCTTAAGAGAAAATACATCAACCGGGTAATCCCGACTTTCATTCCTTCCATACTGCATGGCAGCGATTAATCAACTGCCTTCACTCACGCAAGTTATAGTTAACTAGTCCAGATCATTGACAACGTTTCTAACACGGATCAAACCTGGGTCACACCGGAGGTCCGATGCACTTATAGCTTGACCTCTCGACTATCGCTACCAAATAGATTCTGGATGTATGTTTTTAATCACGCCCATTAAAAAGCCTCATATTTTAATTCGTCCAAACAAGACTATGCGCCACTATGGATAATGAAACGTCAAATATCTTTGTTCTATATGTATTACAATTAAAGCAGTGTTGAGATTGATTTTTGATTAGAAACACATATTTATTTTCTACATATTTAGTTACAGTAATTGATACATGTATACCTTTTCTAATAAAACGACATGTTCATTAAGTATTGAAAGCGTTATTGGTATGATGATATTTATATTGATGCAGTGCTGGATCTATCATGTGTTTCAGTTTCGGATAAAACAATCCGACACGAGGGCACCTGCGTTGGCATGCCGAGTTACCGGCTACGAAGCTCACCCGAGGGTCGGATTTTTGTATCCGGATCGGACACACATGACATATAATTTTTCTTGCATACCAAAAATTTCATTTTTTTTTTAAATGAAAAAAATACAAAGAAAAGTGCATGTTTATACATTCCACCAAAAGGGGCGTGCGATGATGTTTACTGACGTCATGAAGCGCAGTTTTTTCTATTCTCTGCCTACGTCAAGAAGTTCCTTCATTTTCACGTCTTTAAAGGGTTATTTAGTTTTGTTTTGAAGATATATTTTTGTATCTTTATTGTTTATGTTTATCTTTTGAAATCTCATAATTCTGGCTACAAAAAGTGTTAAATAAAAGAAATAAAAAAATATTACGTCACAGCGCGTGACTCATCTGGCATGGGGTGTGCCAGATGGAATTTTCCAGCACGGCTAAATTCACCGGAAATGCCTATCCTGTGTGCTAGATAATATTTTCACTTAACGTTTAATAAATAAAATAAGTCGTGTCTTTTGTCTTTTATTATACCATGAACAGACAACGTGACGATAGATCTTTTAATAATCATCCAGCAATATACGAAAAAGGAGACGCGGTATTATAATTTTATCAATCTTTGCCTTTGCTGTTTTTTGATATATTTTCAACATCTAAAGCAAAACATGACTGAAAATTACAGCGAAATCACTGCAAAAGCAAATGCTGCCTATTATGACAAACGAAATATTCAAACAAACATGGGATGTAAAAGAGATTAATGTTTGTTTGAAGGTGAATTGCAAAAAAGCACACCTTGAAAACAGAATGGACGCCACATCCGCGACAAGATGAATAACGTGGACAGTTGCAAAAGTGTTATTCAAAGCCATTTAATTGAAATGCATCCTTTGCCGCAGAGAGGAATGGACACCACTCTAGGCATATTCCGTCCTTCAAACAAAGATACAGTGTATGGAAAACTATGGAGGTATGCAAAATGGAAATATTTTATTAGCCTGACTGGTCACGTCGTCCATTTAAAACCAATTTAGAGATGATAGACTCCATGGAAAGAGCAATTGTTGAAGAGGGCAAGTGGATTAGGTTGTGCGTGTCCCTATAGTATAGCTTTGATGATTACACTTTCCCTGTAGCGTTTTGATACTATCAAATATTAAGGCGCAATAGTTATAAATCGGTGTTCATGTTGCGACAGCACTTGTAGTATACCAATATTCTTTGATTGATTCCTACGGCGTTTTTATGTATATCGTTAATGTACAGCATACCACAATACAAAACACTAGAACTTGTTTAATGCAATCGGTAGTGAATTTAGATAAACACCATGCGATAAAACCTAGAGGGTTAAATTAATAATTGAAAAAATTTCCCTTCACAATTATGACAAATAAGAACTTTGTCTATCAATGGATATATTGCAAAATGAGTGCATATATAAGTTTAGTAAAAAACAGGCTTAAATGAAAATTGTTGATGAAAATGCTGTTCCTTAATTCCTTATCTGTTCTTAAGAGAAAAGTAACAACTCTTTATCACTCTTAAAATCACCGGAAAGCATATAACAAATGTACTTTGCAGAATGCCAACTTTAACGTCATTTTGAATACACTGAACTACAGGAACAAGCTCAGAGACCAAAAGATTTATCGATAACCAACTTAGAGGAACACAGTTTGATGATTGGCAGGCGCTGTACGAAAGACAATGCCAGAACCGTACTAAAGCGTTAAATTTAAAGCCCTAATTTCTCGACATATCTTAGGCGTAAATAGCCAAACTAGGTATTAAAACTTAGTTTTAAAAGACATGAAGCATTGTATTACAATTATCCTAAAGGTAACTTCCCTTAAGAGTCTCAAATCTCTTATGATATGAATATACACAAATCAAAACCAAAACAAAAATAATAAGGCAAGCTTGATTCTGTTATTAGTGGTTGTTTGTGCAACTGGGGCAAGTATTTAATTTTCGATATTAGAATTCTTATATTGTAATTATTGTTGTCGTAAAGTATAATAGAATTTAAAGAAGTCCTGGGCAATTGGTTATTCATCACACTTGGTTGATGTCTTTGACACATAGAGATAATGAAACACAAAATATAGGCGATTAAAGTTTTTATTAATATTTATTAAAAATGTGACTGTCTGTACACAAACTTAAATCCACATTACTTAGCTACTCGTTCGTATTCAAGGTAACAAATGTTACTATTGAAGTGATGATCCTTTTTCCGTATGCATATATTCCAAATATCTCTGTAGATGGTGTAAAGGATGTAAACGATCTCTTCATGTATTTATTTCTATGGTTCAGGATAATTAAGTATACATACGGAAGAACCCGGGTTTCAGCACCGATCGCGTCTTACCAACATACGTTATTCGTTTTGGTACCATAGCTCAAATGCCTGGCGTTCGATAGGGTAGTTTTGTGGTACTGTGAGTTTATGTTTTACTGGCCGTTCGAAAGCCATTTCCCATCATTTACCGATAAATCTATATGTATGCATGTGTGGTGTATTTATAGTGAGTATAAGCTTCGCGTATCTTCTCCAACGCCTATTGGGCCGTTAACCTGTGCGTTTCAACAGGGCTTATACTTGTTTTTGTTATTTCTAGACTGGCCCCCGTAGTTTCCATTGCATCATAATTTAAAACTCTTGAAAATACAACGCTTAAGCAGATGTTGTGAGGCGTTAACAGTGTTTATATTAAACCTACTGCCGATAAATACCTTTAATAAGACCGGGACTGAAGTTTTCCAACTAAATTATTTCTGTATTACGAGAATAGGTCTATTCCAGCAATTGCAATATACCTTTTGGACACCCTTTTTCGTCATACTCTATCGGGAATTGCGGAATGCAATCACACTTCATCTTTGACTCGAACTATGGTTTCTTGTTACTGGTTCAAATCAGCATACATTCCAAGCTGTTTGCCTCACAGCATTGGTGTGTGATAACGTTGAAAATACACTCTTTTTCTAGGTTTCCAAATATGCATAAAGGTAATCTTGCAATACAGAGCAGAACATATTGTATTAGGTATTCACACGAAATTTATCACACACGTTTTCTTACCTTGATAAAAAACAAGACTCTATAAAACAATCAAATACCATTTATTTATGACGTCACGTCAACAGTTAATACTAGTTTATATCAAAATTCAATTGATGATATATAATAGTATAGCAATCTTTATTTTGGGGTAACTTATTTCATTTTTATCTTATGTGCATATAGTCTAAATGGTGATGATAATTTCATTATAATCGCTGCAACCTCCAATAAATAATTTAACGAATTTAAACTCGAAATAATTTACTGATGTAAATAAACAGTTTGGTATATCCGTTATACAGTGATTAAAGGTTGAAATGTGGCAAAAATGGTATTGTATTGGTCTAAACCTGTTTTGATACAATGAAGGGATATACAATAATGTATGATTGGGCATTATATAAATATTATATAATTACGATGAATGGCATCATCTAATGACACCAAATATGACATATCGTGTATTCCTTCATATGTGGACGAAATGAATGCGTGTTCAGGTATCATTGATCATTATATATATGCTGAATATGGATTAAGCATGTTGACTTTACGATACATGCCTTACAAAGTTACTTGGGCGTGTTTATTATCAGTAACGTGCTAGTTGGTATTGGCCACGAACTATATGTTCCGCGGGAACCGCTCATATCTATGATCGCGTTTTGTCATTGTATATGGGTCAGACAGTCACTAGAAGAGACTGTCTAAAATGTTTTTAAATATTAATACAAAAAAAAAATCATTTTTACAAAAGCCTTAGACAAACAAAACGATTGGGTTTTTATAACAAAGGTATTTTATATTGACATTAGAAAAAAAGATGTTCCAACCTATTTTATTGCCTGACTATACACTAATCGCAGAGCCACATATGTGTTCGTTCCCTCGCTTGTTTACGTTTTAAGGAGATTTATACCAATATATCATGTGCTATACTTTATTTCTTTTTTCGGTTTGTATGTAGACGTTGATGTCGTTTACCTTGAACGGTAAGATCTTGCTGAATGGCAGAAATAATTCTTATAGTATAATAACGTAAGTGTAAAATACGACGTCATGGTTTCAGGATTTTCTGTGTCGATAAATGAAACGGCTGTGACCTGTGGTAATGTTGTTTGAGGTCTTTTGAAGTAATCTATGTTGTAAATCGCTTGTGAATAAATAGGAAGCATTTAGGCACCAGTTCACCACAACCACTTATAATAAGTGGTAAGCTTGATAAACATTCAGTTCCCTTAAGGAATGTTGGCGAAAAATCAAACTAAAGTAATCTTTTGCGACGATTTAAGATTGTTAATGGGTGTTGTAATTTGTTTGTGGTTCAATGCCGACAACACGTATACCTAAAGAGACCAGCTGTGTTGTGGTTGAAAATACCACATTACAAAATGATGCCTTTGATAAAGTAGTTCAGTCTACGGCAGGTGCGAGTCCTGACACGAACAAAAATGAGACTTTAACCTAAGCAAATAAGTTTCAACACAGTGTAACGCTGCTGGTTTCTGACTGTGTCATGCCTGGTGGATCGACCCTCTTCTATCGGGGGGATTGATGTTTGTAGGTGCTGTAGCCATATCATGTTTTTGGGCGGAAATTCCATGTGAGTGTTTTTTATGGTCGTTCATTTGCAGTTTAGTTTACTAAATTGCGACATTAGTTAACGCACAAAATGTTCAACAGCAAATTATTTAAAGCGGTACAATCGCAGTGGTTTTAAGCTACATAAGTTTAAGGCACTACTAGTGCTCTTAGAATGTTTCTCTCCAACAAGCTTAAAACATGAGCCATCTCTAAAATGCATTAACATATACATTAAATGCAATATAAATTAATTCAGATATTTTCTATAATGTAAGAATAATACTTGAGAAATGTACGTCCATTAACATTATAAACAAAGGCAATTTCACTTTCCTTTTAAAAAAACACACATTAGACAGACGTCACCATCCGGTACAACATTATGGACATAATACAAACACTTCACCAATGACTGCAAACGATGGTTTCCTTGTAAATAAAGCTATTTCCTGATTGGAATTTTCAGATGCGTTGAGACCTAGAAACAGTGCATATTCCTTTGTACCATCATAACACCTTTTACGACATAGATTATGGCTGATAAGTTTTGTCTCAGTATGGGTACCGAATTACATTTATAATGTGCGCGTTAGAAAATAAGTGTTCACTATACCTGTTGTGTAACTATCGTCTTTGCTTTGAAATCCACTGTAATGTATTGATAGAGCTGATTTATAAAGAATATGTTACACATTAAAACAAGAAATAAATATCTTATATTACCAAACTATAACGATAGCCCAGCCATATCCACATGAAGTAGAAGGTCATTAACATATTCATGTATTACACCTTAAATCTAACAGTGTCATTTGAAAAAAAAGTATAACTGCATTGTCTTACCGAGGGTTAAAATCGAACTAAAAATATTGCATAACATCAACTGAATATAGTTTAATAATTATAAAAGATACATATTCGATACATGTACTAAATTATTCATAACCAAGGTACCAATGTGTTTACCTAGCCTTTTGTTTTAATATTAATATCCCTTATTACATCTTATTTCAAGCAGATTTTACGTACAATTTGACGTAGTCAAGGTCGACGTGTTGCTCCGGATACCCTGACATGACCGTTTTTAAATTATTATAAAATCCGTAATAAACAAGCGTATTTAATGAAACGTTTAATACTTGTTCAAGAGAGTTTGAAACTGTTTTCTTTTTTTTGTAAATAAATATCATTTGCATGGAAAGTCGACGACATTTATTATCAACCCTCGTATGCCTACCTATTTTCAGGTTTCGTAGAAGGACCTGATTCCGATGAGTTTACACAATACTCGATTGATGGCTGTTCTACCTGCACTAATGTTTCAGTGGCTGCATTTTCTAAGCATTTATTCTTAGCCTCACATGTCGGCATATCTTTGCTCGATGGCTGTGAATAGATGAAAAGCATGTCGTTCATATACACTGAAATTTCAAATGCATTTCACCTAAACTGACCTAAAATAGTTCTCTGCAATAGTATGTTACAAACCTATGTTTAGCTTGATAAAGTTGATAATTCTATCATTAATATACAATCAATATTTTTTACAAACCAAGTAAGATTTACACCCTTCTTGGTCCGGTTTCACAAATAAAAGTATGTCATATAATTGACTAAGCAATGACGTTTTAGCTATATGATGGTATTGTTATTATCACTATATAATCGGATTGTAGGATTTCAAGCGAAAATATATTTTTTTGTCTCATAGTGTTCATACTATATACTATATTGTTCGCAAGTCCAGCCCCGTAGACTTCATAAGTAGTCTTGACCAATAATACATGCTGATATACAGTTATTGTGTGTATTTTACTTAAAGCGTTCAAGAAATGTTTTACCAGAGCAATGTTTTCCTGATCTCTGTGCGCCTTGTCGATGACAGCATATTCAGCGCCGTCAGTATGTGTTTGTGTTACTTCTATATTATGTTCCATGAAAGATAGAATGAGACGGTTTACTGACACTTGTAACATGTTTCACATTTTCGAACACAATGTCATGCACTCACTTCGGAACAAAAACATATCAAGGATAAACTGTGTTGTTTAGCTTACATCTACTATTTGAATGTGTAAACACCACTAGAATACCACCACAAAATTTAAATTAATCGTTAATAGGAACAAGATTATTCCGTCATATAATATATTTACCATCTCCAACTGCAGCTGTCCTGAAAATAAAATTAAGAAATTTACATCTATCTCAGCTCTATTCTATTCTCTAAACAGTTGATTTACATATGATGTATATTTAAGCGGCTTATAGTAAAGGACCTCGAACAAACGATCCCTGGTGCGCAAAGCAGACAACAACTTTGGTTCAACTGACACCCTCTTGAATTGTAAAAGTTACGTTTACATTCATGATGTTCTTCATTTAACTAATTCAGACAATATTGTTAATATTGAAATTGGTATACGAACGGTGGCTGAAGCTCGGCAATCTCGATCTGAGTATCCTCTTTCCATAATTGTAGCTTTGCTATTGAAATAAAATAATGAAGAGGTCGTAAACATATCAAAAGAATGCATACACGTTGTATTTGTAAAAAAAATATTAATAACTTCAAAAAATGCTAAAACAGTTCTTACAGTTACCACTGCCAGCATTAAAAAATCATATTTGAAATATTAAGAATGGAACTTTTGTAATACCTTGGTTTCGACGTCAACATAAATACATTACAGCTGTAGCAATAATAAAAAAATATGTTCCGCCAGAAATACCTATTGCGACGCCCAAAATGACGGAATCTTCACCAGTCAGTTCTAAAATTAAGGATATTCTTACAATGGAACTTTGACATTTATCAAGTACGACATTAAAGCATGGTTGTTTACGGTCGATCATAAATGTAAATAACTGCAATATGTTTAATAACATACTTTTAGAGTTCATAATATTCAAATATGTGACCAGTCATGGGATTTTTGGCCCGAAACCACTTTTTGGGCGAAAATGAGATATGAGTGCTTTCTGACTGTACTATTCTTTAGGATAAAAATACTGAAAAGAAAATTCAAAAATTCCTATTTTTAACGAAATTATGACAAAAACTAGAAGGGCACTTGGTTAAGAAACAGCTGGAAATTCGGTAAAGTTCAAGAATTTATAGAAATATTTGTATTCACAGATGCAATAAATATTCATCACTACAATATACACAATTCCCACATTATAACGACAACAATATATTTTCAAAACCATTCTCGATTATTATTGAGAAAATAAATGAAAATTAATTGGTTACCATGGCAACCATTATTGAAAAAGGCATTTTGGGGTTAAATTTGCATTTAAATATACAATAAATGCCATATGAAGCATTCAATAATAATTGATTTGTTAATTGATATCCTCAAACCTTACTGTACATGGTGTATGTATTTGACATTCAAAAAAAAATCAGAATAAATAAAAACTGTTCGCCAAGTACAGTAGTTTATTGGCAATTTTTCACAATAAATTGGAATTAGGTTGGAACTTGCACCTAATACAAACCAATGTATATATCTAGAAGTAAAAGTATGTTACCCCTGTAATTTACTATAATTTATCTTATTTGAATGGTATTTAAGGGTTTGTTCTTTATCCTGGTTACCAGGGCAACATGCCGCAAACATGATTATAATCACACCAACTTAACCAATTTACCTCAAATGTGATTTTTTGTATTATCATGCAATAATAGTCATTCATTGCTCATAAAACATGAAAAGCTCGTATATATACTTTTATTTTAATAAACATAACATTAACATTTTACAAAAATGAAAGCAATTTATTTAACATACTAACTACTTAGCATGTACACGTCATTATGTAGTTTCAAGAGGTATGCAATTGGTCACATAGTACATGACAAATTATATTTTCGATGCTTATTCATAGGTAAAAGTTAAAGCTGAAAATGTTTCAGGAAGGTTTTAAAAATAAAGATATTGAAGAAAAACTGAAAGGTTGCTAAGGTGCATTTTATCAGGCTGTGAAGTAACTAATATTGACAAACAATATTATAAATGTCTTCAATTCAAGCATTTATAGGCTTCAACTGCCAGATTGTTTTAAGTTTGTATTAATAATAATCATATAGCGGTCTCCATTATATGGCAGAGGGGCTCTACCAACAAAAGACAGGGTGTAGCTACCTTCTATCACTCATTTGCTAAAACCACAGTTTTTCACTCAAAATCACTGGTAGCTTAATTTCACATGAACATGTTTCTATTGAATAAATAATTGTCAATACAAAATTGATACACGTTTTCATCAGCTCAGTAACGGGCTCATTCTCAAATCTTATATTTAGTTTATAAAGATTACATATCAGTTTATTGTTTTTTTCACTTATTTAAGGGATCAGAGCCTTTTCGCATTAAGTCCTTTTAGTTGGATGCGTTCAGGGTACTCTCCATGGAAAAGCCATTGTTGTGGGCTTGTCAATTTTAACTACAATCTCACTGTCCTTGGCATGCTCTTTCATAAATTCACTCACGGGGTTGTCAGCTGAAGTTCTGCAAAATAATGTTCATATGTACATTACTTAGTGTTTGGAATAAATTATGCAAATTAACTTGAACATCAAAACTCACATCTGAATAAAATGGACAAAATATCTAAAATTGTTTTTGACTTATGTTCATAGATATACATACACAGGCAGTCTATAATACTTTTGTTATACCTGAAGTGATGATATTTCCTCAAGTTTGGAATGGACTTCAGGGGTCACTTGGTGTACTCCAACCAGTCAAAGAATATAACCAGTTTGCCAAGGTCATCAATCCACAAAGGATGTGTGCTGCCTCCATTTGGTCTGAATAAATAAACATGTTGTTTATATTATGATATTATACCTATTGTTTTAACACAAGCTTTCTTTTACATAATAAGGTATTATAACCAACTTCAGTGTTTAAATAAAGTACCAAACGTCAATATTTGTATACACAAAATCCTTTAATTTGGGTTTAAATCAACATTTAAAGCACCAAAATTAAAAACAAAACAAAAACAACAACATTCTTACAACTTACCTTCCACAGACCAAATCTCACACAAGACTGAACTTTATGTCACCTGCTTCCATTTAAGTAAATGCTGTTTCTCTCCCTTCAGAATACATCAGACCCTTAAACATAGAATTACATACAATTTATTGAACTGATTGCCTTCAATCCATAACATTTAGAGAAGTAAGAGAACAGATTTAAGCCCAACTTTTTTTATAAGACTAATGAATATTTTGAGATTTCTGATTACTTGTATTGAAAAAATAATAAATGTTACATTGTTTTGTTATTCTAATGTTCTCGTGTGTCAAAATGCAGTGCATAAGTGATGTACTTCAACACTGTTTTTGTCAATCATACCAAATGGCTGCATTGTTTTTATTCCACCCAACACAGTTGTCAATGTGCAGGTATGCAGAGTCTTCTCTATATGGATAATGTTGGAAATGAGGTACCACACCATTGGCCACTAACAGCTAAACCCTTATCACTGAGATATCTGTGAACCTGAAAAAACACACTTTGAAATAGAAAAGATGTATATATATATATATATATATATATTTATTTACACTTTAATTTTATGTTCAAGTAAGAACTTTGAATAAAGGTGATATAAAATATTTAAACAAGAGGGCCGCAGAGCAAATGTGAGGGCTTCACTGTTTTTTCAGTGAATTTACAAAATATAAAGGTTTTCCATTTCCTCTATAATAATTTAGTCAAGTGGCAAAACTGTATTAACCACTCAATTTATAAATAAAATTTACCATATGATTTACAGAACACTTCAAAGCAGGGCACTCTTGCTGTGCCTAGTATGGGCAGAAGATCTGCTCGGCATAATCAAAGCTGTAATGGATTGTTGTTCTATGTACAGCAGGTGCTTGACCTGAAATTCACATTTGATCATAATGTTCTAAAAATATGTATTTACAGAAATACAAATCTTTAACTGTTTATAGTTGGGGTGATGTCCCGGCCGATCAACATGTACACAATATTGCATGCCAAAGAAAGTTCCTGGTAGTCTGAATGTCATGCATACTCAAAAAGCAGCTTGCAGCTAAAGTCAGTAATATTGGTCCTGGCTTTTAGAGTATTGTGCTCTAATTCTATATAAACATTTCCACCATCTGCATAAGTCTATTATTTTCATAATCATCATGATCATCTTCATCATAACAGAAATTTATTTCAATGTACCTGAACCTCATGAGATGATATGTTATGCACATAAATCAACATTGCAAAAAATAGTTCATCTACAACTTTAAATTCATCAACATAGCTAAAAAGACAGTTAAAATGCAACTCAAAATTAATTCGTAAAATCCATCAAAAATTGTATTGATAGTTGGCCGCGGTAAGATGATGAAAAATTGATTATGTCCTTTTTCAGTCATCATAAGTATGCAAAAAGAGAATATCTGCTGGATTTTGATCTGTTTACATTTTCAATGTCAGACTGTCAAATTTCACTTCCGCTTTCTTTTCCTGCGATCAATTTCCATTCATTTGACCGAATTTAGAATATATTGCATTACATTAAAGATATACACATTTGTAAAATTATATGCTTAAACAATGAAAATAATTCTACTTACCAACAAATTCCTAATTTGATATAAATGCCTTTGGTTCAGCTTGACCTACATCCTCAAATTTGGGTTAAAAATAGCTCATGACAACTACGGGAGATAACACCAAACGTAATAAACAATACGAAAGAAAGTGGTTAAAAAACACTATTTCTATGAAGATTACATTTTAAAGAATATATTTGACTGAACAATCTAGGGTGACAAATTGTTTAATGGTTGTTTTTACGATAAAAACTTCATTACTTTCTTATTTTTTTACACTTCAACTTTGCGCACGTTTTTCTCGAAATCGAGGCTATCGGTTTCGGGCCAAAAGTCTCATGACGCGTCACATATGTTAACCAAACGGACATGCGATGTAGCCATCTAAGTTCCTGTTAAAATGATCATTGTTCAGGTCTAATGGATACTTAACAAGAGCCACAAAACAATTAACAGTTGTTTCACCATCTTTACATGCACGTTTACGAACTGGTACAATTATGGACCCATTGTCACTGCCATGTTCGTTCTTTGCAATGCACAAATACTCCTGTTCAACGTCAGATGTAGTCATTTCATAAGTGCATGTAGATGCATTTAAACACATCTTTGTATGTGATTGTAGTGAATTAGACGCTTTCATCAACGTCCAAGTGATATTGCCATCAGGATAGGCATTTGCAGAACAGGTGAGCGCTAAGTGGGTGTTTAGTGGAACTGGTTAAACGGACGATGGTTGAATTACAACTTTCGGCTTTTCTGTAAGAGTTTAGATAGACGACATCACATAAAATATGTGTAACAGAAGACATCCACATTAATATAGTACATTCTATTCCATCGTTAAACAATTGTTTCGATGGAGCAGCTCTTGTAAAAGCATGCAAGGAAGGTATGTATTGGTATGAAACTTGCTAACTAGTAAATCTTCATTGACAATACTAGTATATAATTTATTTTTAATTTAATTCGTTTGAGTAAGTATCAAACAAAATGCTTCCCATGCAAGATTTAAGAATAACTATATAATGTGAATATATATACCAGATGTAATGATATACTTTGTTATTTTGCTTGAAGGGAGAATGCTTAAATCATGATCCAAGGAACATCGACACAATAACTCTAGCCCCATTGTTAAGCACTTACTTGCGAAGATAACGGTTGTTGATTTTGAGGGAGCATTCACAAAGTCTGGACATTCAGCACTGCACCTTATTTGTTTTCCAAAATCGACAATAGTAACGTTAAAAATTATTGTTGACTTTTTGACTGCTCAAATAACGTGTACTTAAAGTCACCAATTATACTTGATTCCCATTTAATATAACACGCCGGATTTGAGTCCAGCTCTATACAAGTGACTGCTTTTTCTCTCGACAAGGTTTCTTGGCCAATAAACTCAATAAGAAGTCGTGACGGGGGATCAATGAAAAAACTTTGTTTACATTATACAATAATCACTTAAGTTAAACCCTTTTCATCATTTTAATTATATATAATATTGGCTAGCACACATATACAATATTATGTTCTTGGGGAGAAATGCGTTGAATAAAATAACAACAAAAGCATCTTTTAAAAATCCTGTTTGGAATAAAATGTCCGGTATACTTTTTACACAATTTTACTTTCTATACACTTCATGCAACTGATAGCAAAACAATATGGGATCACATCAACAATTGAAATACTTGTATTAAGGATACATTAAACATATACACCTGACCTTTAACTTATTGAAGTATCACAACCACTGCCCTATTTACAGTGTTGTTCCTTTTTTTTTAAATATAGCTAATCGGGCTTTGAAGTTTTGAAATGTAAGCGAAAGCTTTCACATACTTTTTTTTAAAATCAGTTTGATTACATGCAGGGCGATTAGGTTGAAAATGCGATATATCATTCATACTTAAAATTGAAAGAAAAAAAAATGAAAGTAACGACTTATTCAAAAATGCTCATATCAATAACAAAACAGTTTTATACAGATATTTACAGCAATAAAAAAGTTCAATCAAGTATCATTAAACATGCAAACATGAAATAAATGTATTATAAGAAAATATATAAAACATACCAAATCCTTCGCAATAATTTATCAAAGAATATGCCAGTATCCAGATATGCATTTTGAAATATGTTCATAGTCCTGTTATTGGTATAGTTCCTTCTTTCAACAGGACGAACATTGATCAAGCGGTTATTGACAGCAAATCACATTTTCTCATCACATGCCTAAGTTACATTTAAATCATTCGTTGTGCGAAAAAGCTTTACATTTCATCGATCTAATGACGTTAAAATTTGTTGTTCGTCCCATGTAAACTTGATAGCATTTGATATGATATCGCTTGCTGACTACTAATGTGTAACATCTGACTAAAATCCAATATATATATTAATTGCCGTTTGCAAGTGGTTTTAATTTCAATTGATATGGGCGTCAGCTGGCCTATTTACAATCATTTAAGAACGAAAGGAATATTTCAATATTATTTTTGGTATCATGTCGACATAAACATTTCCAACAAACAGTTCAGTTGTGGTAGCTGCCTTGTTTTCCATGATGTGCATGCTTTATCCCCAGTCTCTCGTTAAAAAACTCGATTCGTTTACATATGCAGTAGACCATATAACATCATTTCAGCATCCAAATATAATTCAATTGGGAATAAAATCATTCAAAGTTTCCATGCCCTTATCTATGAGCGATCGTAAAAATACAGAAATACTACTGTCTTAATTATGGTAGTTTTTTATGTATTTTCCTATTGTGTTCTTCTAGTAACACCAAGTTTTTAAAGCAAACTGGATTTGCCGTGTCCCGTGGTTTGCCCACTGGACTTTCAATCTGAGTGTCCAGAGCTCGATCCCATGTCTGCCTATGCCGTTCCATGACATTCAAAATTGGTCTTTTGTCTCATTTTACTTATTGTTACATGTGTAAAGTAGCCAGTGACTTGCAAATGGTGGGTCCAAAAATAGATATGGTTAGTTACATAGAGGAATTGTCTATACATATGACCGTCTGTTAATAACCCCAAACGTGCTTTACCGACATGACACCGAAAACAAAGAACATTTAGTACAATAAACTGATGTGCATATGTAAATTATTGTGAAAACCATTTGAGCTTTGTTCTAGAAAATGCGATGACTACTTTAAACTAAAAATCATTCTAATAATCAATTGACCGTGAAAATTAATTAACATTGGCAGACTCAACCCTGAATTGGCCCAACAAAAACCGCTACAATTATTAAAAACATCTGGTTTAGTGTACACTCCTACTGACACGAGATGACATACTGTTCTGCACTTTGAAGCATTTAACTAAAGGCCGGGATGAGGTTTGTAATGACGGATATTAGGAAGTGGGAGGCGGAGAATTTTTTTCCGCTAAAATTAATAATGTCCCAAAGTGCAGACTGTATTGACTTAGCAGCAACATTTGGTGAAAAAGACCGCTGGTAAGCAAGCGTTTAAACATGCTCTTTCTCAAGCTTTGTTTCATTTTCAGGCTGTTGTGTTTAACCTTATACGCTTTATCAAGTAGTCCGCAGTTTAAGAGAGTTGCCGTAGTGTTTGTTTTCTAAATATAGTTGGTAAAGCCATGTCAACATTTAAATTACACATGAAGAGCTTGCGAAAAAACAACTAAGGTTTAAGCGAGTACATATTATAGTTTGAAAACTCCTGGGCCCATTCCTAGAACGAGTTAGGACCCGTTTTCAGAACAAACTATGCTTACCACCATCAACTGAATTTCTAAGTTATATTTACTGTCATCCACTGGTTTCTTAAGGCCAATTTTCAGAGCGAGTTTGTTTTACTGCAATCAACCGATTTCTTCCATGATCTCGATTTGCTGTTCATCTTCAATCATCAAACATAAGGTGTTTTTAATTGAAGATAGAACGCCTTCCAGTACATTTCACTGACCATTACAAGACGGTATCCAACCTGTATAGTCATATTTATATGAAAAACTACAGAAATAAGCTCAGTAGCCAAACGTATAAACATAAAAACCGTTTAATGGCACAGTGTCAATGCCAATGCCATAGAACACAAAAACAAAGTCACCAACAAGAAACATGGAACAACTGCACAAAATTCCACAAACAGCACAGTGCATATATACTATATAAAAAAACTAGTTATGTTTATCAAGGATTGTTAGGTACCGCCTTGGAACGGTCAGTAAAATGCAAATTTACTGGGGGTTAAAACCAGTTTACATGGACAAACCTCACTCTTATCCCAACAATCTTGAATAAAGAAAAAACTTAAAAGGTAAATCTTATCAAGTATGCATTAACTTGAGGAAACTAAGTAATAAAACAAATAATAATAACTTAATAGGTAAACCCCAAGAACTGCAATGAAAAGAGATCCCAACTCTATCTGCAGACGGAGGAATACAATTCAGAGTACAGAACCGAAAAACCTTTCAAAGATACGATGCCGTCATTATTGAAACTATGAGCATCACACACAGTCTGCTTTAGCAAATAAAAGGTTTAAAACTGTGTGGTCATAGAGTTTCATAATAAAAAGCATCAATGCACTAAAACTGGGAACAAATAACAATAAAAGCGACATATATTAGCTTATCTTTTCTTTCAAATGATTACAAAATGTTATACTGTTTGATACACAAACGGTTAAAACAGTTCTCATTCTGGGTCGTTTGGGCTTATACCTTGTGCATATTAACATGGTTTATATTTGAAATCCAGGCTTTTCATTGTAGTTTTCCTCATATAATTCACCACATTCATTAAACACTGCTCTATATGTAACAGCAATTGCAGTAAAATGCACCTCTTGCTTTAGTAATTTCTGGAATCAAATACAACACGATTGCATTAAAGTTTTCCTGTAAAACTACACCCACAAGAATAAAACAGACCATATAGGTTTTGGCTTTAAACGTGGGCAATAATCGAACGGCGGTAAGACAAAATAACACAAAGCATATTAAAGCAAGAGTTCCTCCAATAACTTTAGCTTTGGGTATTTGAAGGCACTTTACAATACACCTGAGTTGATCATCTGTGTATTCGTGCCGGACTTGACACCATACTCCTGCAATAGTAATAGACATTTTATTATATTGGCGAATTATTTACATTTTTCCATTCCATATTATTCTAAGGCACAGTGACAGTGCCAGCTACATATACATCGTATTTTAACAGATATGTGATTTTGTCGTCGAAACCCCTTTTAAATAAAGCGATAAAAGTAGTTCAGGCTGTTGGTATAATAAATTAGATAAGACAATTATAGGTGATGATGTCATTGTAACAAATTAAGAAAACGGAAAACCAAAAAGAATCGTGCACGCTAAAACATTATGAAGCTTACTTTCACAGGACTCCCATCTAAAGGGCAATGTTGCAAACATTGAGTCTACACGTTTGTTTCGAAGTGCAGTACGCATGTGCAGGACACACGGCTCTATTTTCTCAAGCTCACTCCACCCAAAAATTGATTGAGCAACGCAATTCAGCAACTCGTTTAATTCTCTGTAAATTAAATATCTAATGAACGGTGTCATAATTGTTTTAAACATAAAGTAATAAGGAAAATAATAATGTCGCATGATGTTGGCTGATCCTTCAGAATAAAGTACTCGATATTCTATACGACAATGTCCGAACATTGATTTGGCTCGTCGTAAATTTCAAATGGTGAGCTTGGCCTTTATTCAACTCGATATATAAAATCTCAATTTCCATTGCTCCAGCTTGCGTATCATACGGCTAGCTTTTTAACTTTGTCGTTTCTAATGGTGAATGAAAAGCCAACTGTCGAAATTTGACTCTAGAGCCAACTGTCGACCTTATTGACGAGCCTGCTTAATATTTGGACTTAGAATGATTTAGTCGAGCTGATTAAAGAACTGTCTTGTCATTCTGTATTTGGTCTTTAAAAATAATGTCTATTGAATTTAATGTTGATATCGATATACCAATTTCACACCGCCTTATGCTTAACAATTTTATATATTGACAGCAGTTCTCAAATATCTCACTGTCGACTGAAATGATTCTACACCCTACGCTTGAGTCATTTGATAACGTATTTGTTCCGAAGTAATAATACAATTGATTATTTAAAAAAAAAAATCAACAGTATATTGTTGTGAATAGCTCTAGAAGCCATCTTACGTGCACATTTCATTTATATCTGTTTGTTGAACGATCCAGGTTAACGTTGTAATATATCCAATCGGCTTGCATGCTGACTTCTGGTAAGCTTCTTCAATATTTTGGACAGTGGAGCAAATCTTTTCTGGTGCAAGGCTTTCTGCAATGTTATGTTAGTCGTATTCAGACTTAAAAGGGTCGATTGTATCAATGTTAACACATAAACAATAACTATTTTAATACCACTTCTTCATTTGGATACAATTACTTTTTCTAAATTTCAGAAAACTATCACCATACAACTGTAAACTTTTTATTTACATCTGTGTTGTTATGCCTTTTGTTCTAACACTTGTAACTATGCAGTTGTACTTGTCTACATTTTACGCATGTGCCTTTGTTGTGTGTGTTGTATCCTTATGCGATTGTGCTTGTCTAAACTATACCAATGTGGTCTAAACTATACCTTGTGTACATCGTACCAATGGGATTGTGCTTGTCTACACTATGCACATGTGCATGTGCATTGTGTACCTTATCACTTAATGATATTTTGTTCCGTACATTGTCCTTATCTGACTGTGCACTTTGCATTGTGTTACAGTGTACATTTGCCTTGTGTACTTCAGGCCTTTGTTACAGTATCGTATGTTTTGCGCCCGTAAGAAGCAGTGTCAAGTGTACCTTGTCCCTATGTACTTCCGCCTTGCCTAGTTTGTCTCCGTGCCAATGTGTATTTTGTACTTTGCGCCAGTGTATTTTTCTTGTTTTATTTGTCTCCATGTAAATTTGATAGGTGTACATTGTCCATGTTCTTGCCTTCTGCAATCTGTAGTTATGTGTTTGTGCTTTTTGTACTTTGTCTTCATGCAAGTTTGCCTTTTGTTCTTTGCCCCTGTGTATTTTTATGTTATGTACTTTGCCTCCGTTTTGATGCGATTTGTGTACATTGTCCCTATGTGTTTGTTCCTTCTGCTATATATAGCCCATCCTATTGTGCTAGTTTATTGTGTTCTTTGTTATTATGTACTAGTTCATTGTGTTCTTTGTTACTATATGTTTGTGTCTTTGGTACTATGTTCCTATATGCTTGTGTCTTGAGTACACTTTTCATATATACTTGTGTCTTGGGTACTTCGTTCCTATATGCTTGTGCCTTTGGTACTTTATTCCTATATGCTTGTGTCTTTGTACTTTGTCCACAAATGCCTGTGTCTTGGGTACCTTGTTCATATATGCCTGTGCCCTTGGTACTTTGTTCCTATATGCTTGTGCCTTGGGTACTTTGTTCCTATATGCCTGTGCCTTGGGTACTTTGTTCCTATATGCCTGTGCCTTGGGTACTTTGTTCCTATATGCCTGTGCCTTGGGTACTTTGTTCCTATATGCCTGTGCCTTGGATACTTTGTTCCTATATGCTTGTGTCTTGGGTACTTTGTTACTATATGCCTGTGCCCTTGGTACTTTGTTCCTATATGCTTGTGTCTTGGGTACTTTGTTACTATATGCCTGTGCCCTTGGTACTTTGTTCATATATGATTGTGTCTTGGGTACTTTGTTACTATATGCCTGTGCCCTTGGTACTTTGTTCATATATGATTGTGTCTTGTGTACTTTGTTCCTATATGCCTGTGCCTTGGGTACTTTGTTCTTATATGCTTGTGTCTTGGGTACTTTGTTACTATATGCCTGTGCCTTGGGTACTTTGTTCCTATATGCTTGTGTCTTGGGTACTTTGTTCATATATGCCTGTGCCTTGGGTACTTTTGTGTCTTGGGTACTTTGTTCATATATGCCTGTGTCTTGGGTACTTTGTTCATATATGACTGTGCCTTGGGTACTTTGTTCATATATGCCTGTGCCTTGGGTACTTTGTTCTTATATGCTTGTGCCTTGGGTACTTTGTTCCTATATGCCTGTGCCTTGGGTACTTTGTTACTATATGCCTGTGCCTTAGGTACTTTGTTCCTATATGCCTGTGTCTTGGGTACTTTGTTCCTATATGCCTGTGCCTTGGGTACTTTGTTCCTATATGCCTGTGCCTTGGGTACTTTGTTCCTATATGCTTGTGTCTTGGGTACTTTGTTCCTATATGCCTGTGCCTTGGGTACTTTGTTCCTATATGCCTGTGCCTTGGGTACTTTGTTCCTATATGCTTGTGTCTTGGGTACTTTGTTCCTATATGCCTGTGCCTTGGGTACTTTGTTCCTATATGCTTGTGTCTTGGGTACTTTGTTCCTATATGCCTGTGCCTTGGGTACTTTGTTCATATATGCCTGTGCCTTGGGTACTTTGTTCCTATATGCCTGTGCCTTGGGTACTTTGTTCCTATATGCCTGTGCCTTGGGTACTTTGTTCCTATATGCTTGTGTCTTGGGTACTTTGTTACTATATGCCTGTGCCCTTGGTACTTTGTTCATATATGATTGTGTCTTGGGTACTTTGTTACTATATGCCTGTGCCCTTGGTACTTTGTTCATATATGATTGTGTCTTGTGTACTTTGTTCCTATTTGCTTGTGCCTTGGGTACTTTGTTCATATATAATTTTACACTGGGTACTTTGTTCATATATAATTTTACATTGGGTACTTTGTTCCTATATACTTATGCCTTGCTTGGGTACTTTGTTCTTATATGCTTGTGCCTTTGGTATTTTGTTCATATATGGTTGAGCTTTGGGTACTTCGTTCCAATATGGTCCCAGCAAACATGAACATATCGGGCCGATGTCGGCTGAATATCGGCATATCGGCCAGTGTTTGCCGATATCGGCCCGACATCGGCCCGATATGGGCATATTGACTGAATCATTGTATTTGTAATAATACTATATGATTTAAATTCGAAGGTTTAAACATTATAACATAAACAATAGCTTTTGTTTTTTTATGGAAAAAACATTTATAAATATGTCGATATCGGTCCGATATTGGCCCAATGTATACTCGGTATTGCTTCAAGGGAGAGCAATGCATATGTTGCAACTTTCACTAGCAGTTAATTCCCCTGGCGATTAATAAATATTTAAATTAATTATCATTAAATAATAAAACCAATTTAAGTTTATATGGTTATTTTAAATTAATTCTGTAATTAATAGATTCAGTTCATGTTTATTTGATTTTTATCTACGAAATTATTTAGTTTTATATTTACTGCGGTATTTGTGCCATTTCAAAAAGATGATGCAAGTCAAATCATACTTTAAGTATTTATCAATGGTAAGTAATCTTTGAATCGTTGTTGAACGCATTAATATAAGGAATTATTATAGTTATATTCTGTTAATCTATAGTTTTATTCTCAAAAGTGATATAAATACTTTTATTTCGAGTAAATATGTTGAAAAGGAATTCGTGTAACATATTTTCGTGACTAGTTCTCTTTGTTGTTTTATGAGTTTGATTAAAATCTACATTTAGGTATTATGTGCATTCAAAAGCAAAGTATTACATTGATGAATTGGTTGGGTTTGAACGATCAATTTATCTGCTTCCATTGTAGACAAATTTAAAACAGAACATTTTGTTATCAATTATGAATCATAATTGAGACATTGTAATTTACAGTATTGTATATTGTGGAAAGATCGATCAAAGTTGCAGAGAGCGGACACCTGCAAATTGAGAGACTGAAATAGAGGAATAAAGACAATCATAGGGGGGGGGGGTATGTCTTTACGTCTCAATTGTAATGCACCAGTCAATTGTAACCACGCCCCCCCCCCAGGTCCAGGGAATAGCCGGGACTTTGACTTTCAGTCCAGTCAACCCCGGGTAAAATTTCCGCCCTGCGGTGACGAACTGATGGTTAAACCCGGCCAAATGCCCCCACACCCCGGAGACTATATATAAAGCCCAATCCCCGCTAAATTTGGCGCTATGACAAAACCACCGCAATCACCCGGCCCTTTTGCCCGGCTATCCCCGGTATACCCCCGGAGCTGGGGGGCCGTGGTTACGATTGACTAGTGCATAACCATTTATATTGAACGTGTTCATATTCATAATATGTTAGTTACAATCAGTCTGTCAGGATGCATATGTATATCTTTGTGAGGCAAATGAATTTATGATACATCTGTTAATGAATTAAGATCGAAAGTACTGATAAAACGCAGGTGATTTAGGGTATTTGACTATTTCACACTTAGAAAAAGCAGGTTGACTATGCCAGCCTTTAAATTTACCTAAAGGGGAGAATGATCAGGATAACCGACTAATGCATTTGTAACTGTAACAAAATGTAATGTATTTCAGAGGAAGCGTGTTTAATCAGATGAGGATGAATAAATGTCAGTGACAACACCACCAAGGCATTTGAAGGTGACAGTGGCAATGGCAGGACTGTTCTGCAGGCATCACAACAGTTACTATAAGATCCCCAAACAGTTGCACGAACTTCCTTGAAAATTCATTATGTAAATACCCATATCCTGGAAAAGACCTATCTCGCCTATGTATTAACAGTACATGCAATTATTCCAGAGGTTGTCGTGAAATTCCGCAACAACAGAGGTGCGAGCGAAAAATGCCGCCTTGATGAAGACAGCATCGGACAGAGATGGTGGGAGGGAAATGAGGCAGACGCAAATATCTGAGTGCATCCTTGGAACACCGGGATGAAAAAACAAAGCAATATTTTGTTAAAAACGCTTAATG
Source organism: Mya arenaria (assembly GCF_026914265.1). Lineage (NCBI taxonomy): Eukaryota > Metazoa > Mollusca > Bivalvia > Myida > Myidae > Mya > Mya arenaria. Next base: position 16,429,071 of record NC_069130.1, on the reverse strand, counting down.
TTTAATGCAGTAGCGTTACCTTAAGTATTGTTCAATGAAATAACTTTTATTTCAAGTCTTATTTTGTTTGTTTGTTTATTTATACAGTAACAGGCTGTGTGTATTATGGCATGTTTTTGTATTATAACTTGAACATTTTGATAAACTGTTCAGGGGTATTATCCACATTTTGTGATAATCCAATTGTTTAAATATTTATAGCAATGATAATAATAATAAAAATTTATAAGATCAAATAGCTTATTTTATTATGTAGTAATTTGTAAGTATATAAAATGCATGCAGGTTTACGGTTGATTTTCTCTTCATTATTATTTTTTCTCTCGGAAGATAAACCAAGACAAAATCTTGTGTTTAACTATCTTGTTATGTTGTCATTGAGCATGACAATCCATCTGTATAAGAATTGGGACGAAATAGGAAGGATATCGGCATCATGCTGGCTAAATGTCGACTATTAAAAATATGCCGACATCGGCCCGATGTCGAGCCGTGTTGCACATCCGACATGGGCCCTATGTAAATGCCGATGTCGGGCCGATGAAGTGTTCCATATCGGCCCGACGTCGGGCCGATATAAAATGTTTGCTGGGGTCGTGTCTTGGGTACTTAGTTCCTAATAGCTTGTGTTTGCTGTACTTTGTTCTTATATGCTTGTGCCTTGGGTACTTTGTTCCTATATGCTTGTGTCTTGGGTACCTTGTTCCTATATGATTGTGCCTTGGGTTCCTTGTTGATACATGGTTGTGCCTTGGGTATTTTTTTCTTATACGCTTGTGCCTTTGGTACTTTGTTTCTATATGAGTGTGCCTTGGTTAATTTGTTCTTATATGCTTGTGCCTTTGGTACTTTGTTTTATATACCTGTGTCCTTGGTACTTTGTTCATATATGATTGTGTCTTGTGTACTTTGATCCTATATGCTTGTGCCTTGGGTACCTTGTTCCTATATGCTTGTGCTTTTGGTACTTTGTTTCTATATGATTGTGTCTTGGGTACCTTGTTTCTATTTGGTTGTGCCTTTGGTAGTTTGTTTCTATATGCTTGTGCCTTGGTTACTTTGTTCCTATATACTTGTGTTTTGGGTACTTGTTCATATATGCTTATGGCTTGTGTTCTTTGTTACTTTATGCTTGTGCCTTTGGTACTTTGTTGCTATATGCTTTTTCCTTAAGTACTTTGTCCGAATTGTCCGTATGAATTAGAGTATTCAGCGATTTGCGCCTTTTGTGTTTTCGACATGTGCTAGTGCCTTGTGTACCTTTTTCGCAACTCTTACCTTGAGCATGGTGTCCCTATGCCATTGAGATTTGTGCATTTTCAAAGTATGTTATTGCACCGTGTGTAGTTTGTCACTTTGTGCTTGTTTCTTGTGCACTTTATATCTTTGTTTTTGAGACTTCTATGCTCTAACCCTATGTGTGTATTCGTGTATTTCTTCATGTGCAATGTGTTTTTTGTTTCTTAATGTTTGTGCATTTTACATTGTACCCATGATGTCATCTCTTCATTGTTCCACAACGATTGTGCCTGCTGTACATGTGCCTTGTTTACTGTGTTCCCATGTGCCTGCTCCTTGTGTTCTATTTCCCCAGTTTGTACCAGTTATTAACTGTGTGCAAAATATGTTTAGCGTTGATTTTTTTCCATGGGTATGTTGTGTCCATGTGCTTTTGGCGTGTGTATTTTCGCCATGTGCTTGTGCCTTGCATACCTTGTCACTTTTTTGTTTGTGCCTTCTTCGAGATTTGTACCTAGTGCCTTTTGTGTGTTTTTTTTTTCTAAATGATGTTGTGCCTTGTAACCTTTTCGCTATGTGGTTGTACCTTATGTACTTTGACCCTATGTTCTTGCTTCTTTAGTACTAAGTCGATATGAATTTGTGATTGTGTTTTGACTCTACGTGATTGTATTTGTGAACTTTGTGCCAATGTGCTTGCGCAGTGTGTAATTTGTCCTGGTATACTTGTGACTTGTGTACTTTGTTTCCATGTGTTTGTTTATGTATACAATATCACTGTATTCATGTACCCTGTGTACTTTGTGCCAATGTTCTTGCGCAGTTTGTTCTTAGTATATATGGGATATTTCCTTGTTTAATTTATCGACATGTATTTTCGACCTGGTCTAATTGGTATGGTATTGCACTTTCTGTCTCTATTTGCATTTAGCTTGTGTACTTTATCTCTTTATGTTTGTGTATTTTTGTTCCATTTGATTGTGTCATGTTGATTTTATTTTCTTATATCTGTGCCTTGTTTATTCACAGTTCAACAGTTTGTTCCCATGTGTTTATGCCCTATGTGTACCTTCAGTACTTTTTCTTATACCTTGTGTTCTTATACCTTATGTGATTGCTCCTTGTTCATTTTATCGACATGTATTTTCGTCTTGTAGACCTAGTCCGCATGGTATGGGTTTGTGCAAAGTATAATGTTTCGATATAATTATGCGTGTACGTTTTGTATTTTGTACCTATGTATTTGTGTCTTGGGCGCTTTGAAAAAAAAACCTGAACTTTGTGTACCCTGTCCCTTTGCGCCTTTTCATTAAAAAGTGTACTTTGTCCCTATTGTATTCTGCCATGTTTTCCGTACATATTTGTTTGTGCAAGTCATCCCCATGTTGTCCCTATGTGATTGTTACCATGTGCTTGTGTTCCGTGTAGTTTTTTCCCTGATGTTTTAAATTGTGCACTTTGTGCACATGTTCTTTAGCCTTTTTTACTTATCTAATGTGTATAGGTTGTTCGTATGTGTTTATTGTATATACTTAGTCGCAGTAGCTTGTGTCTTGTGGTCTTTGTTCCTTTGTGTGTGTGCCTTTCGTACTTTGTCTCCATGTGTTTGTGCATTGTTTACTTTGTCACTATGTGACTCCGATTGTATAATTATTCTTAAGGTGCTTGTGCATTGTTTATTTTTTCCTTTTTTGTACTTGTGTCGTATCATTTTCGGTCATTCGTGTTGCGCATTGTGTACTTTGCTCGCATGATGCCCCGTATATTTGTCCCCATGTGAGTGTTGAGTACATTAGCCCTGCCGTCTGTGTCCCTTTTTTTTGGTGTACTTTTTCCGATGTGCTTATGTTTTGTGTACTTTGCGTTAATGTTGTGGTGTATACAAGTTTTCCTCTTCCATGTGTTCGTTGTTGACATATGCTTTTGGCGTGTGTACTTTCCCCTTTGTACTTGTATCATGCATTCCTACGTGTTGTGCCTTGTGTGATTCGTCCCCATGGTTTGCCAATGTGATTGCCTCCATGTGATTGTACCTTGCGTACACGTGATTTGTCCAAACCTGTTGTTTGTGCAATGCATACTTTTACCTATGTGCATGTGCTTGCGGACTTCGTGCGAAAGTTGTTGCGCATGTGTCCATGTAACGTTGATTCCATCTTTGCATGTGTACTTTATCCTCATGTGCTTTGGTTTATGTACGCCGTCTCCATGTACTTTTTCATTATTTACTTCGTCCTTTTGTGTCTGTGCTTTGTGTAAGGTGTCCCTGTGTCGTTGTGTCTTGTGCATATTATGAAAATGTTACATATATGTGTCTACTCGTAATATTGCCTTGCCAACTTTTGTAATTTTTAATGTACATTGTTTTCTTCTCTCACGTGTACGATATGTCCTTGCATCACTACTGTTATTGGCGTTAGTATCCCCTATTCATGTGACAGTTCTTTATGTACTTTTCATCATTTAGTTCGTGTCCTTCAGTAATTCGTCAATATGTGCTTGTGCCGTGTGGACCTTTTCCACTTGTTAATTATAACTCGTGTACTGGTTCATTTTGTAACTGTGCCTCGTCAACTTTATCCATATGTTTTTATGACTAGTTCACTTTGACGATATGTATCTGTGCCTTGTTCATTCTGTCCCTATTTGTTTGTGCTTATTTTATTCTGTCTCTATGTGCTTGTGCCTTGTAAGTTTGTCCTCTCTTTTGCTTTTGCCTTGTTCGATTTCTATTGATATGTTTATTTTGTTCTTTGTCCCCATATGTTCCCATGTAGCTTGTTTATTTTGTCTTCATGTGATTTTACCTTTTTGACCTTGTCCTCTAGCGTTTCTGCCATGGGTATTGTTTACTAAAGTAATTGTTCCTATATACTTTATCCCCGTGTGCGTGTACTTCGTCCTTATGTATGTTTGCATTGTGTGATATGTAAATATGTGCTTGCGTTTTGTGTACATTTTTCTGAGTTTGTTTCTTGTTTAGTTTGTTCCTATGTGGTGTGGTTTTGCCTGATGAACATTCCCTTATGTGATTGTATCATTAGTACTGTATATTTATGTGTTTATGCCTTGTGTATTTTTTCCGTCATTATGCCTTGTGTACTATGTACCGATATATTAATGTCCAGTGTACGCTGTCCTTATGTGATCGTGGTATTTGTTCTCTGTCCCAATGTGTTTGTGGACGTTGTCACTATGTACCTGTGCGTTGTGCCCGTTGTCCATATTTGTGTGTTTCTTGTGAAAGGGTGCCCTGGGTATTATGCACTATGTGCCTATTAGCCTGGTAAGCCTGTTTCTCGTGTACTTCGTCCTTATGTTTTATATTTATTAAAAACATGTTTGAACATTAATTTTTTGTGTATTATGTGTAATTTCGAGCCTCTCAAATTGTATTCTGTATTGAGGTGATACCGCAGGGTTAAGGTAAATACACATTTTTTGAAATGACAAGCATGACCTTATTTCACAATTTTCAGAAAATATAAAACATGCACTTGGAGGAAGTAATATAAAGATAATGCCGAGTTATTATGTATCTTATATTTTACAATAATATTTGAAGAACTGGTATTTAAAAGGCTTTATACAGTTTTGCAACGGCAAGATATGTTGCACATCAGAAACATCTGATTAAAAAATGTACAGCTAAACAGGAGAATATAACGTTTATAATGAAAATTAAACCCAGTTAAACAATCATAAAGTTATACAGCTAAAAAGTTATAATACAAACCTGAGAAACCAATCATGCTGAAGGCCATCCAACCGACCACATTTATTTTAATTCCATGCATTTTAAATGCAGTTTAAATGTGAACGGACGTAAACATTGAAAGTTACCCAGTTAAGCAATTTAGCCTCTAAACAAACCTAAGAAAGAAAATCATACTTAAACCCATAACACCGACAAAAAAAACCTTATCTGCGCGATAAAGACATGAGTACAGCGTTCATGAATTGAATAAATAAAGTGCAACCCATGTACTGAACAAGAGTCGAAATAAGGTGTCACACTGACTCAACTTCACAAAACTTATTATGATTCAAGCAGTAAAAGGGTATTTATTCATTTAAACAATACGCAATGATACGTGTAGATTATAGTCTAGAAAAATATGCCATTTAAATCGTGAAGTAGTATCTTTGTTATTCTTAAAATAATGAAATATACACCACTTAAGAAATCTTGCAATACAAAAAGCCTCAAAATATGACATTCAGAGAACTAACTTCTTAACAAAGTAAATTAATAACTCTGATAAAGATTTATTCTTGAGATTATACATTTGTTGCGTAAATGTAATTGCTGAGTTCTTACCTTGTTTATCAACGGTTTTAAGTATCATTAAAGTGTGGACACAAAGTCAAAACATTAAAAACCCGAACCTAGAAATACATGTTAAGCGAAATTACAGGTAAATCAAATATGTGTGAAACGTTCACTGTTTTTACATATGTCATCAGTATCAAGTTGTCATGCAAATCTTCTTCTTTAAATTAATAATGTTAGTTTCTTGTGTTGTATGTAATAAAGACTCATTGTAAACACATCTAATTTGCAGCGCAGTGTTGGCCTTTTAAAATCACAAAAAGAGATAAATTTTCGAGTAATACGTTTCAAGAACAACGGACATTAAATATAAATGAATTTGCCCATGTTTTTCAATGCTTGTTTTAAGCATCAGTTGGTATATAATATACGTTAGGTTATATCTATGCTTCCTCTTTTATTGCATCCATGAACTAGCCTTATGTTTAATTGTTTAAAACACATTTGTTCATCTTGCATACATCTGTAAAAGGGTATAGTTTGAAATAATTAATCTCATTATTTATTAAACCTTAAAGTAAAAGTAAAGAAATATCACAAAAACTGTATATTCAACATGTATAACATTATACAATTGGTAATCTACATTACACAATAAATTGACATGTGGTGTAAAACAGTGTAAAGACTCATTTCACATTTAGATAGTAAATAGGTTTGTGGAAGAAGGTATTAAGTTATACAAATGACCTTCAGCAGTTTTTGGATTCAAAATTAAGTTACGGCTTTTCATCAACAAAATATTTACACAATATATGTATTTGATATAATTATCTTACAAACAATATATTTTATGATTCACGGAGTGGAGGATGGACGATCCTAAATTTGTGAAAATGAATTCATATAAATATATATTTGTATAGTGAAGATTATATTATTATATGTAAAATTCAAAAGGTTATTCAATTTTACATCACGAAGAAGCGCTTATGCATGGCTTCTTTAGACACACAATGTAGCTTAACGATTCCAAATGCTTCTGAGGATACGCAATGTTGCACTATCCTGTTGCTTCTAACGATACCTAATGTAACGTTTACGCATTGCTTTTGACTGTACCGAGTGACGCGCTTACGCACTACTTCTGTAGTTAAATGGGTACGCTCGATATGATGTCAGAAACAAGTTCACATTTGTATTGTTATCATCCTTATGCTATTCTCAAATCATTTATTACACTTTTCCGTTTTTAGTGTGTAAATTGACACTGATTACTGTAGGCAGACTGACGTCATAACTGGTAAATCATAAAAGCAATTAGTGTGATAATCCATTGGATGTGATAATTATGTGCTAACATTTGTTTACCAGTTATGTATCAATTATTTGCCAATTGATGACCGGTTGCTCACCTTTGTAAAACCGAGTGTGTAGGATTTAAAAAGAGTATACCGATTGTAAATGTACCGTTAAATATTACCTATATTAAATACAAACAGCTGAAAAGACTTTCCATTAATTGTTTATTGACAAATTACAACTGTTAAAATGCTTTAGTAACATCATGAATAACAGAAAGAATAACGCATGTTGTTCAAGGCAGCATTTTTCAAAACGCTTATATATGTGATGAAATTTCACATATGTAGCCGGTTGTACAACTGCAACGAAGACCGAAAATACAGCGCTTATCAAAGTCAGAGTTCACGAAATTGTTCGGCATTTCAAGGAGGATTTATTGACTACCAGAGTCAGTAAATGCCCTTCAAGATCGATGAATGCAGAATGATATACCGCCGATCAAATTCGGTTAAAACCTGAAATTATTCAACCGTTTAAGGTCGAGCAGGGCTCTAAATGTATCGCTCATTAATTAAAAGTGTGCTCAGAAGTGTTCAGCCTCTCAATTTCACTGAGTGACCGAAGATATATTGACTAACAACGTCCGTGAAGGCCCGGACGTGTGAAGCGTCCAAACGTCGGAGATTGCCCGAAGATACTATTCGATTCAAGGCCAGTGAAACAGGTCGTTTTGTACCATAACATTCATATTAAAAACGGGTTTTTTATTGAGGAATGTGCCAACAAATAAATTATCTCATATTTATTAATGTATTTTTCTTCAGCAATACCATACTGCTCAATAATATTTTTTTAAAGAAGCACTGATCAAATATCAATAATAAAGAGCCTGATGTGCATTGAATCATAAGGCGGACGATAACCTTGAGTTATTTTAATCACAAAAAAACGCAGTGGAAAAATGCTAACAATCAATACAGAGTAAAGATACACATCTTTTATAATCCCTTGCGATAGTTTGGGTATTTGAACACTAATTTAGCCTTCACCGTTTGAGCAAACAAAAGATAACACATTGATACAATAGTTGAATATGTAATTCCAAATGTCGTACTTAAATTGTCATATAATAAATCGACATATTTTGCTTTGTTGAACTATTGCAATCTTATCATTTGTTAAATGTTTTTACTCACTCAATACGTGAGTAAACTAATTATTCACTAATCTCAAAATACAACAACACAAACAGTTTAGGAATTGCAATGTATTTGGTGAACATGTCGAGACAAACAAAGGGGGTAATATCCAATCAATTATTGTGATATATATTCTCATTATTCATGTAACAGATAAATAAATATATGTGACAAATGCAATAGCCCATGACTGTCTAAATAATGCTTTATTGTCTCATAAAACACTTAAAACCCTAGATTCGATTAAGAACTCGAAAGTGTTTAGATAAGTTCGTTGGTCATTATCTGTTAACTAAGATGTATACGTTTTAAATTCAAGGAGCCTCTATTTGTTGAAATTGTACATCACGATATAATATTTAGAATGACGTGTTTGGAAATATGATGCGCAAAGCTTTGTTCTTTTAAAATAGATATAAGACAATATCAAACCTTACGAGTTGATCATTACTTTAAGTATTCATTATAAATAAAGAAGCATGTTTTGGATTACCTATATTCGCTAGTTGTGGGATGGCATTACCTCCATATTCGAACAGATAGGTAAGTTATCATATTTAATATAAACAATTTGTATTTACTGTTGTCTTAAACTAACACGAATGCGTTTTCTTTCAGTACATGATTTCATAAATACAAACTTATCAAACGTTTTATTTTTCTGGTCGTGTTTACTTGGATCGTTTTATATAACAAAAACATAATTGAGCTTAACTCCTTATCAAACACCAGATGAAATGGAATTCGCAAGATTCGTGTAGACAGAGACGATTGCAGTGAATCAAATAAGCTTGTGCGGGTTTGTCTATGTCATTTGGCTACTGCGTTTGTTTCTGTAGTTTATCATATAAATATGTATCTCATACAACGAGTTAGTATAATATCTTTTCGTTGAATCGAATTTTATGAAATATGTACTTAAAATAGATATAGAATAATATAAAGCTTTCCATAACTATACAATTAAAAGTACTAAGAATAATTGAACGATAACTATTCTTTTGAACGTCATTGAACCAAATTATACATTTACTATAACATAATGTTGTTGAAGCTTATATTTATTATGCAATTTGACCTCCTCAAACATAAGCAAGGTTTAAGGTGCTACGTTATAAAGAATACTGACATGCTTGTAAATGTAGGTAAAGCTGCGGTATAAAATCTTTTTAAAGATGTGTACGTAAGTTCTCTATAATATCGTTAAATTGGTGTTACACACAGTTCAAAATTGTTGTTTGTCTAACGTCTCACGTAATCTTATAAATCTAAAGTAAAAATGTTTTAAAACTATTTAGCAAAGACAATACAATACTAAACGCAAACTAGACCAACGGATCAATCTAATTAGAGGCCAAGTTAAATGGCAAAATGTAAACCTATCTTTACGACCACAATATGAATTAGTTTAATTCTGACACAAATAACATTCCGCTAAATAATGACAAGGACCAGCATTATCAAGATCTAAACGATATACAACTGACATTGAAAAGGTTTATAATATGATCAATTGGTGTCTTAATAGCTTGCAGTCTGATTGTAATGCTATATTCTTGTTTACTTGATTTAGTATTGGAAGCGTTTCGTTTAGTAACACGCAATGATTGAAATCAAAACACAAAGATTACTTTAATATTCATGTTGAAATTTAAATCAAATAAGTAGGAATACATCCATAATTTTAGCAGTCATTTTTTAATTAAATGATTAATCAAGTTTAAACACTGGCTTTGGTTTTCATTTTTACCTTTTGAAAATTACCTTATGAACTTTATACCCTACAAAAGAGGATGGATTTATAAACAATCTAATTATTCACAGACAATCAAGGTCATTTCTTCCAGTTCAATATCATAAACTACAATAATGAATATTATGAAATATATCTTGGGAACTCAAAACTGTGCAGGAGGAGGTATTTCAATATAGATTCTGAAATACTAATAATTAAGAAAAAAAACGGTGTTGAAATTCCCTTTCACAGATGCTTTGATAGAGCTTTTCAAATGCACTATTTGCGGAATCTCTACATTTAAAGATATCTAGATGATGTACAAGAACGACGGGTTCCATACGTAATTTCCCTACAAGCAATAGGGTACATATATACACCTACACGGCTACATATTCATGTGCATACACTCTACCCATGCAGATATAGCTATACCTTAATCATATCATATTTATGCAAACAAACACTTTAGTAGAAACATATACATCTTTAACGTTCCATTTGCACAACCATGCACTCTTCTCACACACACACGCACAAACGCACACACATACACATACAAGCACACACGCACACACACACGTCGTTGCCTTTTTATACACATACATCCTTCTCGCAGTATAATACACATACTTACAACGGTGTATAATAATGCCTAAAAACCCAACATACCAGTCCTACAACGCTGCATATCGGTACACACACACACATCCTTCTAGTACAAACAAACACATACCTACAAAGTTTCATACTGAATCACACACTACCTACTCAAACAAACATACACAATTCTTCATTGTTGTATATTGATGCACAACCACCCTTCTCGCGCAAACATACACACGCATACTTAGCTGCATATCGATCACTGACCCTACAAGCAAAATCATACACAAACCTACAACGTTGCATATCGATACACAAACATCCTACTCGCGCAAACATACACACGCCTACTTAGCTGCATACCGATCACTGACCCTACTAGCACAATTAAACACACACCTACACGGTTGCATATCGATACACAAACATCCAACTCTAACAAATATACACAGACGATGTACATTGCATATTGATGCTCAATCACAGTACTAGCTCAGCATACATAGACTACAAAGCTGCATATCGATACACAAACATCCTACTCGTACAAACATACACATACCTACAACGCATATCAATAAACACACAAACAACCGCACAAGCATACACAATCCTACAACGTTGCATATTGATGCACAAACCCTCTACTTGCACAAACAAAGACACACCTACAAACGCGCATATTGATGAAAACACACGGTACTCGCTTAAACATACACATTCCTTCAGCTTTACGTTTTGATGCTTATACATCCTACTCGCACAATCTCACACAAACACGCCTACAACGCTGTATTAAACGGCATTGTTTTAGTGTTCTATGTCTTTGGCGTTTACCCTGTCTGTTAAACTGGGTTGATGTTTTAACTTCAAGTAGTTATTTCTGTAGGATTTCATATAAATATTGTACACAAAACACGCAAATGTGATAGTAAGCAATATAATAAATGTTGAAAATGCGTTTTGTGGACGTGCTCCGGGTATGTCGAAGGACGTTGCTATGGACACTGATATAACAGTGAACACTATTGTTTTATTTTCTTTCACGCCTTACATGTCTGCTTAAATCCCGAAACAAGTCTCGCCCATACAGATGGATTCCTTTAAGCTGAAGGTTATAGCTTTTTGTAAGGTATTGAACCACGAGCTTTTATGCTGAAGGTTAGGGCAAGCAGTAAGGTTTTGATTAAGTTGCCTTTAAGGTGAAGTTTGAGCTATGAAGTTTTGCTATGATCCTCGTGACTGTAGGCTGAAACAAATTTACGAAATTAGGCCATGTACCTTAAAGATAAAAGTCTGATCATTTAGTGTGTATGTTTTGGTGCATTTAAGGTAAAGATTAATTCATGCAGTTAGGCTTTGGTAAATGTGTCTTTAATCAGAAGGTTGTGGCATGTCTTTGATCCATATGCCATAAAGCTGAACGTTTGAGCATGCAGATAGGCCTTAATCTTTTCGCATTTAAGCTGGATGTTGATTTATGTAGTTAGCTGTAATTCATGTGCCTTTAAGTCTATGGTTGGAGCATGTAAGTAGGCTTTGATACGTATGCCTTTAAGCTGAAATTTTGGGCATGTAGCTATGCTTTGAGTCATATGCCGTGAAAATGAAGGTGAGGGCTTGTTTTGGCTTTGCTCTAGGTGCCTTTGAGCTGAGTATTGAGTTTTGTAGTAAGGCTTTGATTCATGTAACTGTACGCTTTAGAATTTGGTGAATGAAGTCAGGCGATGATATATGTTCCGTTAAGCTAAATGTTGGGTCATGTAATAAGGCGTTTTACCCATGTAAAATAATGCGGAATGTTTTGGCATGCCTTTAGTCTTTAACCCAGGTGCTGTTTAACTGAAAAATGGAGCATGTAGGTTGGGGCATGTATCTAGGCATTGGTGTGTGTGTGCCTTTAAGATTAGGTCTGGTGCGTGCAGTTTGGATTTGATATTAACCTGAATGTTAGGGCATGCTGTATTGCTTTGATCTGAGTGCCTTTATATCTAAAGTTGGAGCATGTACGTAGGGTCTGATACGTGTGCATTCAAGCTGAAGTATTCAGCATGTAGGTTTTGATCAACGTGTCTTTAAGCTAAGGTTTGGGGCATGCACTTGAGTTTTAATTCAAGTGCTTTTGAAGGGAAGGGCTTGTATTTATTATCTGATCTAGGTGCAATTAAGCTGAATGTTGAGTTATGTAATAAGACTTTGATGCATGTTCATGGGAGCTTAAAAGTGTGTGCATGCAGCCAGGCATTTATGACGTTCTTGTATGCTAAATGCTGGGGCATGTAGTAGGACGTTCATCATGTGCCTTTAAGCTGTAGCTTGAAACATGTAGTTAGGGCTTGATTCACGCGCCTTTAAGCTTAAGGTAAGCGCAAGTAGTTGGGCTTTGATTCGGATGCCTTAACGTTGGGGTTGGTAGTAAGTATTTGTTACACATGCCTTTAATATGAAGTTTGAGTTATGTATTTAGGAATTGATCCATTTGTTGGGGCATGTAGCTAGGCTTGTATCCGTGTGCTTTTAATTTTAGGGTTGTAGCATGTAGTTAAGTTTTGATCCAGGTACATTAAAGCTGAACGTGTGGGCATCGAGCTAGCATGATCCGCGTGCCTTAAAGCTGAGACTGAATTTACCTAGCTAGGCTTTGATCAATGTACTTTCCGGCTGTAAATCGGGTATATAGTTAGGCTTGTGTTGAAGTGCCTGTCAGCTGAAACTTTAGTTAAAAAGTTATGCTTTGATTCATGATCCCGTAATCTGACGGTTGGTGCATATGCAGGTAGGCTTTGATTCGTGTGCCTCTAAGCTAAATGTAGATTTATGTACCTCAAACGTCACCTTAAAGACACGTAGATCAGCGGCTAACTACACGATGTTTTATGAATACCAGCCCAGGTGCCTACAAGCTGAAAGTAGTCGCATGTACTTAGGCTGTAACCCCAGTGCATTTAAGCTAAATGATGGGAAAAGTAGTTAGGCTTTGACCCAGTTGCCTTGTATCTGAAGGTTCTGGCATTTAATTGGGACTTGATTCAAATGTATTTCACTTGAATGCTGGGTTCTGTATTAGGCTTTGATACACGACACTTTAAGCGTAAGGTTTGGCATGTAATTTGAGTGACTATAGGCTGAAGTTTGATATTTGTTTTCAGGCTGTTATCAAGGAACATTTAAGCAAGAAGGTAGTAAAAGCAATGGCATGTGTTGAAAAAAAAATGAATAGTATGTTCGGAATAATATTTGTTGTATAGAAGCTTGTGTATTCGTACCATACTGTTTCCTTTTATACTCATTACTTTATTTTATCAAAAATAAGTTGAAAACGTCATTTCAGACCAAACAATGAAACATCTTCATGTGGGCTAAGGCTATTTTCAACTCAAAGAAGTTACGAGGTCACATTATTTATCATGACGCTATTCACTTGATAGTCTTTTTGGCGAAAATGGCGAAAATAACTATTTAAAAACTCGTATTTAGATTAACTTAAGTCTTGAAAAAACATTTCTCTATTTTGTACATGTAATACATGCAACACAGTGCACAGTCAAAGTTTATAAGTTATGTTGCCTTTTGAAAAAAAATGCTGACAGTGCTCATCTATGTTGTAAAACATATCGTTTTTAGATGTTTAACACAATTCTAACCGAGATCCGCAATTTTTGAAAAATTATTTAAACCATTTCTAGGCTTCATTTCTTTAAAAACTACACACATCAATGAATTCTCTTTTTGAAATAATACTGTTTAATTGTAAAGGGAAGTAGCTGCGTCGGAAAGTCGGAAAGTATTTACATCTTCAAACAATGTGTTCAGGGAATACATCGATCAAAGATCCAATTTAGTGTGGCCTTACTATAAGCTGCGTTTATTTACAGGTCAAAGACATGTCTGATGCAGGAATTATGTTCGACGAGAAAGAACAGAAAGGACGGGATTACTTTACACAATTGCTTTTCACCATTCAAAGCCCGTGTACTTGTTGCTTAGAAAAAAACTCTTTTAAAGTACGTCCTAGATTCGGGTACAACACTTGATATATTTTTGCAGTCAAAAAAACAAGAAATTCTTCTTTGGGGAATTGGACTACAGAGAAAGAACGATTTTTTCCCTCAAAATGGATCCGGCACGGATTTGGAGACATGGGATGTACAGATGTACTGGCTGATATTAACCAAAATTTTACAAAACGTGACGTCGACACAATAACATGACATTGAAAATGTGAAAGATATTCGAAACAATTTATGCCACCTCCCAAATCCAAAGCTGAATGAAGATGATTTTAAACTTTATCACAGACAGATTACGACATTTATCGACGAAGCAGTAAAGTTTATCGCTGATGAAGCTTTCGATACAAAAGTCAAAAGTGGTCTAAAAGAAGTGGCAACTCCACTTCAGCAAACAGTTTTTGACATAGTAAAAACTGAACATCGCTTTTATCAGGGAGGAACAACAATCATGGAAGAAGTACATGCAAGTACGTCATCTTATCTTGATGTTTTGATACGTTTCGCACCGCGATTTTAACATAAGACATTTTATAGGAGCTTTTTATGAGAACTACTACCATAATGTCTTATAAATTTTGATCGAAATTTTGAACACCTAAATGCATATTGTACAAACTGTTGGCCTGCATTTATAAAGCCTCATATTAGTAGTACTAAGACATCATATTATTTATATAAAACTTAAATGTGTACGTATTTGATTAAACTTACCTTAATCCGATATTCAGCTGTAAACCATGCCAGCGCAAACCAGATTCCAGATTTGACGAACAAGGTTCTGGAAATCAAGGAACTTCTTTTCAGCCGCTTTTCAAGTAAATGAATTAAAGCGGATGTGGGCACCAGGTATTCTTTTATATTTAATCAGTTTTCAATCTGCAAAATATACTGCTCCAAAAATTTTCAGGAATAAACACGTTTAATTTCTTTAGTTTTACTTTACTCTACAAAACAAGTTTCATTCCACCCCAAATTCATATTTTGTTTTGAACATTTTGAAAAATAAGATAATGTTCAAAATAAAAATAAAATATGTTGATGGCGAAGTCCTGTTGTTTCTTTTAGTGTTAGTTCTTATTAAAACAATTATACCATGATACAATTAAATATGCATTTCCTCAGATATACATACATACGATGTCATCCATAAAAACGTTCTACCATTAAACTAATATGAATTATAGCATTTAATTAACGTTAGAAGATATCGTGAGGTCTAAATTAATCAAACATGTCATTTTCAGTACTACATATACATACAATATACAAGAAAACAGTACGAATCAAATGGCATTTAGGTTAATAAAATGAATATATACATAAAAAATATGTCTGCATACATATAGATAACAGTCATATATTTCAAAGACAACTCTATTGTTTGCCTTCTTTGGTGGACCATTTAATCCACCCGTGAATCTATTAAGATGTCAAATTTAGGATGTCAACACGGTGTTGATATTGAAAAGATGACACCAAACAACAGTTGCATTTTAAAAGAAATTTCTCTTCAAGTGGGAAAACAAATTTCTTTTGAAAAAAATATATTACTCATTTTACAAGAAGCCGATATTTTATTGGATATATTTAACACCAATATCTAACCGATTTTAAATTAAAATATATTGTTACATTTTCCAAAAAATGGGTAAATCCATTTCATGAAACATTATCTTTGCGATTTTTTAAAGTCAGTTTTAAAACCTAACGCGTAGCATCCGTATATTATGTATATTGTTTTTACACACTTAGTCCAATTTGGATATATATTATGAGATGCATCCATGTTGTATCGGATGCGTAGTTGCAGTTCATTCCTCAACATGTGATTACTAGTGTATTCATTGTGTTTCATACGAGTCCTCTGTTACGATGAAAATGCAGAACTTATCTGTAAACGAAGAAGAAGATCTGTCAATCTCTCTGGTTTATCTTTTAACGAAAGAGATAAATCTTTTAGAAAGAGGGGATGATCCCTTGCAAAAAAGATTTGTCTAGAGCTGTGCAAAGAGCCTTAACAAAGTTCAAGCAATATGGTAGGTATAATAGCTTAAATAAATACAGATTGCAAAAATCGAAGTCTATTTTAATAAATGCATTATATTTCTGTCGATCACGTTGGTTTCGAACGTTCAATATACTAGTTTATGTTTTAGGCACTTTGACAAAGGTTCTCCGTGGAAGCGTCGTGTTCTTTATACAGTTATCGTTCGTCAATTGATACGATGATATGCTTTCCGGCAGACTGACAACATAATTTAAACCATTGGAAATGGAGTTGAAGAAACGTCTTCAAAGACCAAGTCTAGAACTGGATGTGATCATTAATACCAATGAAGTCCAGCACTTTCTTCAACATTCGTGTAAGTCACAATTTTATAACTGTTTCAGTATTATATTACAATATGCCAATGCTGTGTATCTTACTGCATTACTCATTTAATGTATTACGTTACTCAATATATGCATATGCTTGATAAGCAAACACAATTAAACAATAAAACAACGGACAAGCCCAGTAATAAAACATATTCCAAAACAAGGTGTTAGAGGCATAAAACTAGCGCCGAAAATACACAGAACGAGGGGGACACAATCTTTAAACAACACTAAGAGTTCACGCATGCATCAAAATGTGTTAAAAATGTATGTTACTGCCAAGGCTACCGCCTTAAATGTTTAACATGATCAATAAATTCAGCCATGGACTCAATGGATTACCTGAGTACAACGAAGGTTGATCCTTTGAAATAATAGTTTTTTGCGTCACTACATTAAAGAAAGGAGAAAAGGGTCGTCACAACGCTGATCTCAATCGTAAAGTGTCAATAGTGTCATGTCCTAAACGTTGGTCAACGAAAGTCGGAGATAGTTGAGATTAAAACGCTTTTATTTTCTTTTATCTTTTTTATCCAAGTCCGAAAATATTCTTGCAAATAAAATCATTAGAAATAAAAATGCCTTAAAAGTGGACATTTGAATAAAAAATATTTAACAGAAACGTTTGTTCAAGAATTTTTATATATTTTGTTACTATAATGCTAACAGTAAGGAAAGATGTAAGCAAAACTGAACCCTTTTGTTTTGAACAAAAATTTTATTATATTCCTTTCTATGAACTGAGATTCGTACGTTTCATTATTAATTTAGGGATATGGATTCTTTATATGTTTTGGCACGTTTTAATTGTTTCAAAATGAAGCAAAAACCCACAGGTGTCATTATATGTTCATTGTTTAAAAAGTTTTCTTAAAAATTAGTATATGCAAGTGTATTTGAAAGTGTAATTTTCTATCCGTCACTAAATACAACTCTTTTATTGAATACTTATGTGAAAAATTATAGAAACAAGCTCAGTAGCAAAAATTTAAATATAAATTCCGATTAATGGCAGCGAGTAAACGCCAAAGACATAGAACACAAAAACAAAAAATCACAAACAAAAAACATGGAACAACAGCAGAAAACTCCACAAACAGCACAGTGCATATATACTATATATAAAAACTAGGTAGTTTATCAAGGAATGTTAGGTACCGTCTTGGAACGGTCTGTAAAATGTTAATTTACTAGGAGTTTAACCCAGTTTACGTGCACAACCCACACTCACTAAACGAATTCTACTCAAATGGGTTTTCTATCTAAAATTGTAATATACGAGTAGAAGTCGACTGCTATTCATGAGTAAAACAACGATATTGTCTGCTTGAACCAAAAATTATCTTCTTTGTAAATGTTTTGTTTGGTAAACAATTAAGTAATTGCAATACATTTTTTTAGGGAGAGCCAAAGTATTCCCAAAAGCTATATTTGCTTTACCCAAAAATGGTATTATACTCAACCACATTCATGCATTCAGATCCACACTTTCTGATTACTCATGATAGTTGGGTATTTTTAAAGTATATACGTGCATTCTGTAATTCCTTTTACAGTGCAACTGTTAAAACAGTTGGATGCTGGTTTAGACGTGGACCAAGAGCCAACCTCCGACAAAGGTAAAAATCGTATACACAATTTTACATTACAGTAAAAATAATTAAAGAAACACATTTTGAAATATTTGAGATGATTACATTGTAAAATGACAATAACATAATATATATATATATATAAACACTGTTGTTTTTAAAGCTATAATTAAAACAACAGCTGTGATGTATGATTGCTGTTTTAGTTTATCTTTAGATACAGATGAAAAATTCAACAATTCTTACAGACATTATAACTACATCTGTCGAATACAACTTTAATCAAATACATATCATCAATACAATAAGATATATACAGATGTAATAATAGAATGTTTTAACTGTTGCTAAAAGTACAACCTTTAACCACTTGATGCGCCATAAATTATTGACTTGCTTAAAAACCACAAGGTTATATAAGTACGCATAGTATATCAATTGCAATCCACTTTATTTGTCAAAACCCGCTTCACCTAAAGGTATATTTTCTTGATTTATTGTCAAAGAGGTTTTGATTTTATTTAATATGTTAGACCTAGTACACAGGAACATGTAATTGCATTAATGTACATTCAGAATGAGTCTTCTTTTATAGGACGCGCTGAGAGCTCGCGTACCCGTATATACTTTTAGAAGTTAATCGTAGACATATGACGACCTTTTGCACGTCATGTTTACAGCATTCTAATGCCTGAACTGTGTTTGAAAAAAGAGCCTAAAGCCATACCATTGAACTGCAACAGGGACACTTTACCAAGGTGATTTAAGAAAATACCTTTATCACCCACGACGATCAATTTATCTTCGATTTCTATTTAATACATTCTCCGATTTACAACGATGAGTATTATCATACGTAACTTATTAAAATGTGTTTTTTGACCGAAAAGACAAAAAATTAATTTGGATCATCCCGCGTATGTATTAAATTATGTAATAATCATATGTGTTAACACACATTCATCCCATAACGAGTATATATAGTAACTTAACTAGAAGAAACGAAAATTCTGACTAATTGTGTTGCAAACATCCAAAGGCAGATATAACGTCAAAATAAAAGCCACTGTCAGTTGAATGATAGTCATATTTAAAAAATAGCACTAGTGATGACACATGCCATCCTAATGTATTCGTTGTTGAAGGTTTCAGACTATAACATGAAGTACGACCTGGTAAAGAATGTTCTATGCTACACTGAATTAGTTTAATTAGTATTCGAAAAATATTGGATATAAGTTAGAACAAATACCACACTTCACACGGTATGGTATAATTTGACTTATTATAAACTATTTTTTACGGCATTGCCATTCTCAATCGTTTCTCAAAAATAATTTAATATTAAACTATCGATATAATTCAGGCTATGGGACTGGTAATGAAAACCACCATTCTCTCTCTCTTTTATCTCACACGCACACACACACACACACACACGCACGTACGCACGCACGCACACACACACATGCACGCACGCGCGTGCACACACGCACACACACACACACTCGGAACTTTCTACACCTTGTGTTGAAAGTACGTCTACTGAACATTTTGCCATTTTCTACCTCTTGACCATACGGGTTTCTACGAGATATAGTGTATAACTATAATCTTACCCATTGATTTAAAATAAGAAAGTAGCTTACTGTTATTAACATATTATTTAGATATACCTGTGAAAACAAAATTGATCACGAGACGCTTCTTTCTCGCTTAGAACATCACTTTGGTATCACAGGGACACCACTTACATGGATGAGGTCCTACCTCAGTGATCGCTTTCAGACGGTAGCCATTAACGGTGAACTCTCGGACTCAGTGCTGATGAAGTACAGCGTACCCCAAGGGTCTGTTCTTGGCCCCAAAGACTATACAATGTACACAAAGCCTGTTGGAGCTATTTGTAGAAAACATGAATTGGACAACCATTTCTATGCGGACGATTCGCAATTATACTTCAAACCATTAAACACGATTTAAAATGACGAATCTGTCAATCGCATTGAACACTGTCTGAATGACATAGTGAAATGGATGAACAACAACATGCTAAAGATAAATGCGGACAAAACAGAATTAATCATATTCTCATCTGAGCACAACGCAAAAACAGTTTCAAATGTTTCCCTCACAGTCGATGGCTCTATAATCAAACAATCACCAAGTGTTAGGAATCTGGGCGCTTATCTTGACTCAAACATGAAGCTGGATCAACACGTCAATAGTGTTTGTAGGAATTCTTAGGCACAATTGCGACACATTGGCCATATAAGACCTTATCTAACACTGAACGCAACCAAATATCTGGTAAACTCTCTTGTTACATCTCGCATAGACTACTGCAATGCTCTCATGTACGGTGTTCCAAAGCAGATATTAAACAAACTACAAACTGTTCAAAATACTGCAGCTAGAATTGTTACGAGTACAGCCAGGTACAACCATATAACCCCCGTGTTATGGGAACTCCATGTGCTCCCTGTGCAATGCAGAGTAGAGTACACAATTCTAGCAAACACATTTAAAGCGCTCTATCGAACAGTTAGTACGGTATCATTGCCCAATTTATTGCGTTCTTCGATTCGATAAAACTGTCGGTTCATCATTCAAACGTAAGGTTTGGAAATTCGATCAAGGTGATTATGTAAAACTAAGGAACCTTATCTCTAACTTTGACTGGAAGTCTTGTGTGCACACATATATCAACATATATACCGATAATTTCACTAATCACTTCATGGCTATGTGTGAGACCTGCATACCTACAAAGACTGTTGTAATTCGCAATAAAGACCCCCCTTGGTTGCACAATGAAATCTGAAAATCTCTTCGACAAAGACGGCGCGCTTATAGAATCTAATAGAAAGGCAAAACGTGTAAATTCCAAACACCAATGGTGTATATAGAATCAAATATGAAATCATGTTACCAACCTTGTTCGATCTGCCAAGCTATCACATTATGAACAACTAGCTACACGACTCAAGGAAAAAAAACATCCGACTTTTGGAAAACCATAATGAACTTTGCTATACCAACAATTTCATCTAAAGAAATCCCACTACTTAGCAATAACGGCATCATCTACGAATCAGATACAGACAAAGCGAACCTACTTAACACATTCTTTCAATCTAAGACTCAATTAAATATACCAAACAGGCCACTTCCTTCCTCCATTGATACTGTTAATCCAAAACTACAAGACTTTGTTATTTCACTTCAAGACGTAATTGATTCAATAATGGTTCTTAAAACAGGCAAAGCAACTGGACCAGACTTTATAAATAGCTTTGTGCTGAGGGAAGTAGCAACTGAAATTTCTTACCCACTTCGTGACCTTTTTAATACCTCACTTCGTCTTGGTAAAGTACCATGTAAGTGGAAGCTAGCTCATGTCTGTGCTATTAATAAGAAGTCTGACCCCCAAGATGTTGGAAATTATCGGCCTATTTCCCTATTAAGTGTTGTCAGTAAGGTTCTTGAAAGAATTTTGCATAAGTATATTTTCAATTTCTTGCGTCAAAACGACTATCTAACACCATTTCAATCTGCTTTTGTTCCTAAAGACTCCACTGTTAAACAGCTTGTATCGATCTATCATTATTTTTGCCTCGCTCTAGATGAAGGTAAAGAAGTAAGAGCAGTATTTTGTGTTATTTCGAAAGCTTTTGATCGAGATATTTGTTTAATTTCGTGTTGGTCTAGATACGATTCAAAAATAAGATCGTTTCCATATTTCTTTGGTTTTTCGTGCATGAATTTTTTCCAATCCCCATTATTATTTGGGTCTAGATATCGTTTAATCAGTAGAGTTTTTAGTGAGCCTAGGAAGTGTTCTATATCTGTTAATTTTATACCTCCATATTCATAGTTTTGACATATAATATTTCTTCTAATCTTATCAAGTTAATTGTCCCACTAAAACTCAAAAACTGTTTTTTTAATGTCGTCAATTGTTTGTTTACTTGGATTAGGAAGAACTGCAAAAGGGTATATAAGTTTCGGAAGTGCAAAGGTGTTAACGACCTTAAATTTTCCCATGAGTGTGAGCTTTCTGTGCTGCCACTGTTTTAAGCAGATTCTGAATTCATACACTTTGTTTTCTATGTTCTTCTGTATATTTAGTTGTCTATTGTTTGTAAAAGTCATGCCTAGTGTATTTGCGGTGTCAGAAGTCCATATAAAGTTTTAAGTGTTGCTGAAGTGTGTGTTTGTATTTTTCAATGATCCCACTCTAAGGACTATATATTTATTGGTGTTGAGGTTTAGGCCTGAACAATCAGAGAACATTTCTATTGTCTTAACAAGAGTTTCAAATGATTGTCTACTACCATTATTAAAGAAGGTTGAGTCGTCTGCAAAAAAGGTTTGTTGTTGCATTTCAGGATATTGTAAAAGAAATAGCAACAATAAAACGATAAAACTCTTAATCAAGGTCACATTCATTGTATATACAAACCAAGTCAAAAAAAAGAGAAATAAAAAAAAATCAAAGAAGAAATGTCGAAGGCATATTTAAAAAAGAAAGAAATCAAAGTTGGGCTTACAGACCGTCACGTTGTCATGACCTTTGTGTCGTTGTTGTCGGCGTCGTAGTTGGCAAACAAACACATTAACCTTTCACATGACTCAACAATCGTTCAAGATACTCATATGACACTAGGTACACATTTCCTAGCGGCAATACTCACATATTCCGTTTTTGACATATAATCTTTTAAAGGGTATATAAAAAGTATGAGCTTCAATTCGGCCATTCACTCCCTATTTCTAATAACGATATGTTTTAAATGAACAGTAAGAAGATCATTGTGTAATCCCATCAATAACAATAAGACACTTCATTTGGTTTATTTTGCCATTTGGTTAAAACAAGAGTAACTGTGATGGTGATACAGATATTAATTATACAACGGTAATTACAGGGACTACAAAGACGTACGTACACTAAGAAAAAATAATTGTGTAATCCCTTCAATAACAATAAGACACTGTATTTGGTTTGTTTTTGCCATTCGGCTAAAACCAAGAGTACCTGGTGATCCAGCTATTAAAAATACAACGGCAATTACAGGGACTACAAAGACATAACACAAACTTTATCAGAGACACACAACACCTCAAACGTCATAGAAATACAATGCACATACATCAAAATAGCGGTATTTATAAATAAATAAATTTAACTGGATTGAGAACAAAAAATTGATATTACTGCATACCGGTTTGTGTGCAGCAAACATAACTGCTTGGGTCATATTCTGTTTCTTGTCCATTTGGTACTGTGCATTGAAGTAATCTATGTGTTCTCGCATTTCTATCCACCAGTTCTGTTCCGTGGCACACACTAGTAAATTATAAATTTAGATGTATGGATTCGAGCTTTATTTCTTGGAAAGAAGAATTGTCAATTATTTGTATTTTATAATCATCTTGAGTGAAGTAGTGAAAGTGGAATCATCATCATCATCATCATCATCATCATCATCATCATCATCATCATCATCATCATCATCATCATCATCATCATCATGATTCATCATGATTCTTCATGATTCATCATCATTATCATCGTAATCATCATTATCATCATTATCATCATTATCATCGTCATCATTATCATCATCATCATCATCATCATCATCATCATCATCATCATCATCATCATCATCATCATCATCATCATCATCATCATCATCATCATCATCATCATCATCATCATCATCAGCAGCAGCAGCAGCAGCAGCAGCAGCAGCAGGAGCAGCAGCAGCAGTAGCAGCAACAGCAGCAGCAGCAGCAACAGCAGTAGGGTCATCATGTTCATCATCATCATCATCATCATCATCATCATCATCATCATCATCATCATCATCATCATCATCATCATCATCATCACCATCATCATCATCATTACCATTTTCATCATCATCATCATCATTATCATCTTCATCATCATCATCATCATCATCATCATCATCATCATCATCATCATCATCATCATCATCATCATCATCATCATCATTATTGTCATGTACAGCAACAATAATATGATTAATAATAACATCAAAATGTTACATATATTTCAATCTGTTTGTTTGAAGTTATGTCACAAATTCAGAATATAATTGATATTAACAAAACATCCCCACCAGTTGCATTTACTGCCACGCCAGTGCATGTTAAGAGTATCCTGAAATATAAGTCAACTCATTCACCTTATAACCAAACAAGCTAAATGCTCGATGTTAACAATGTTATGAAACATTGAAAACTGAATTTGTATATCCATTGTGTCGGGTAGCTCGTATTGCAAAATATTTGCTTAAGGTTTTTAGCATTAACATAAACACGCAGATGACTTCAGTGACAAACTGATGTTTACACTAGATGATTTGTGATTCTCATGGATAACTTACACACATTACAGTGCTAGGATTAAATAACCATGTCTTAAATTTATAGTTGAAATAAAAATCTAAAACCTGGACATGTTTTGTACACGGATAAATTGTAACGTAATATTGGACAGACTTAGGTTGTGAACATCAAAATGGGATACAGTCATTGTTTGAATTTATGCATGAGTATAGCTACATGTAAGCGGATAAACAAGATGATCGGATAGGATGCGCGCAATTGTCCCAAAGGTATACGATACATTTGTACAAAAACAACAACACTTTATTCGTTTTTATTGCACGTGTGCTAAAGCAAATGTCACGTGACATTCATGAAGCTTAATAGTTCAAACGAAATAACCGACACGGGATAAAAACCCATTTATGTTTGCTTGTACTCTGATCAAATACCTACGCAAAATAGACAAATAAACACAGTAACATTGTAATAATGTGAATGCTTTTTTTAGAACTACTTATGTCGCAGTAAAAAATCGAAAACTGAATGATCCTTCCAAGACAGCTTAGAAAGATATATCTAACATTTGTAAATCAATAAAGTCGATACCAATATTGAATTCATTTAATTATTTTTAGATCGAATGGGACACTTCTGTAATGGAAAACTTTGATTCAGATCAATTGGTATTTAATATGCAATTTAACTCAATCTTAATGTCATACATTATTGACGTCATCACTTTTATTAGTCAGTTATAATAACAAGTATTCCGATTAGCTACGCCGTTTTAAGATCCAATTAAGACCAAAATTGAATGCCATCCAAGTTTAAAAATTGTTGATAGGTTTTATATGTAATGCAATAATAGATGGTGTACTTTGCGTCCTATATGTGGCTAAGAATGCCTAGTACATCATTTGAAAACAGAATCAAATACAGCTTGTTTAAAAGTACCTGAAAATTTGATTGAAATCATAAAAGGTATGTATTTTGCTAATAAAAAATTAACGTGAACAAGGAAAAAGTATGATTGATTCGAAAGACATGTAGTTTGACGGATATAGATATTTCACGAAAAGTAAAACTAATCGCTACTTACAACAGTGCCGTTCGATTCATCTCTGATACTGATACTACAGAAACAAAGTGTGTAGTCCTTGCTGCTTAATTGTTGAAACGTTTGATATATACTATTCTGGTATATTGTAATATATTTAGTAAATCAAATAAACGCCCATTCAATCCACCTATTTAGTTTTGAATGACCCTTCGCATGTTTCTACTAATTTATACTAGTCTAGCTAATATATAGGGAATTTTTCAAGCTTTTTTTAAAAATAACTCTACATGAGAAATCCCAGTAAGCCTTATGAGGTTTAAGGAATTCCATGTTAAACTTTGAATTTTGTCATAATAAAAATCCCGTGCGGGGGAGGCCGATGAGGTAGTGTTTTAATATATTCTGTCTGGTTAGACGTCGGTGATAAGTACTTTAAGAATGTGTGGTATTGAAAATATGATAATATGTTGTAATTAATACCTTACTCTATAAAATTTAAAGCTGACTCAAATTGTGGAATGTAGGATAATGCATCTTGTTTAGTAATTATTCGGCCTTGGTGCTGGGCGCGTTTTAAACAGGATAATGACTTTATTTAAAGCTATCGGGCCAGTCTCTGTATTTACCATCGTTAGTTACCCTGTCCGTATCAGGGCGATTGCCATAACAGTTGCCAATGAAGATATATTGAGAACTGTGTACTTTTCGCTGTCTTGAAGCAGTATGGCTCTGTTAAAAGCTAAAGGGCTTTCTGTATTTACGATCGCTTTTTACTGACCGTACCAGGGCTGTTGCCATAACAGTTCCCAATGAAGACAAATTGATAACTGTGTGATGTTTGCTGTCTTGAAGCAGTATGGCTCTTGTTTGATGTATTATTTATGGAATGAACTGCGGGGTATGAACGCAATTGTGCTGGTCAAAGTGTGTGGAGTCCGAACAAGATCAATAGTTTTCATGTATATTGTTATGCGATGAATCGCGATCCGAACATATCCGAAGATGTTGCGTTCATCGATTGATAAAAGCAATTGCCGAAAGGCAGTTCATTTAACGAATGGAAGTTGAGGTGTAAATATGTATATGTGTGGTCTTTATCCGTGTACCTTTAAACATGATATTAGTAAGACGGAATACTTCCGTGATTGTCCCTGTATCTGTTATTGTATCATTATATCACGAGAGGTGATTCTCTGACGTTATGGTTTACTAGAAGAAGTTTCAAGTAGAATATATCCTTTAAGATTGAAAATGTGTAGGACTGTTGTTTCTTTATCCATTATATTGAATGTATTCTCCATATAGAGTCATTAAAATAGAAAACAGCCTTAATATGTTAAAATAATCAATATAAGGAAAACTCTGTTTTCAATTTAGGACATCACCAAATCATTAGCATAGTGAATGTGGTCGATACATAAACACACCGCGACCAATATATATATATATATATATGTCTATACGTATACAATGTACTATTACAAATGAGCACAAAAACACAAGTTTGTGTCAATAAACTATCTGAACCTCTGAATAACCCGTCACAGTATATCTACAATGAGAAATTAGGATTTAATTTCCCTTCCACACATATAATTGTTTGCTCTTATGTCAAAGCTATTAGATACTGCATACTTTGATGCCGTGTACATGCCTTGCTATAACAATGTTTATATGTTTATGCAATTAACGGAGTTGAGATGAGTTGCATAATCAGGAGGTTGTGTTAGATTTTAGACTACTGGTATTGTACATGTAGTTTCTACTAATTTTTTGACATTATTTGCAACGAAGTCTTATTTAAATAATAACATATGAAAAGGACCGATATATTTTAAGCACTTCATAAACTACACTTATCGGCGTAGTATTTAATTATTTTTTTCACTTGCTTATTTTAAGACTATTAAATTACTCCGGTACAGAAACTGGGCATATGAACCAGTTAACGTTTTGTTTACTCGCGCTAAAATTGATATACGTGATAAATTAAGACATTTTGAATTATACTTTATCATAATTTGTATCGATGTGTTGATAAATTAATATACAAACACTATGTTTAAAGTGAATTCCACTTTCTGTTGTCAAGCACCAAATATCCACACGTAAGACCCATATATATAAAAATAAATCATACTTCATGTATTAAAGGTAAAAAAAGCAAAAACAAAAGTTTTATTTTTTTCAAATGGGTAAATCTAATTTACTGTTCATTTACCCATACATATCGAAATGATTTTAATAATATCGATGATGTGTGTCTTAACCCTGTATTGATTGTAACAATACTGCCAGTGCGTTTAATAACTAATGACTAATGTAACCGAGTCAATGCTTAACTCCTACGCATCATAAGCCATTTTTTTTATTAATATTCGATCAGTGCTTTTATAGTGTGATATATTGTCTTTGTTAAAAAATACTGTATTCGTAACTAAAAAATCAATTCTATACCCTTTAAAAGTATAATATAGTGTCTTTGTAATCAAGTTGTGCATAAAAATCCCTGTGTTTTGATATGCATAGAATAGTACAAAACGACTTGCTTCACTGGCGTTGAGATGAAGAATATCTTGGCGTGCTCACCGACGTTAGACGCTTACACTTACGCGGACTTTGATGGGCGGTTAATTTTCCGGCACTCGATTTAAGTGCTGAAATCTTTTGAGCATCCACTGACTATGGTGATTATTCGACTTTAAAATGCCAAACCATTTCTGGCACTATTGATAGGTGTTTTTTGGTCATTAATTACCGTTCAGAGCATCTGGCCCTTTATGTAAAATGATAGCCTTATTTAACTCGCCTTTACAAATTCTGCCTTGAACAACATGCTTTATTCTTTCTGCGGTCATTCATTTGTTATTTCACTCACCAGTTGCCAGATGTCGATAAACAACGTATGAATAGTCGCACAGCTGTTTCTTAACAAATATAGGCTTTTATAGTTTAAACATTGTATATTGTACAACGATTGTGAAGAAAGTTATGATAGCTTATACTTAGTCACTCTCGTTGGCACGATGTTGCGCGAGAGTGTGGTCTTGTGTTGTGGGAGAAACCGGAGTACCCGGAGAAAACGCACTAGTCCGGCTTGGTGACCACTAGCCAAACTCACATGCGTCCAGACCGGGAATCGAACCCTTGACGAGAAACAAGTGCACTAACACTGCGCTAACCGAACAACAGGTTATATTGCAATGGTTAACGGTGCATTACAATGGATTTACTCTTTCAAAATCCTATACACTCGGTTAAAGGAAGGTAAGCAGCCGGGCATCAGTTGATCAATAATTGGAAAACAAATGTTAGCCAACGATTTTCATATCCAATGAATTCACTGTAACGCATTCACACTAATTGCTTTGCTGAATTGCCAGTTTTGAGTTTAGTCTGCCAATAATAGTCTGTAGGTTTCACAGTCACTCTGAATGAGAAAAGTGTAATGAAAGGAAATAAGACAAGGATGATATGAACAATACAAATGCCAACTAGTTTCTGATAAGATATCGAGCGTACTAACACAATGTCAGAAGCAGTGTGTAAAGGCTTCATTTGGTATCATCAGAAGCATTGCGAAGCGCTACCTTTTACCATCAGAAGCAATACATAAACGCGACGTTGTGTTCCGTCTGGAATAATGCTTGACTTTACATTGATTATAACAAGACGCAATTCGTAAAGTCTACATTGTATATCGTCTGACGCGAAGCGTAAGCGTTACATCGTGTATCGTCACAGACAATGCATACATGCTAAATTGTGTATCGTTAGGATCAGTGCATAGTGCTCCATAGTTATATATCAGAAGCATTTGGTACATTGTGTACGGTCAGAGGCAATGCGTAAACACTTCATTGTGAAAGATCAGAAACGATGCGTTAACAGCACATTGTGTATCGTGTGAGGCAATGCGTAAACACTTCATTGTGAAAGATCAGAAACGATGCATTAACAGCACATTGTGTATAATTTGAGGCAATGCGTGAACACTTCATTGTGAAACATTAGAAACGATGCGTTAACAGCACATTGTGTATCGTGTGAGGCAATGCGTAAAAACTTCATTGTGAAACATCAGAAACGATGCGTTAACAACACATTGTGTATAATTTGAGGCAATGCGTGAACACTTCATTGTGAAACATCAGAAACGATGCGTTAACAACACATTGTGTATAGTTTGAGGCAATGCGTGAACACTTCATTGTGAAACATCAGAAACGATGCGTTAACAACACATTGTGTATCGTGTGAGGCAATGCCTGAACACTATTGTGAAACATCAGAAACGATGCGTTAACAACACATTGTGCTTTGTTTGAGGCAATGCGTGAACACTTCATTGTGAAACATCAGAAACGATGCGTTAACAGCACATTGTGTATAATTTGAGGCAATGCGTGAACACTTCATTGTGAAACTTCTGAAGCGATGCGTTAACAACACATTGTGTTTTGTTTGAGGCAATGCGTGAACGCTTCATTGTGAAACATCAGAAACAATGCGTTAACAACACATTCTACGTCTATACAGTAAATTACACTTTATTTATGAAATTGCTGAATATTGTAATCCAGCAGTTTTCCTTCAGTTAAGGAATTATTGCTGTGAGTACGATGTATATTAGTTGTTTAAAGTGGATTGTATGCTTGGTTTACTTTGTTTATCTTTCAAAATTAACTTCCGCTCAGTTTCACACTTTGAAAATAAAACGTTGATGATAAACATAGAGCAGTATTTATATTTGCAATAGTTCTGAATATAACAAAGAAACGAAACATTTCCATTGAAAATGCATGGAATTAAAAGTATTCTGGTCGGTTTTATGACCTTCAGCATGATTGGTTTCTCAGGTTTGTTTATGATTTCATGATTGTTTAACCCTGTTTTACTTTCAAGTTAAACGTTATTTATTATGTTTAGCTTTACGTTTTTACAATCAGATGATCCAGACATACAAAATATATATCTTTCAGTCCCAAAGCTATATAAAAACCTTTTTATTAATCATTTCTTAAAGTTAACATTGTTAAGTTTAAGGAATCAAAATGTATCATTGTTATCTTTATATTTCTTCCTTGTTTCATATTTTCTGAAAACGGTGTATTAAGGTCGTTATTTGATATGTTGAATCACTTGTTGTTTATTTACTGTAACCTTTAAGTATCACCATTGTGTAAAAAGCATGATCTAACAGGTAATACCCTAGACAATTAAAGGTTTCAGCCTGGTTCAATTTGAATCTAAAGCATAGGAACAAAGTACAAAAGAAAAATAAAACGATATAAAGACATCGTACACAAGTAAAAAAAATCGGGCAAAAGTACGCAAGCTTTAAATACAAAGTTATAAAATATACACGGCATAATAACATAGAGACATTGTACACAGACACATAGTTGAAAAGTACACATGACATTAATACATAAGTACACAATGCACAAACACATAGGGTCAAAATACACAAGGCATAACACATAGGGACAAAGTACACACTGCACAAACACATAGGAACAGAATACAAAAGGAATAACGTACAAAGGGACAAAGTACACATGGAAAAACACATATGGACAAAATACACAAGGCATAACAAATAGGGACAAAGTAAACAAGACACAACATATAAAGGCAAAGTATACAAAGCACAATAGATAGGGACAAAATACACATACACAACACATAGAAACAACGTACACAAGGCGCAACACATAGGGTCAAAGTACATATGGAACAAATCCATAAGGACGGAATAAACAAGACATTAACACAAACTACACAAAACATTACCACATAGAGGCAAAGTACATAAGGCGTAACACATAGGGACAAAGTACACAATACATTAACGTACAGGGACAAAGTACCCAAGACACAAATACATAGGGACAAAGTACACATGACGCAAATACATAGGGACAAAGTACACATGGCACAAATACATAGGGACAAAGTACACATGGCACAAATACATAGGGACAAAGTATCCAAGACATAAATACATAGGGACAAAGTACACAAGACACAAATACATAGGGACAAAGTACACACGACGTAAATACATATTGACAAAGTACACAAAGCACAAATACATAGGGACAAACTACACAATGTACACTAACATAGGAACATAATACACAATGACCAAATACAAAGGGACAAAGTACACTAGGATCAAAGACAAAAGGACATAGAACATAAGGCAAAACACACAAAGTACATAAGACACAAATACATAGGAACAATGTTCACAAGGCACAAATACATAGGATCAAAGTACAAAAGACACAAATACATAGGAACAATGTTCACAAGGCACAAATTCATAGGAACAATGTTCACAAGGCACAAATACATAGGAACAATGTTCACAAGGCACAAATACATAGGAACAATGTTCACAAGGCACAAATACATAGGATCAAAGTACATAAGACACAAATACATAGGAACAATGTACGCAAGGAACAAGGACAAGGGGACAAAAAACACAAGGAACAATTACATAGAGACAAAGTACACAAGGCACAAGATATAAGGACAATTTCCGCAAGGCATTACATATAGGGACAAAGTACACAAGACACAGACACATAGGGACAAAGTACACACGACGCAAATACATAGGTACAAAGTACACATGGCACAACACATAGGAATATGATTGTGATGTTCATATGCAAGTAATGAAAATTCATATGCATACATATTTGGTAAAGTGTATGAATGTATGTGCACATAATTTTGTATGTGTATGTATGTGTGTATGTATGTTTGTATGGGTGTATGCATGTATGTATGTGTGTATGTTTGTGTGTGTGTGTGTGTGTGTTTATATGCGTGTGTGCGTGCATTGGTGTGTGCGTGAGTGCGTGCGTGCGTAAGTTCATGTATGTATGTGTGTGTGTGTGTGTGTGTGTGTGGGGGTGCGTGCGTGTGTGCGTGTGTGTTTCTTTAACATATTTAATGGAAACAGTTCCCAATACACACAATAACATTCCTGATGACAATTCGTGAAAACATATATTGAGTGAAATTTAATTATAAAATAAATATAGAATTGAAAATACCAAATTTTGTTTTTAACCCCTAGAGCACACGCTTTATTTGTTACATAGCAATATATCAAACATATGTTTGTAATATTTGCAAAATCTAAAATAGTTTGTATATTTCACTCTAAGGTCAAGGTCACACTTAGTGTTTATTCACTATCTTAAATGGCATACTTTTGTAATCGACAACAAGATATTTTTAAAAAGTAATTGGCGATAAAAAGCAAACAGCAGTTAGCAAACAGAATGTCCCGTACGTCTTTCCATATATATCATACTTAGTTCGACTCTACCTTATTTACAAACGTACTCTACTCATTAATTGTTCAGTATTTGTCCCTTTGTATTTGTGCCATGTGTTCACAATTCTTTGTTGAGCAGATGAGATAAGTTGAGTTGTGTGAATAACAGATTCATAAATAACTCGATTAGAAATGCATGGAGTTAAAATGTTTCTTTTATGTTTAATGGCCGTGAGTATGATTGATTTTTCAGGTATGTTTAACGTTTCTATGATTTGTTAAACTTTATTAATATTTTAAGATAACAAATATTTGGTTCTGTTTAGTTTAACAGATTTGCAAACAACGTTTAAACCATGTTTTTGCTTTTTGATAGCACGGGGTATATCGCCTTTTGTTCATGTTTAAGATAAGCAAACAGTTTATCGAGCATACGATTGCTCACTGTAGTGGAAGGACTATTGACTATTGTATACATGTATGCATACAACTTCATTTGTAGTTTAAAGCTGCACTTTCAAAGATATAACATTTTTACAACTTTTTTTGTCTTTAAAAGAGCAAATGTTAGCATAAATTTCTACAAACCAATGATCGTAGATTTTAATATGTCCGTTCGAAAGTTAATGCTTTATGGCTTAAACCGTTACTAACGGGTTGAGAAATATGCATAAACCATTATTTTTTGAACTTAAATATAAAAATCTGCGATCTAATTCTTTGTCAGCAGTCTTATATGATTGATTTCCATGAATTTTTGCAAATATTGTTTCGTTCCAAGACAAAAAATAACAAAAAAGGTTGTCAAAATGTTCAATCTGTGAGAGTGCAGCTTTAAGTAATGTATTCACTGTCAAATGGTTAAAAGTGTAAACTTTCGATTGCTGTAATACGTGGCAATAAAGCATCGCTATTTAGGATTTGATTTCTTTTCTAAAGTTGTAAGCGGGTAGTAAATGGATACATTTTAGACAAATGTTAGGTTCGAAAGCCATGACAAAGTGAACCCCTGTTTGTTTGTTTGTTTTGCTGACCGTTCCATGGCGTTGACTCAAGAGGTTGCGGTAGAATATGTATTAATGTGTGTGTCTTTTGTGTTGTTAGTACATTGTGTGTTTCTTGTTTAGTGTCTTCCACAGTACAAAAGTGGACTTTAAGGACGAAAACACGAAATCATCAAAAAGCCAAATTCTTTATCTTTTGAAAATACAATTGTTAACTAGCACGATATATGTGAAGGTATTTTGAAATCCAAGCAATTAATAAACACTTTTTTTATCTGATTTTGGCACAAACTATATATGTGGGGTTTTTTTCTACGAAAACTTGTAACAAATTAAGAATTGTTTTTCCTACCAAACTACTCATTTTGCGTTTTGTTGATTGATTCAATTGGAAGACAGATATTTGCCCTTAATATTGTGAATATAAAATGAATTCGAGTCACCATTTGGCACTATTCTTTTGAATAAATTTCTCATTTTAAACCAATAGGTAGTCACAAAATATTGTGATGACAAAAAAACTGTCATAAAGACTTTTCGTAAATTTGAAATACAATTTCAAAAAATAACGAATATAAAGTTTATGTGTAAAATGGTCTTACCCCATAAACAACAAAACATATTGGAAATCATGTTTATTTTTCTCTCGAGCTAAGGTGTATCAAAACAAAATGTAAAACAAATCATTAATATTTGCCTTTTTCACACACTTTTGCACTATGGAATTCCTTAAACATTTTTGAAAGAACATCATGATACAATGTTTGTCAGTTATTCAGTCAGATTGCTATGCGTTTAAGTTAACATAAAAGCGACACTGAATTCTTCATAATTATATAATTACAGGAAGCCTAGCGCCTGATTATATTTGTTCTGATGTGTGGGAAATCGAAGATGCTTTTCAGAGGTCAGGCTGCGAGCCCATCGGATACATCAGAACGATTACAAACGACTCATGCACGTAAGTTGACGTCTTTCAACAAATATTATTAATCAAGGTGTCCGGTTAGCACACTGGTTAGTGCTATCGCTTCTCACCGAGGCGGCCCGGGCTAGATTCTTGGCCTGGGTCATCATTCCGGACAAGTGGGTTTCCTCCGGTTCCCCCACAACACAAGAACACACTCCCTCACACCATCGTGCTTACGCCTGAGACTAAGTTTAAGTAACCAATCTTTTCTTACAATCGTTGTTAAATATATACTGTTAAAACTAATCTCAGTCAATCCTTCAATCATTTCTTAGGAACTTTAAAGTTATCAAATGACTTACCACAGAGGTTAAGGATAGACTTACAAATATATTTTGGAATGTTGCATGTTGTGTATTCCGTAGTGGAATATGTTGTTAAAATTTAGTTATATACTTACAACTCTATTACCTTACCCAATGTTTTAAATACAGAATAATGGCATTGTACGATTTTCGTATTTTCCAGAACCGTAAACGAGTTGCTGCATTGCATTGCTGAATCCATTTATGGCTACAGAGAGCGAGAACATAGAGAGGCTTGTGTTCTGCACATGCGCACTGCCATCCAGGACAGACACATAGACTCTATGTTTCCAGCATGGCCTTTTAAATGGAAATTCTGTAGCAGTAAGCTTCTTATTGTCAGGGTGCCATTTCCTTATAAATGTTAATGTTATCTTTCAAGTCAATAGTCGTTTACAAATATACACATGTATTTTGGATTGTTCGATAACTGTTTTTATGCCCCCGAAGGTGGGCATATTAAAATCGCACCGTCCGTCCGTCCGTGTGCCCGGCTCAATAACTCGTGTCCGGGCTGTAACTTTCCCTTGTATAAACAGATTTTTAAATAACTTGCCACATGTGTTCCACATACCTAGACGAGGTGTCGCGTGCAAGACCCGTGTCCCTACCTCTTAGGTCAAGGCCACACTTAGTGTTTATTCACAATGGAGTGCTGCATATAAGGACATAGAGTATAGGTTGTCGTGTCCTGGCTTTAACTTTCCCTTGTATGGACAGATTTTAAAATAACTTGCCACATGTGTTCCACATACAAATACAACGTGTCGCGTGCAAGACCCGTGTCCCTACCTCTAAGGTCAAGGTCACACTTAGGTGTTTATTCATAATGAAGTGCTGCATATAAGGACATAGATTAGAAGTTGTCGTTTCCGGGCTGTAATTTTCCCTTGTATGGACTAATTTTAAAATAACATGCCACATGTGTTCGACATACCAAGACGACAATGGAATGCTGAATATAAGGACATAGGAGTGTAGGTTGTCAAGTATGGGTAGTATAAATTATTCAGAGGCAATTTAAAATAACTTGCTATATGTATTTGACACGTAAAGGCAAGATCAACTTTTTATGTACTGACCTTGTTCATAGGTCAATGTCACATTCGGGGGCATTCGTCACATACTGTGACAGCTCTTGTTTATTATATATTTTGGGAAAATGGGGCTGTAAAGTAGTTGCTTTTGTTTCATTGCGTCCCGTTCTATTTCGTCCCATACATGTAAATATAGTGGCGTATTTTGCGCAATAAACAGTAAACATCAACTAATGAAGCTTCAAAGGAATGATGGGCAGCATGAGTTTTTTGCACCTTCCATAGCGTCCCGTGCTGTTTCGTCCATATATATTTTGGCGTATATTACATTAAACATTCACTTATGAAGCTTCAAAGGTATGATTGGCAGCATGATAAATTTTGCACCTACGATTTCTGTCATATTCTACTTGGTCTACCAAAAGTAATGGCCTTCGACCTGGTTTATATTGGCCTGAACAATTTTGTGGCTCATTAAACATAAACATTATGGCACATACACTCATAAAACTTCATCAGTATGTTGCTTTACATAAGATATTTTGCATCTGTCCTTTCTGTCACAGTTAACTCGGACGTAAAAGAGTTTTGGCATTTGACTTAGTAAAATATATCTGAAATATGTTTTGTCGCAAGTAGAACCAAATATATTTTTTGTTAAATTTCCTTTGCGCTAAAACAAGTTATGGCCCTTAACTTCGTAATAGATGGTATAATGAAGCATGCAGCACTAACTTATTTCATATACACTCGGGTACTCATAACGATTTTAGTAGCTATTTATCTTTACCTACAATGCATAGTTTAATTCTTCCTCAAGAGCATTATTTACGGAAGACGATCAACGACAAAAACATATTGTTGTTGTAATTGTTCGTGGCGCACGTAATTGTCTTGAAACGTTCCAACATCAGCTTAATTAATTAATATTACAATGGATTTATTTTAAAATATTTCAGGGGTATGGTGTGAAATCGGACACGAGTACACTGATGCTCAATTCAGTTGTATTTTCTGGTGCCTTGGGGGTCCTGCAGCTATAGGATTTACAGGAGTTCTAGCTCTTATAGGCCTTGTTACATTTGGTCTGCCAGCTTTGGGTTTTGGAGCTGCGGGAATAATGGCCAATTTCAATGCCGCCCCCCTCATGGGCTTGTGGGGCGTTGCAGTGCCTGTAGGCGGCATCATCGCCACCCTACAGTCTATTGCAGTGTTAGGAATCGGGTACAAGGCAATTTTGGCCACGTTGTTCTCAGCAGCTGCTATCTCAAGAGCTGCGATGGATTGCAATTGCTGCGAAAAGTAATCAATAAATATAAAGAACTAATGCAGTATACTGGCGTTAGAAAATAAATGTTAACTCAGAAATACGGATTTAAATTATTACATGTACATTGGATATAAGTTTATCAATAAGTGATCAACTCAAGAGCAATCTTGAAATAGGTTTCAGTTTCTTGTAGAAAGAAGAGGCTTTAATATGATGCCATAAAACTGCAATAGGATAACCTGCGAACTCCGCGAAAGGACGCGCACACCTTATCACTCTGTTTGGATAGCGACATTTGAAACGGACACCAATCGCTACTATCAAGATAACGATGCCACCCACAGCAAAGTGCGATACAATTTAAAAAGACTCAATCAGGATTTGTGACTAGTAAAACTTCACGCTTAGCTATTCCAAATTTGAGTGTAAAAATAAAGACAGTGCATGAAACTCAACAGAAAAGGATGGTATTTATGTTCTGAAAATTCCATGCAAAATTTAAATACTCTAAGGAGCAAATCGGTTCTTGCATTTATTTACACCCCTTTTATATGACGAGGGCAAATTTGTATCTTTAGGAAAATTACCCAATGGCAAGGGGCAAATATTTGCATTAAACGCAAATACCTATTTGGGGGAAATTACCCTCGATATATTTCTATTTTATCCATCCATGTATACTCACAATAACAAGGCATAACTAACTCGTAGATATGTATAAAAGGACGCATCAAGAGCATGTTTAGGAACTCGACCTAGTTTGTACATATCAACCCCTTACATATTGTACTAAACCAATGATTAGAGTTTTGAAATTCTGAATCATGCCAAAAAGACACTGTTCGGTGAAGTTGTGAAGTCCAAATACTTTTTTAAAAATTCTTTTTGATGA
Organism: Mya arenaria; assembly: GCF_026914265.1. Taxonomy (NCBI): domain Eukaryota; kingdom Metazoa; phylum Mollusca; class Bivalvia; order Myida; family Myidae; genus Mya; species Mya arenaria. The sequence continues at coordinate 16,390,523 of NC_069130.1, read as the reverse complement.
CAGGCATACTATACAGCTTTAACTCTGGCTGTATAACTTTATATCAAACAGCCAGAGCATGCGGAACTTGTTATAACTCAAGTTCAAAACTATGTTTGAATTGAAATTAAAGAACTTCTCGTTTGAACACTGATGTATACACGTTGTAAGATATTTCATATTTAAATTGCATTGTTACAAGCAGTTAAATCTTTAAAATTGATGATCTGAAAACAGTGCGCTAAAATTTAAAGTTTCACAAGGTAACGCGATATGTTAATTAGGAAGTAGCATTGACATGACAAATAGATTAATTGTTTGGTTTACAAAGCGCGTATAGAGTGCGTTCAATTACGAACTATATTAGGAAAATCATATCCAATTAAGTTCTTTACGTGCTCTACCCTCAAAGAAAATTTGAACAAAAGTACTCAATGTTTTGAACTCTTATTTTGTCAAAACTCAAGTTTATAATTATTCAAATATTTAACTAGCAATACTTGTGCACAAATATTGAATTACATCGATAGCTAACGAATTCAAATCTATCACCAATTACAAACTTGACAATAACTTGTATGTATGTCGCTTAATCTCAAATATTGGAAAATGCAATAGAACTCAACGGCTAGTTATAATAAATTGTATCATATTTACTAAAATGTGTGCTAATCAATAAAAGGCATCCTAGAGTAATAAATGAAAAAGTATTTCGAAACAAAACAATATCAAGCGAATATATACATTGAACTTAACTTAAGTATTTCTATATATGTACCTCCGTCGAGTGGTGTCCGTTTTGTTTGATTGATTTCGTATTAGGTGACCAATGAACTAAACGTCCAGGTTGTTTCTGAATTTATAATTGTTTAGTGTTCATGGTCATGCCTCTATGAATGGAATAGACGAGATTCGTGAACCAAACTTGGATTAAGCAGATTACAACCGCCAAATATACATGTACGAGGTGCAGTCAAGAAGTTCCCGGATGCTGATTTTGAAGTGTACTTCCACTGTATCTCTTTCTGTGTAAGAGCAGTTTAGAGATTCAGTGGTGCGCAAAGTTGTATCTGACTGGCGACAGTTTAATAGCTGGTGTCTTTGTAGGCTATCATTAATCTTACCTGTGATCGTCTGCTAACGAAAAGTCTAAAAGCCAGCAAAAAATATTTTTTCGGTGTAATTTGCCAACTCGAGTGTTAACTTCACCAGACAAATGTGTACTTTCTGTTGCTGTCTATGCCTTTTTTTGATATGTAAGTGGTGAAACCAACTCTCTCGACAAAGAAGGGAGGTTCTTCGCTGAATCTCGATGCATTGTAGGACTTCCCTGTTTCTTTTAGGTTGTTGACCCATCGACGTAGCGTAGTTCTTACGTGCTGTCTGATAGATGGTATTCGAAACTTCTGACGTAGGTAAGTAACAGTCTAAGATACACATTGCGAGTTATGAATTGCAATGAGCGTCTGCAGTGACCAATCAGTTGGCTAATAGAAGATATCAATATATGGCTGTCTATGGTAACTGGGCTACAACTAATGCAATCAATGTAGTCGATGAAAAGCTATTTTCGGAAGTACATTTTCCGTCAATGATTACTGTGTTATTTAAACCAGCGAGGGACTAACCGGATGTTGATCAATTATTCGTCCCGTGCCTCACCATGGCAGTAAGAAAATAAATTAACTGGAAGTCAATTCAAGTTTAAGAGCGTTAATTTTAGGTTCTTCCTATCAATCAACAGATACATTACAATAAATAGGAAGTTCATTATAAATACAATCAGCGCGGTAACGTAAAAATGTGTGTAGGGACCTCATATAACGTTGCGCCAACTCGTTTAGTCATCAAGTGGATTGGTTAACTGGGTTGCGCCAACTCGTTTAGTCATCAATTGGATTGGTTAACTGAGTTGCGCCCACTCGTTTAGTAATCAAGTGGATTGGTTAACTGAGTTGCACCAACTCGTTTAGTCATCAATTGGATTGGTTAACTGAGTTGCGCCAACTCGTTTAGTCATCAAGTGGATTGGTTAACTGAGTTGCGCCAACTCGTTTAGTCATCAATTGGATTGGTTAACTGAGTTGCGCCAACTCGTTTAGTCATCAATTGGATTGGTTAACTGAGTTGCGCCAACTCGTTTAGTCATCAATTGGATTGGTTAACTGAGTTTGCCAACTCGTTAAGTCATCAAGTGGATTGGTTAACTGAGTTGCGCCAACTCGTTTAGTCATCAATTGGATTGGTTAACTGAGTTGTGCTAACTCGTTTAGTCATCAATTGGATTGTTGAACTGAGTTTGCCAACTCGTTTAGTCATCAATTTGATTGGTTATTTGAGTTGCACCAACTCGTTAAGTCATCAATTGGATTGGTTAACTGGGTTGTGTGGAAGCACCCGCATGCGCACTGGCGAGTACAGAGGCATTCACGAGGCATGGCATGGGAAATAATAATACTAATTATCGCCATTAATGATGATAATATTAATACTAATTATGATAACAGCCTTTTCCATTCTTGAATTGTGGGCTAACGAAGGATTACTCAAAAAGGTGGTATGCATTTGACAAACACAATGTTCCAAGAAATGTTCCAAGAAAAACCTGCATTCTGTATTAATACGTTTGGTTAAGTTATGATTCTGTTTTTGAACAGCATGTGAAAGTTTACAGTATTGTAGGGATAACGTAACTATGGGTCCATATTTCATGTCAGTCAATCAATCGATACCGAGGATATATACTGACAATTTCGATTAACATTCATCATGCATTGTCCATTCTTAAGCAACTATTGACGGACGAATATGGCAAGGACACTCGTTATAAAGCCTGAAAATAGCGAAATAAGGCCATTTGAAACCGAATTATTCCTTTAAAATGTTTGTTTACGATTATTTTGATTTAAGTATATGGTCACAAAAGTGCATGCGTTAATCTAAACATATGTCAGTGCATCTCAAGTATATCAACACTTAATAATTTACATAACATTATTGTAATTGTAAGTAAATATTGAACACAATCTGTTGGTAATATTTGCAAAGTCGAAATTATTTTGCGTGTTTGACTTATCATCATTAATAATACATTTTGTTAATCGCAAGATTTTTTCAAAAAGTTATTGGCGATAAAAAGCAAAAGTCGGTTGGCAAATACCAATAAGCAATTAGAATGTCCCGTACGTCTTTCCATATATATCATACTTAGTTCGACTCTACCTTCGATACACATTTACTCATTCTGAAATTATTGAATATCGTACACAATTATTTGTCCTGCAGATATAACAAGTTGTATGAATATTAAATTTTTAATAATTCGGGTAGAAATGTATGGAATAAAAAGTTTTCTTTTTAGTTTAATGGCCATGAGTATGGTTGATTTTTCAGGTATGTTAAACGTTTCCATGATTTGTAAAACTTTATTTATCTTCTAAGATAAAACATATTTGATTCTGTTCAGTTTAATAGTTTCACAATCACCTGTTGGAGATAAACAACATATCGTTCGGCTACGCATGTAAGGTTTCTTACTTTATATTTCATTTATTAAATCAATCTGATCAAGCTAAAATAACCATAGATTTGTATTAGGGTCGGTTATTGTAGTCATTTAATATCAAGGACGCGCCTATTTCCAAACATGTTGATTTCAATTGATACTGTGGCATTACACGAGGATCTTTGTTTCTTAGGGAATCACCTCAATGCCAAGGTTGGCTCAAGGGACTAGAATATGCATGTAATACCATCAAAAGGTCAAAGTTTAAACCCTGTTTGCGCTTTCTGACAGCATGGGGTATAACGCCGTTTGTAAATGTTTAAGATAGGCAAGCAGTTTATTGAGCATACAAATGATCACTGCAGTGGACAGATATTGAGTATTGTATACATGTATGCATACAACTTCATTTGTATATTAAGCAATGTATTCAGTACTATATATTGTCGAATGGTAAAAAGCGTAAACTTAAGATTGCTGTTTTACATAAGTGGCAAAAAAGCATGGCTATTTGGGATTTGACTTCGTTTTTAAAATCGTAAGCGGGGAGTTCATGGATAAATTTGATACAAATGTTAGGTTCGAAAGCCATGACAAAGGGAATCTTTGTTGTTTTTGTATTTTGCTGACCGCTCGAGGGCGGTGACTGAAGAGGTTGTGGTTGAATATGTATGAATGTGTGTATTTTGTAATGTTAGTACAATATGTATTTCTTGTTCAGTGTCTTCCACAATACAAATTGGACTGTAAGAACAAAAACACGAAATCACCATTAAGACATTTTTTTTTATCTTTTGAACATATTATTGTAAACGAGCACTCTCTATGTATGTAGGTATTCTGAAATCCAAGGAAGTAATAAAAAATGAATTGATCGGATAATGGCCAAAACATACCAGCTTTATTACGTGTAACACAATTAAGAATTGTTTCAACTACCTAACTGCCCATGTTGCTTTGTGATGATTGCTTCAATTAGAATAGAGATATCTGCTCTTAACATTGGGAATAGAAAATTAATTTACGTCACCTTTTTTAAACTTTTCCATTGAATATATTTCTAATTTCAATACATACTATTAGGGAGTCAAAAAATTGTTTAAAATACCTTCCGTAAAATTGAGACACAATTTCAACAAATCACTGAAATAATGTTTCTGTGTAAACAAATGTCTTAATAAAACATAAAACTCAATTATATACCAAAATCTATTGTAAATCATGTATGTTTTCTCTCGAACCAATGTGCATCAAAACTAAATGTAAAACAAATTTTAAAACGTTTTTATATTTGCATTTTTTCACACGCGTTTGCTCTATGGGATTGTTTTAAACATTTTTGTAATAAGATCCTGATACAATGATTGCCATTGATTTGTTTTTGCGTTTAATTAATAATAAAAGCGACACTTAAGCGCTCCCACTAATACAATGACATTACAGGATGCCAAGCGCCTGATGACGTTTGTGCCGATGTGCAGAAAATCAAAGATGCTTTCAAGAGGTCAAACTGCAAGCTTACTCAAGAAATCATTCCAATTACAAACGCCTCGTGCACGTAAGTTGACGTCTTTGAAGTGATATTCTTAATCCGTTAATCACACTGGTTAGTACTATCGGGTCTCAACTGGGTCATCATCCGGATTTCCCCGGCTATCCCCTCAACACAAGACCACACTCTCTCGCGCGATCTGCAAACGGAGGTGACTTAAGTTTAAATTATCATGCTTTTTTCAACATCATTGTAAAATATAAAATGCTAAATCTACTCAAAGTCAATGCCTTCAATCTTCTTAGAAACTTAAAAGTTATCAAATGACTTACCGCTAAGGTTAAAGATATATTAAGAACTATTATTTGGAATGTCGCGTATACAGTAGTGAACTTATTTGTTACATACTTTCAACACTATTACCTAAACCAATGTTTTAAATGAAGTATAGTGGCATTGTACGACTTTCATATTTTCCAGATCTGTAAACGATTTGCTGCATTGCGTTGCTGAATCCATTTATGGCTACGGAAAGCGAGAACATAGAAAACCTTGTGTTCTGCACATGCGCACTGCCATCCAGGACGAATACATAGACTCGTTTCCAGCTTGTCATTTTACATGGAGATCCTGCAGCAGTAAGCTTCCTTAATGATATGGGTGACATTATCTTTAGGTCATTAATCGTTTACAGGTATACACATATAGTTTTCAATTGAAAAAGGGTTGAAAAGGGTTATAGTTTAATATTTCGGCGTATATAGGGCCATAAACATTACGCGTACAATGGTGAAACTTCAAAGGTATGATGGGAAACAAAAGTTGTTTTCACGTACCATTTCTGTCATATCTTACTTGGTCTAACAAGTGTTATGGCTTTTGACCTAGTTGAAATTGGTCTGAACAATCTTGTGGGTGAATGAAACATAAACATTATTACACATTTCCTCATGACACTGTATCAATTGCTTTCAATAGGCTATTTAGTATCAGTCTTTTCTGTAACAGTTAACTCGGACTTACAAGAGTTTTGGGGTGAGGTTGTGCACACAAACACGTTTATCCATTTATCAACCGTTTCAAGGCGGAACCTAACAATCCTTGATAAACACACCTAGTTTTTATATTTTGTATATGCACTGTGTTGTTTGTGGAGTTTTGTGCTGTTGTTCTATGTTTCTTGTTTGTAATTTTTTATTTTTGTGTTGTATGTCTTTGGCGTTTAACCAGTGCCATTAAACGGGGTTTTAGTTGAGACGTTTGGCTACTGAGCTTGTTTTTGTAGATTTTCAAATCAAAATTGGCGCATGCCTTAGAAAAATATGATCTGAAATAAACTTTGTCGCATATAACACCAAATATATTGCATTAACTTGTCAGGATGGGCTCATGTGAACTTACCATGTTTGTTAAATTGTACTTATGAAAATCACGATGTCGTATATAAGGTGATTTGTTAACCATTGAAGTATAGCTTACGTTGTGGAACAGCCTTTAAACATTTAAAAAACCAATGTCACATGAAATTATCTATTGAAGACTCATAATCATAGCTCTCTACAATTATAATGCTTTCAAAGCGTGAAAGAATATGGTCATATTTCGAATATAAACTCTGACATTGCAAATAATCGTCTGGAATTGAACACAACCCTCTATTTTAAACTTCTAGAAACCAACCTTTATTATTATTATTAAAAACCCCCTGATTAAAACAATTTATACGAATGGTTACAGTTTCTTGTTAATATTTAAAAATATATTCAATAACTAACTCAAATGACTAACCACATAATAGCTTGATATGTTTTAAACATACACAGGGCTTAAACAGGTTATGTCCCTTAACTTCGAAAAATATGGTATACAAATTGTATGCTGCATGAAACTGTCATTGACTCAAGAGGTTTCATGTTTAGCTGTTGTGCACGTGTACTTGCTTTTACACTTATTTTTTACTTACATATGTAATTTTCCTTCGAACATTCTTAAATTGTCTGACACATGTTATGTCCCATGTCGCTTAAACACTTATTCACCTACACCCTTAAAATTGCATCTTATTTCGCATTTCAACTGTTATTTCCATATCTCGACATTTAATCGTTCTTGTGTCCAGGCGATGTCTTGGTTATTTGTAATGACGTTTATTGCTTTAGTTTGACCTTTCAACTTCTCTAATAACACTATTTTCGGGTGGAGATCAACGACACAAAGACATTGTAACTAACGTTGTTCGTCTCACACGTTGTTATCCTGATATATATAAATTTGCTTAATTATTTAATAAAACAATGTATTTTTTAATATTTCAGCGTTATGGTGTGAACTCGGAGTCGAATACACAGATGCTCAATTCAAATGTATTTTCTGGTGCATTGGAGGTCCTGCAGCTATTGGAATTGGAGGAGTTCTAGCTCTTATAAGCCTTTAACGATTGGTCTGCCAGCGTTGGGTTTCGGAGCTGCGGGAATAGTTGCCAACAATATTGCCGCCACTATCATGGCCTGGTGGGCCGGTGCAGTACCTGCAGGAGGCATCATCGCCACCCTGCAGTCTATTGCAGTGTTAGGAATCGGGTACAAGGCCATTTTGGGCACGTTTCTTTCAGCAGCAGCTATCTCAAGAGCTGCGATGGATTGCAATTGCTGCGAAAAGTAATCAATAAATATAAAGAACTAATGCAGTATACAGGTGTAACATCTGTAGAAAATCAATGTTTACTCAGAAAGTCAGTCGTATTCAAATTATAACATGCAAATTGAATATAACTTTACCAATTAGTGATCAACTTAAGAGCAATCTTGAAATAACTTTCAGTTTCATGTAGAAAGAAAAGGTCATAAAGCTGCACTCTCACAGATTGAACGTTTTGACAACCATTTTTTGTCTTGGAACGAGCCATTGTTTTTGCAAATACTCATGGAAACCAGTTATATAAGACTGCTGACAAAAAATGAGATCGCAGATTCTTATTTATGATTTCAAGAATGAATGTTTTATGCATTTTTTTTACCGATAGTAACGGTTTAAACCATAAAACATTAATTTCCGAACGGAAATATGAAAATCTACGATCTGATTTTTCGCGATATTAACGCGAAGAATTGCTTTTTCCAAGACAAAAAATAAAAAAAGTTGTTAAGATGGTCAATCTGTGAGAGTGCAGCTTTAATATGGTGACATATAACTGCCATTAGATAACCTGTAAACTCCGCGAAAGGACGCGCACACCTGATTACTCTGTTTTGATAGCGACATTTGAAACGGACTACAATCGCTACTATCAAGATCACGAGGCCATCCCCAGCAAAGTGCGATATAAATCAAAAAGAGTCCCTCAGGAGTTTATGACTAGAAAAACTTCACGCTTAGCTGTTTCAAATTTGAATGGAAGAATAGAGATGTGCAAAAAACTCGAACAAAAAAGGACTGTATTTATTTTCTGAAAATTTCTTTGGATATGGATTGTTAAGGGAGCTCCTTCCCGAAATTTTGCTTGTATTGTTCGAGTATGCTGAAATATTGTGTCAATGAAATTTAGTTTGTTACTGTAAATTATACTTGCTTGTTTTCTCATGGAATGTGACTCGGGTTTGTTCTAATCCGGCGTACCTATCTTTGGCATCAACTTCAATCTATTTTCGAACAAAAAACGAGACCTAAATTTATTTGTTTAGAATGAAACTACTATAATTGTTGTATCAGAAATATGTATACATGCGATTAGGGCTCTTCTTGTTATTTTTTAAATTCAATTTATTAGAACTGCATATTTAGAAATTCTGAATCATGCAAAAAGACACTGTTTGGTGAAGTTGTGAAGTACAAACACTGTTTTTTAACAATTCTATTTGATGACAGGCACACAATACAGCTTTAACTCTGTTTGTAAAACTTCATATAAAGAGCCAGATAATACAGAACTTGTTATAACTCAAAGTTCAAAACTATGATTTTTATTGAAATTAAAGAACTTCTCGTTTAAACACTGATGTATAAACGTTGTAAGATATTTTATATTTAAATTGCATTCTTACAGGCAACTAAATCTTTAAAATTAATATATGACCTGAAAATAATGAGCTAAAATTTAAACTTTCAAAGGTAACGCGATATGTAAATTATTAAGTAGCACTGACATGACCAAAAGGTTCATTGTTTGGTTTACAAAGCGCGTAAAGAGTGCGTTCAATTACGGACTATATTAGGAAAATCATATCCAATTAAGTTCTTTACGTGCTCTTTACGTGCTCTTTCCACAAAGCAAATTTGAACGAAAAATACTGAATGGTTTTAACTCTTATTTTGACACAACTCAAGTTTATAATTATTCAAATATTTATCTAGCAATACGTGTGCACAAATATTGAATTTCTTCGATAGGTAATGAATTCAGAACTTGACAATAACTTGTATGTATGTCGCTTAATCGCAAATATTTAAAAATGCAATAGACCTCAATGGCTAATTATAATAAATTGTATCATATTTACTGAAATGTAGGCTAATCAATAAAAGGCGTACTAGAGTATAAAATGAAAAATTATTTCGAAACAAAACAATATCAAGCAAATGTATACATTGAACTAAACAAAAGTATTTATATGTACCTCCGTCGAGTGTAAAAAAACTTTTCCGTTGGTGTCCGTTTTGTTTAATTGATTTCGCATTAGGTGAACAATGAAATGAACGGCCAGGTTGTTTCTTAATGTATAATTGTTTAGTGTTCATGGTCATGCCCCTGCCATTGGAATAGACGGGTAGATTCACATTTAATTTAGTAGAGTTCTGTGAACCAAACATCCATTAAACAGATTACAACCGCCAAATATACATGTGCGAGGTTCAGTCAAGAGGTTCCCGGACAGATGCTCATTTAGAGTGTACTACCACTGTATCTGTGTAAGAGCAGTACAGATATTCAGTGATGCGCAAAGTTGAATCTGATTGGCGACAGTTTAAAAGGTGGTGTAATTGTAGGCTTTCATTTATCTTGCCAGTGGTCGTCTGCTTACGAAAAGTCTAAAAGCCAGCAAAAACTATTTTTTGGCGAAATCTGGTATTTTACTAAATGGCGACTCAAGTGTTAACTTAACCAGACAAATGTTGCTTTTATTTTGCTGTCTATGCCTTTTTGATATGTAAGTCTATGTTAATACCTACACTCTCAACAGAGAAAGGGGGTTCTTCGCTGTGTCCCGTGGCCAGTAGTGTTGGTAGTCCGGTGCATTGTAGGACTTCCCTGTTTTTTTAAAGTTGTTGACCCATCGACGTAGCGTAATTCTTACGTGCTGTCTCATGGATGTTATCCAAAACGTCTGACGTAGGTAAGTAACAGTCTAAGCTACACACAGCGTGTTATGAATTGCAATGAGCGTCCTCAGTGACCAATCTGTTGGCTGGTAGTATATATCAATACTTGGCTGTCTCTGGTAACTGGGCGTTCTGGATTCTTCCGCAAAAACTACCGTAACCACGTGTCCGTATTTTATGCCAGTCAACCAACCGTATCGGAGGTAATATACTGATAATATTGATTTACATGAACATAGGAAAACGTATTTCATATGAATGAAGAAGGCCATTTGGAACCGATATATTCCTTTATAATGTTTGTTCGACATAATTTTGATTCAAATATTTGGGCACAAAAGTGCATGCATTAAACTAAAAAATGTGCCAGTTCATCTTAAAGTATATCAACACTTAATAATTTCAAAGTATTAATGTTATTGTGCGTGTTTGACTTGCCACCTTTAATGGCAGTCTTTGTCAATCGGCAAAAATATATTTTCAAATAGCAATTGGCGATAAAAAGCTTAGTTGAACTCTACTGACTATATGATTGTACTCTATTCATGAATTGCTGAATTTCGTACACAATTCTTTGTGGAGCAAATAAGTTAAGTTGTGTGTTTAGCAAATTTATAAATAATTCGATAACAATGAAGGGAATTGAATTGAAATGTTTCTTTTCTGTGTTATAACTATGAGTATGATTGATTTTACAGGTATGTTTAACGTTTCATGATTTGTTAATCTTAAATAAGCTTTAAGATAAAATACATTTGGTCCTATTCATTTAAACAGATTCACAATCACTTGTTGGAGATATACAACATATCGTTCGGCCATGCATCTAAGGTTTCTTACTTTTTACTTCACTAATTAAATCAATGTGGTAAAGCTCAAATAATAATGCATTTGTATAACGATCGCTTAATGTTTTCATTTAATATCAATGCAGCGTTGTATTTCATTTGAAATGATGGTGTGACATTACACGAGACTCTTTTTTGCTTATGGAATCACTTCAATGCAATGGTTGGTTAGGCCAGAACATGCACGTAATACCATCAAAATGTCAACATTTAAGCCCTGTTTGTGTTTTGTTGAAAGCATGGGGTATATCGCCTTTTGTTCAGATTTAAGATAGAAGAGCAGTTTATCGAACATACGAGTGATTACTGCAGTGGAAAGACGATTGAATATGTATGCGTACAACTTCATTTGTAGTTTAGGTAATGTATTGCTCTATTACAGTGGTGGCAATAAAGCATTGCTATTTGGGATTTTACTTCATTTTTAAAATTGTGGCAGGTAGTAAATGGATAAATTTGAGACAAACGTCAGGATCGAAAGCCATGACAAAGTGAACCTTTGTTTGTTTGTTTTGCTGACCGTTCCAAGGCGGTGACTCAAGAGGCTGGGATAGAATATGTATGAATGTGTGTGTATATTGTGTTGTTAGTTCATTGTTCAGTGTCTTCCACAGTACAAATGTGGATTTTAAGGACCAAAATCTCCAATACACCGAATTCCGTCTGTTCTGAAATAACCATTATAAACTTGCGATATATTCGTAGGTATTTTGAAATCCAAGCAAATAATAAACACATTTTTATCGGATTTTGGCCCAAAATATATGTTTTTTTACGAAAACTTGTAACAAATTAAGAATTGCTTTAACTACCAAATTACTCATGTTGCTTTGCTGTGATTGATTCAATTGAAAGACAGATATTAAGCCTTAATTTTGTGAATAGAAAACGCATTCAAGTCACCATTTGGCACTATTCATTTGAATATATTTCTCATTTTAAACATACCAATAGGTAGTCACAAAGTATTTAAAGTGTTGTCTCAAATACTGTCATAAAGACTTTCCGTAAATTTGAAACACAATTTCAACAAATCACTGGTATAAAGTTTCTGTGTAAAGATGTTCTTACTCCATAACAATCTTGGAAATCATGTTATTTTTTCCCTCGAGCCAATGTCCATCAAAACTAAATGTAAAACTTATCAATAAACGTTTCTTAACTTGCATTTTCAACATTCTTTCGCACTATGAATTGTTTTGCATAAAAGCGACACTAAAGCCTTCCAATGAATACAATAACATTACAGGAAGTCTAGCGCCTGATTATATTTGTGCCGATGTGCAGAAATTCGAAGATGCTTTTCAGAGGTCAGACTGCGAGACCATCGGATACATCGAAACGATAACAAACGATTCCTGCACGTAAGTTTACGTCCTTGGACTCATAATCTTAATCAGGTTGTCCGGTAGGCATACTGTTTAGTGCTCTCGCTTCTCAACTAGGCGGTCCGCGCTCAATTCCTGGCCTGGGTCATCACGTAGTACAAGTGGGTTTTCCCCGTTCCCCCCACAATACAATATCACACTGCCTCTCACAATCGTGCTGACGAAAGTGACTAAGTTTAAGTTATCAATCTTTGCTCACAATTGTTGTAAAATATATACTGTTAAAACTAATATTAGTCATTGCCTTCAATCATTTCATAGGAACTAAAAAAGTTATCGAATGACTTCCCACTAAGGTTCAGGATAGATTTAGAAATATCATTTCGAATGTTGCGTATCTCGTATTGATATATTTTGTTAAGTTTCAGTTAAACTTACAAAACTGTTACCTGACCTAATGTTTTAATTAGAATAATGGTATTGTACGATTTTCGTTGCTGCGTTGCGTCGCTGAATCCATTTTTGGCTACAAAGAGCGTGAAAATAGAGAGGCTTGTGTTCTGCACATGCGCACTGCCATCCAGGACAGACACATAGACTCTATGTTTCCAGCTTGTCATTTTACATGGAGACCCTGCAGCACTAAGCGTCCATAATGATAGGGTGACATTTATTTATAAAGATTTTTGTTATCTTTAAGTCATTATTCGTTTAGAAGTATACACATTATATTTTGGATTGTTCGGTTACTGTTTCCAATTCAATATTTTTGAAAAGTGTTTCAAGTCAAATATAATAGTGGCGTATATAGTGCCATAAACATTACGCATACGATTGTGAAACTTCATAGGTATAATGGGAAACATGAGTTGTTTTACACTTACCATTTCTGTCATATTTTACTTGCTCTAACAAGGGTAATTGTCTTTGACCTAGTTAAAATTTGTCTGAACAATTTTGTGGCTCGTAATTGAAACATAAACATTGTTACACAAACTCTCATGACACTTTATCAATTGCCTTGAATAGGCCATCGTGCATCAGTCTTCTCTGTCACAGTTAACTCGGACGTACAAGAGTTTTGGGGCGAGGTTGTGCACACGAACTGGTTTATCTATTCATCCGGTTCCTAACAATCCATGATAAACACTCCTAGTTTTTATATCATATATAAACTGTGTTGTTTGTGGAATTTGGTGCTGTCATTCATTATTTCTTGTTTGTGATATCTTTTGTTTTGTGTTCTATGTCTTTGGCATTAAACCTGTGCCATTAAATGGGGTTTTAGTTTAAACCTTTGGCTACTGATCATGTTCCAGTTGATATTCAAAGAAATATTTTCACATGCCTTAGTAAAATATGATCTGAAATATATTAAGCTCAAAATAAATAGCATATTCTTTTCAGGAAAGGCTCATGTGAACCTGCCATGATTTTAAAATTGTTTTTATGAAAATCACGTTGTCGTATAGAAGGTTACTTGTTAACCATTGAAATATAGCTTACTTTGCGTAACATCGTTTAAACATTTCACATAATAACAGAGTGATCATATTTTGAATATGAACTCTAAAGTTGCAAATACTCGTCTCTATTCTATAATTCTGGAAACCAAACTTTACTATTATAAAAAAACTGTTTACAAAAATTACACGAATGTTTACAGTTACTTGTTAATATCTAAGAATTCATTCAATGACTCACTCAAATAATTAAACCACATAATAGCTGGATATTTTTAACAATACACAGGGCTTAAACATGTTAAATCCCTTAACTTTGTAAAATATGGTATAAAAATAGCAGCATGTTGAACGAGCTTGTTTGATATACAGTCATGGGCTCAAGAATAATTTATATTTAGCATAGATTGTTTTACACATGTTATGTCTTATGTAGCTATACAACTCATGCACCTATATCCTTGAAACTGCAACAGAATTCGCATATCAAGTGTTATTATTTGTTTGATCTTTCAACTTCTTCAATAACATAATTTTCGGGTGAAGATCAACAGAACAGAACAGAATGTTTATTCAACTTAAGCATGTACAGCTCATCATACACATAATCAATTCAATATTGCACGCATTAAAAATGAAATACCTTACTAACAGAGATATATTGTCAGAATTGAGTAATGATATATCTTTTTCCAAATCTAGGATGTCTGACATAATTTCAAGGAATATAATTCTGCCTTGTATCAATATACATTTGACAAACTTATACAAGATGAAATTATTCTTCAATATTGTTGAAATTACACAGTGAGCATTTCCGATCTTGTCTTTGAAATTTTTTATGTCTCCCAAGTTTAATGGTTGAATTATGGGATGATAATCGGATTTTAGCTAAAATATTTATATATTTGAAAATTTCCTGTAAAACAATGAAAGTTTATATTTTAAACGTTTTCTTGATCAACAACACAAATATGTTGTGGCCTACGTTGTTCGTCCAAACGTTAATGTCTAAAAATCAATTGAGATTAATTATTTAACATAACAATGCATTTTTGAATTTTTCAGCGTTATGGTGTAAACTCGGAGTCGACTTCACAGATGCTCAATCATATTGTATCTTTTGGTGCTTAGGGGGTTCTGCAGCTATTGGAATAGGAGGCGTTCTAGCTCTTACAGGCCTTGTTACGTTTGGTCTGCCAGCTTTGGGTTTCGGAGCTGCTGCCTCTCTCATGGCCTTGTTGGGCGGTGCAGTGCCTGTAGGAGTCGGGTACAAGGCATTTTTGACAACGTTGTTTTCAGCAGCTGCTATCTCAAGAGCTGCGATGGATTGTAGTTGCTGCGAAAAGTAATCAATTGATGTATGCAACTATTGTATTATACTGGCGTTGTGTCTACATCATTTATTTAGTTTTTACTCCAAAATACGTTGTAAATCTGTAATATGTAAATTAAATATAAGATTTTCATTGAGTCATTAGTTAATATATAAAACTATTGTATCATATTGGCTTTGTGTCATTAGCAAGTATTAGATTCTACTCCAAAATACGTATTTTAATCTGTAACATGTAAAGTAAAAAATATTATTATTATTATTATTATTATTATTATTATTATTATTATTATTACTATTACCATCTCTACCGTGTTGTTTTCTGAAAGACGTTGTTTCATTTCATAATTTACTAAACATTTAATGTTAATGTACATCCTTTATAACTTTATGTTATCTTGGTCACATAATAAAATGTACGATATGATGAGTGTAAACAGTGATTAAAACATTTCTAAAATTACGGAATGCCCAGCTCACACGAAAGATGGCAAAAATACCACTGCGACCACGAAACTGCACTTGATGCGGATCTATTAATGTTTTATTGCGCTACGATAATGAGATTGCAGACTTATAAAACAGTAGGTGTCATTTTCCCTATTAAATCTGTCGTTGAAACTGTTACACGCTTATTAATCATTTTGAAATTGAGTAAGTGTTGAGCAATAGTTGGGAATTCCTTTGCAAGTTGCTACATATACATGTTTGAATGATCCAATTTAATACTTACTTACATAATATGATACTCATTATTTACCCAATTAAAACTTTGATTTTTGTATACAACAGTGGCTAAGTAGTCTTGATTCATTCTTAAAATAGAAACCATGATGAACAGTACTTAAAAAGAATGACTACTACGCAATTTAAAAGTGTTAAATTAATTACCAACAATATTCTACCAATTTATAAAACTGATTCCGATGAATAACTCTTTACTGTTTTATGCGTTGCGTTATGCATCAGTTCTCTCCCTTTACCGCACATGACAAAAGCGATTTGTTTGTTTTTTGTTGTTTTATCTCAAAGATCCAAAACATCATTAACTTTCACTTACATCTCACATTTGGCTCATAGAGATAAAGTTCTGCCTCTTCCAATGTCAAATCTCGCTAAATGAGGAAATTTTCCAAAAAATAGTAAATCATAGTAAACTCGAGTTCTCCACCTACCGTTTCTTACAACTGATGATTGGTTATGATGATTATTTTTCTTTTTATTGAAGGTGAGCATTGTTTTTTGGCTCGAATTTTCTGAGGCTCGATGTATTTTCGCCGGTCCCTTGAAGTTCCAGCCAACGTGGTTGGACTGTAATATTACATTTATTTACTGCACTACATTAAGGGCTCATTTACGTTTCCCTCTTAGAAAATAGAACTCACTTATACGCATACCAAATGTCTGTTACAATGGTAAGCTGTTACAAAAAAACACACTTTTTGATTAATTAAGCAATTATTGATAGCTTTAGTTTTTATATGTTCAAAATTTTGGCCAGTTGCAGATTGTGTTTGTTCATGGAAGTACAATAATGTAAAACAACAGAATGTTAACAAAAGTTAAGAAAATTGAACATTAACATTGTGTCGCTTTAAAACCCGATTATTCACATTGTCTATGTCGCTTGAATGTAAAATGTGCTTAATACACGTGGCTTAATATATATATATATATATATATATATATATATATATATATATATATATATATATATATATATATATATATCTTATTGCGCACGCATAAAACTGTATGTTTATTGCGACGGTGATAAGCATGACAAAGAGCAAATACCTCACAGTATCGATTATAGAATATATTGTTCTTTTGCACAAGGAGGACAGTGCCATTTTGAAGAAGAATGCATGTTTTTCGTATCGGAATAAAATAAAGAACGAGGAGTAAGAGTATGAAATACATTAATGTTGCGGCAATTGATTTTGAGACGAAATTGTTCTGGTAACGCCTACTCTTTGTGGAAGGATACCATAGCCAATGAATCAATTAAATTACATACATACTTCTACTTTAACAATACAAGAAAGACATGCAAAACTTGTACAGCACAATTTATTGGTACAAACAGTTTCTTTTCAAAGGTAAATATATAGGATCAATATTGCATCCGACAATTATGGAAATCTCAAGTCCCTTGGGGTTTGAGATGTATGTCATTTTTGGTGTGCATTCCAATGGAGGCAACTTCATTCACTCAAAACCTTACAGCAAAACGCAATGAACACCATAATTTCCGTCCGTAAAGTTTAAACTGAAACGAAACTAATTTAACCATTGAGAAACATGTTTTATACGTTAATTTGAACTGTACCGACACATGGTCACCTTCCTCAGCCATTTTATCTGGTCTCCTTCATATTAAAAAACACACATAGTAATGAATATTTATGCCAGTCGCAGTTGTTTAAACGGGACTTCTTCAAATTTGTCTGTAATATGAAAAACAACAACAAACAATTTATACATTATCAAGAAAAAAACACAACAGTGGAGAGTGGTGGCTGGGAAATATTGACTCAAAATTATTATTAATTATTAATTATTATCGCTGCCAATAAAAAACCCAGTGGCCAATCACGCCTTGGAGCTTCTTATAAACCACAGCACGAGAACCTCATTAATTTCCACAAATATCCTTCAGCCAATCGTCTCAGTATACAAGCAGACGACAAATCATCATTTTTAAAACGGAAATATTTTTTTACGCGCTAAGATCGTGGGTCAAACAATTGTTCCAAATACGCCTATACCATAAACTTAACATCTAACATAGTATAAATAAAGCCGAATCAAGTTAGTACTTAGGCTTGTCGCGAATGTCGAGCAAAACATAGAGATTACTTATCCTTAAACTCTGCAGATCTAAATTTGCCCTTTGAAAACATTGGGCATCATTAATGTATGATGAGATACTTAGCAAAAAATGATGTGTAGAACTTCTCGGCTTCCGCAATCCATGACACATTTTGAATAAACAAAATTGTAACAGGTATTTAAATAAAGAAGCATATCAGTGATTAAAAAACTTAACTCGTCCATGCTAACTCTGATTTTTCTTTACATTTTTCTTTATATTTTTACAATGTTCAATAAAACATGTATAAACATCCGTAAACAACTAAGTGATTTCACTGTTGTATTGTAAATGTTATTTGTAATAGTAAGAATGTTCGAATAAATTTAATTTGCAAAGGACTTCATTTCTACCTCAAAAAGGCAGCAACCAGCTGCTTTCCACTTGCAGAGCACAAACCGTAGTATTCCTCCATTTGCAGATCAAATAACGTGGTATTCCACCAATTAGAGCACAGAACGTGGTATCCCATCACTTGTTGGGCAAATAACGTGGTAATCCACCAGTTAGAGAAAAAAACGTGGTATCCCTCCGTTTGCAGAGCAAATAACGTGGTATTCCACCAAATAGAGAAAAAACGTGGTATCCCTCCGCTTGCAGAGCAAATAACGTGGTATTCCACCAATTAGAGCACAAAACGTGGTATCCCATCACTTGCTGGGCAAATAACGTGGTAATCCACCAATTAGAGCACAGAACGTGGTATCCCATCATTTGCAGAGCAAATAACGTGGTATTCCACCAATCTGAGCACAAAACGTGGTATCCCATCACTCGCAGAGCAAATAACGTGTTTTTTCACCATTTACAGCACAAAACGTTGTACCCCCACTCTTGCAGAGCACAACAAGTGATAGTCTACATCTTGCGCCCTTGTAGATCCCATTTACACGCCATCATTAGTAAAGCAAGTAAACTATACATATATGGTCTTCTTCAATGAGTAAGCAATTATATAAAGTATTGAAATCATAATCATCAAGGGTTTATTTTACTATCAAAACATTCACCCGTTCCATACCCGATGATTTATGTCTTGTTCATTTTTAACGAAGGATTATCTCAAAGGAGTTTTACCTGTCAAACGTAAAGTTTTCATTACATGTAAAGGTAGCATGAGGTATAAATAAAGCAAGTAAACTATACGTGAATGGTCGTTTCAATGACTATGCATTTATTTATGTTATTAAAATGAATGTCAACAAGCAGTTTAGTTTACTATCAAATAATTCATTTTCAGCAAGGGTTTATCGCAATATCGAAACGTAGCATAAACTATAAACATTCCAACGATAAATTATTGATGGAAATAACTTGGACTGTAACAAATAGATAGACGCCCCTTGCAAAGCTTTTGACGCTGTGTCAATTCAAATAAAAGTTTAAAGTCAAATGTCAGATGAACTAACTGATTTTTTTTCCAAATAGTTAATATTTTTTGGCAACGTTACCACTATTTACGAGCACGGCCATTCAATTTCTGTCAGACCTAATAGTTTAAGGGTGTTTTTCGTCAATGAACGATTGTGGTGACTGTCTGAAATAAGCTTTTCCATAGATGGTACTTAGACAATGTGGATTACGATGTTTATACTGATAATAATTTCTAGAAACGACAGCTAAGATTTTTTTTCAAATATTTAATTGTTTGGTCACGTAGTGTTACATATGCCTAAATAGTTTTACAAATGAGCATATTTCTACTATATTTTCAGAACATAATACAGTTTTAACTTGCATTAAACGTTTCAAACAAAATACACAATAAAATAGGAAATATGACTCTTGACAATTCATAAATAGTATTTAATGCTTTATATTCATGGTGAACGGTAAAATAAATGTTTGGCTATTACATAGACAGACATCAGAAAGAAAACATTTAATAGCAATTTTGCAGTTCAAAACAATTTCCTGTAGACGTATGGCTTAACTATAATATAATCAAATGTATCAAGTATGCTTATGTATGTAATGGTGCCAATACAAATGTGTATTTCAATGTCTTATTCGATGTGTCATTTCATTCCAATATCAAACTAAATTCTATTAGGGACACATGAATATGTCAATCGGTGAAACTAAACGAAGTGTTTATAATATCATTATTTAAACGTGCATTTTGTAAATAACTTCTCAATTCTATTTCTTAATTCAAAAGCGTTATATACAATTATGCATTCGATAATTTATAAGTATATGAGTATAACTTATTTCAACATACATTTGACATTAACAAAACTACTGGAACGTCTCTTCAAGTACCTTACATATATGACAAGGTATTCACTTCAAAAGAGTTCTATTCTATCTACAGAGTCCTATGTTTAATCTTATTTTAATGCAATTTAAATAAGCCTTTATTATAAGGTTGGACATTAATACAAATCTAGATAATATTTAAGCTACTGATCGTACAGAAATATTTTAGCCAACGTGATAAAATCCTACGTATGTAAAATTTCTTAATACACATTGCCAAATTTTAACTTCGTAGACGTGTTTCAGTATTTCATAACATAGTTTTATAAACAACGATATTTGTTTTCTAGTGCATTTGTTACTATTAACCAGAACATTCCATAATAACTATACCATATGAATATAAATCAACCCTACCAATATGGACGCCTTCGATTTCAATACTTCATTAGATAACAGCTCTATTTCATAACCAGCTGTAATATTTGAAAATTTATTTAACAAATGCCTTTTTTATCTAAATTACTTGTTTTACCTATTCAGACAGTCTTGTTTTTACTTACACAAACACCTGTCGTAAATTCTACTCAGACATACGGTAAATTGCGAAATAAATTAATAAAATTACCATCATTGTAAAAACGTATATATATATATAGAATTCTGCCAACTTTTCGAAAGATTTAAAAAATGCCCCTTTTTATTGACCTATAATTCCCTTCTGTTGCAGTACTCACGAAATATAATTAAATTTGAATGGAATTAGTCTACCGAATCAGTAAAAAATGTCTAAGTCGTTAGTATAAACTTACATGAAAAACTTGATTGAACCAAATCATTATGTATAGTATCTATCGTCGAAGTTATTGACATGCATGGACAATTAAAAATGGCAAGGGGCTTATTCTAATCGATTGTACATCTCAGTTGCACCCATAGCATACTCCATTTGTCTGCTGCCTTGAAGTATAAAAAACAAACATATACAACTTTTTTGAACAGTAATGCAATTGGTTCCTGGGGTTCTTAGGATAAAACATGATATGAACACAATCGATTTTGTAATGAAAAAGTAATGAATTGTACAGTTAAAGCATAACAGACTTGCTTTATATACATAATGACCTATGATGCGCTCAATGATGTGTTGGTAAATAAACGAATGCAACACAACTGGATGGCATTATGCAATAAATGTTGTATTCTAGGGTGAGTTGGACTTTTGTTGTCCGTCTCTCATCCAATATTTGGGATTTGAGTCCTTTTGGACATCAACTTTTAGTCTAAACAAAAAATGAACTATATTTGATAATAGTTTTCTTCACAATCGAGTTGAAACTGATTTGTTGCAGTAATCCCGTTTTAACGTTTATATCCAGTTCCTTTGAAGTTGTAAGCAAATAACCATCATTTCCCGAATCGGTGGACGACCTTTTATTGCCGTACTGTGTTCATTTAAATATCTTTCAATATGTGTTTGTTCCTCTAACGACGTTCCATTGTTAGATTTAATTTATGTGGCTCCTCTACATAACAATATATTCTCTTCCACCGTTAAAGCATCAATGTTTTCGACTATATTACTTTCAACGAACTGGTGAAGCTCTCCACGAATTGTAGAAAGCAGAATATTTTCGCCTAATTGTGCATTTAAATTTGTCCTCCCCACTTCCTCTTCTTACTAGAAAATCGTTTTTCTTTATTGTTTGAAATTTTGTGAATTCAAGGTTTCCGTCTATTGTCAATTTTCTTACCCATCCCTTGTTTGTAAATAACGTGTACACATTGCCACTGTCGAGACATGGACATATGTATAGCAACACTATTGTGACTTTCTTGTTGACAAATTCATCCGGCTGGATAATTGTTACGTTAAGATTTGATCCATCATCCGTAAAATTTACGTCGTCAAGATAAAGGTCCAGCTCTGTAAGAACAATAAAACATATGTTGGAATATTTTTAACATTCTTATTCGTCTCAAATAACTCGACTTTAAATATCTTATAAAATGAAATATAACTGTGAACATTTCTTGAATTTTGAAATGGAAAATCCGAGACAAACAATCACATTTCATTTCTCATAATTTAATTATTTAACTGAAAGGAAGATTCCGAATTTGTTATGTTAAAAATGGTTATTTTAAGTAGCCAAAACATTTGCTGCAAGCAAATAAACCGATTTTACATCGTTTAATTTATTCCATACCAAAAAACTTTTTGCAAGTTGAACGTTGTTTCTGTTCCCTATCAAAACATTCTGTGAACGGACATTCTTCTAATGGGCTTCTCTCTGTAGTTTTACTTTCTGTGTTTTGATTCCCTTCCGAACTACTTCCTGTTTTTGTCGGATTGTTACGCAATGTTTTTCTTATATGGGTCAAAAGACACTCCTGTAATGAAAATAGTTTTTTGTTTAAAACATATAGTATGAAAAAACCATTACAGTTAAACTTTATAAATAACCCCAGCAACCAAGAACTTACTATTACTAACATTTCAAACGGTTGCATACTTACATTAGACAACTAAATCACATAAACGAAGAAATAGAACAGTTCCTTTCAAGAAACATTTTTTTGCAAAAAGTGTGCCACTTAAACAATGGCAAACAATAGGTTTGTTGTTTATTGATGAAGCTGGGAACCCACAAACAATCTGTCTCTAAAATGTCTTAGTTATATATTTGGTTGCTCCATGTCGGCTTGTCTGTCATTTCCATTGTACACAAACGGTAAAACGACTAGATAAGGGAGTTGGGTATTTAAATTTTACTGCAAGCTTCCTTTAAAATTCACTTACTTTAGGAGGATCAAACTCATTGTAGGTTGTCCATGCATGATTAATGTTGCAACATCCGTAGTAGGAAGGATGCGTCTTCGTCACAATACTGTTTTTGCAACACAGCTCCTTGGATCTGTTGATGACCTTGTTTTCACAACATTCTTCGGCCTTCAGAATGTAAGGTGTATCTGAAAGCATTCAATATTTAAACGCGATGCAATTTATACACCTGTTATCTTGTTGTTTACGTGGGGTTGTACGTTTAATAATGCATACCATTGTGTAATCTTCCGCTCAAACGGCCGATATATTTAACTTAGTTTTTTCTACGGATCCTAAATTCGAGGACTTGTGACGACCGACCCTAAATCTAAGTCGCTTTTATTGCCTTCATTTTTAACATCGTTTTTTTACAAATCTCGACGACTAGAGTGAAAATAAATCGCCCATGTGTTTCGCTTCCCTTTATGTTAAAATATACGTGAAACAAATGCGATGAATACTTGTTATAGTACTTGTTATAGCGATGAATATAGAAATATACGTAAAGTGCATTCGCGATTGGATATAAACAAAGATCCAAATTGATGATAAACATTATTTAATTGTTCAGACAAAAGTCAAGCCTTCCCACCTACATGATATTTTTCAGAAGTTTGCTGTCACTTTTTCTTTTTATGTCTGCTTTAGTGTAATGACCGAGACAAAAAGCCCAAAACGTACTATTGCTAGGGGGATATTCAGGCTTTGTGCCATCTAAGGCGGCAATCAACTCGTGTACATGTTTTGATGAAGTCATGTAGATGCATGTATGGTGTATTTGTGGTCAGTTTACGCTTTTGTCGTTTGGACCCACAGCTTATGCCTCTAAATAGGGTTTATTTATTATTGTTTGCCTACGGAGCTTGTTCCCGTTATTTCCGTTGTATATTTGTGACTGGATAACACTTGACACAAACCCTATGAACAAGTATTACAAATGAATGTATAACGCCAATAATTCTTAAATATGAATAGGGGTTACTAGCTTGTTTCAGTGTAAGATCGTGACATATTCCACGATCATCAAAATATATAGTTCACGAGTGACGTAGCCACTGACGTACTTAATTTTGGTCTTCACGAGGTTAGATATATTGCTATCTTACACTGACACAAACAATTTTTTTTATCATAATTATGTCTAAAATTGGATTTAAAAGGCATTTCATTACACAATATTTGAAAAACGTGGAAATGACGTCGTAGAAATTGGGTCCAAATCCGCTGTGCGCTGATGTTTGACTTTGAACTGAGAGCGGGCTCGAATTTTAAAACAGTGAACATTATCAAATTGATATTTTCACTGTAGTTATATCACTGATAATTCTCTATAAACCACCAGAAAGCATAAAATAAACTTTATTAATATGAAATTGAAATAAAGCAACACTACGTAATTCTTACGTCCTTGACAACATCCCTGATCACCGTTAAGAATGACTTTGTTGCAGCATGTTTGGCTTGTGTAGTTATACATCTTTGTCCCACAACATTCCATTGTGTTCCATTTGCTCTTTTCCAATTGATGTATAACACCGTCACAGCAGTAGGTGTCATAAAATGGACTTCGCGTTGTGATAAAAGCTGCAATCAGATGGAATGCTAATCATTAAATATTGTTTTAAGAATATAGGCAGATAAAGGAAATAAAGTTCACAACAAGTACGAGTATCTTTTGGCCTAACATTTGAAAATAAAACCTTATTGATATATTTGTTTTTATTAAATTACAAAATACACAAAACCATTTATGACATACTCCAGTGATCCCTATTGGAACATTTTTGTGAATAAAACTATTCGATAATTGAAGTTGAAATACATTTATAACGCACCACTCTATGCCTAGCCCCACCCACATACTAAATTGTCATTTTCAAAATCGGAGTAAAAGATGAAAATAAAACACCAAACTGTTCCATTTCAAACTTCATGCTTAATTGTAGGTGGATCATCAAATTCCCCTAACTACACTTTATCCACATAAATTTCATTTTAGAACAACGTTCAAAGTTGCCTCCCCTTCCTGAGAAGTTTCATCCCTCAGATACAAAACTCTTGCCTCAGCCCTACGTTTAATAATGCTTACCACTCCCACATAATTTGATGTCTTTCTGGATAACAACGTTAGAGCCATTCTTTAGACGTATCAGTTGCATTAGATATGAATTATATACGCCATTATCTTGACAGAAGTATTGCCCTGGTCCCGGTTTTGCTATTATAAGACCTGAAATGAACAGTAAGAAGATAATTGAGTAATCCCTTCAATAACAATAAGACACTTCATGATTTATTTTGCCATTTGTTTGAAAACAAGAGTAACTGTGATGGTGGTACAGCTATTAATAATACAACGGCAATTACAGGGACTACAAAGACGTAACACAAACTTTATGAGAGACACACAATACCACAAACGTCATAGAAATACAACATACATCAAAATAAGCGGTATTAATAAATATTCAGGTAATTTCATTTAACTGGAATGCGAACAGGAAATTACAGCCTACCGGTTTGTATGCAGCAAACATAACGGCTTGGGTCATATTCTGTTTTTTTTTGTCCGTTTTGTCCTGTGCATTGACGTACTCTATAGATTCTCGCATTTCTATCCACAAGTTCTGTTCCGCGACACACCTGAGCCGTACCGACCTTGCGATCGACCACGACACCATTGCAACACTCTTGCAATCTTCGTTTGTAAAACCGCTCCTAATCACCACGACAGCATCCTATTAGTTGCAATAAAAATCACAACTTAAGTAAGCCAAAATGGGTGTATATATATTTATTAAACATATTATTTTTCTAATATTACATCGGGAGAAGTCCGAATAATCGTTTAAGTTTACTTCTTTTATAAAAGGTATTGCAAATTATAAATTTGGATGTAGGGATTCGTGTTATATTTCTTGGAAAGACGAATAGTCAATTATTTTGATTTTGTAATAATCTTGAGTGTAGTAGTGAAAGCAGAATAATTCTTACCGTCATCATTCTCCTTTATATGAAACTGGCCAAAACAACAGATGAAGTCTTTCGTGTATATCTCTTCCACACTGGTTATGAGTTCCAGTCCATCGCCACAAGCAACTTTTTCAGTTTTGTTGAAAATTTCTCTGTGAAATATTTTTATTTTCATCATCATCATCATCATTATCATCATCATCATCATTATTCATTATGATTCATGATTCATTATGATTCATCATGAATCATCATCATAATAGTCATCATGATCATCATCACCATCGTCATCATTATCATCATCATCATCTTCAACAGCAGCAGCAGCAGCAACAGCAGCAGCGTCATCATCATCATCATCATCATCATGATTCATCATCATTATCATCATCATCATCATCACCAATATTTATCATGATCATCATGATCATCATCATCATCATCATCATCATCATCATCATCATCATCATCATCATCATCATCATCATCATCATCATCATCATCATCATCATCATCATTATTAACAGCAACAATAATATGATAAATAATAACATCAAAATGTAAATCAAATAGCAGTTCTAAGACAAAATCGTGTGGGTGAACTGTGAACTACGGAAAAAATACCTTTTAATCCTAACCTTGAAAACATCCAAACTCGTGTCCGCCTCTGAACCTTCCTGAGGAAGGCTTCCGCAGCAGATTTCTGTATTTGCATTTATTTGTGTTATACCACAAACTTAAAAAAATAAAATTACAAAATGTTATCATGTTCTACATAGTATTACGGATTTCATCTTTAAATATTAAACACATTAAAGCAAGTTAAAACATATTTAACAATCATGTTACATATTTTTCAATCTGTTTGTTTCAAATTATGTCACAATTTCAGAATATAATTGAAATTAACAAAACATCCTCACCAGTCGCATTTACTGCCGTTCCAGTGCATGTAACAAGTATCCTGAAATATAATTCAACTCATTCACCTTATAACCAAACAAGCTGAATGCTCGCTGTTAACTGTGTTATGAAGTTTACATCTCAATGGGTTATTCAGTAGATTAAACAGGAAATTTGTAAATCCATTGTGTCGGGTATCTCGTATTGCAAAACATTTGCTCAAGTTATTTAATATTGACATAAACACGCAGATGACTTCAGTGATTAACTTATGTTTACACTAGATGATTTGTGACTCTCGAGGATAACTTGCACACATTGCAGTGCTAGGATTAAATACACATGTCTTAAATTTATAGTTGAAATATTAATCTAAAACCTGGACATATATTTTACATGGATAAATTTTAACGTAAAACTTGACAGACTTCGGTTGAAAACATCAAAATGCGACGATCCTGTTATTATTTAAATTTATAGCTGCATGTACACGGATAAACAAGATGATCAGATAGGATGCCCGCAATCGTCCCAATGGAATGCGATGCTTTTATAAAAAAAAACCTAAGGTAAAAGTGCATTGTATGTTCATATTCGTTTTCATTGCACGTGCGCTAAAGCAAATGTCCAGTGACCATTGATGAAAATTAAATAATTCAAACAAAATTAAATTATATTTGCTTGTACACTGATGAAATACCGACCAGAAATAGAAAAATAAATACAGTTACCTTGTAATATTTATAAGGTGAATGTTCATTTTGATTTTAAGTATCTATGTCGCATGACAGAATCAAAAACCGCTTGAGCCAGCTTAGAAGGAAATATCGATACAAAAATGAAGTTATTTAGTTATCTTTATACCGAATGGCACACATCTCAAATGGAATACTTTGATTGATATCAAATGGTATTAAATATGCAACTTAAGTCAACCTTATGGGCATTCATCATGGACTTCATTCACTCTTTTTGTCAGTTATGTTAACAAGTAATCCGATTAGCTATATCGTTTTAAGATCCAATTAAGACCAAATGTGAACGCTAGCCCAGTTTGAAAATTGTTGATAGGTTTTATATGTAATGCAATTATAAGTATTGTACTTTGTGTCGTTTAAATGTATGAAATTAGAATGCCTAGTACATGATTTGAGAATAAAATCTAAATTCAGCTTGTTTAAATGTACCTGAAAATTTGATTTAAATTATAAAAAAAGTATGTTTTTGCTGATAAAAAAAATATCGAGAACAAGAAAAAAAAATGGATTGATTTGTTTTAGAAAGACATTGAGCTTATCTTCGGTTTAAAGGGCATATATATTCCACGAAAAGAAACACTAAGTTCTACTTACAACAGAGCCGTTCTCATCATCTCATACATTCTGATATAACAGAAACAAAGTGTGTAGTCCTTGAATGCTAAATTGTTCAATTATGTATACCAAATCGTTTAGTATTTTAACTTTCACTCATTGTTTAAATCAAAATTGATTTATCTTATTTCGTATCGTTTTATCGTAAGTGATAATACGTTATATATAGTTTTTTCAGGTATATTGTAATATTTCAGTAAATCAAATAAACGACCGCGCAATCCACCTGTCTAATTTTGAATGACCCTTCGGATTTTTCTACTAATTTATACTAGTCTAGCTGAAAGGGAATATTTCAAGCTATTTTTATAACTTACTCTATGTGAGAAATCCCAGTAAGCTTTATTAGGTGTAAGGATCAACTTTTGGTTTGGATAACGTTTTTTGTATGCATTAGGTGTTTCATGGTGTCAATTGATCGTTATGTATCGATTTGTTTTAGTTTGATAAGCATGTATAAGGTTGATAAGATAGTTCATTATGACAAAATCAACCATATTCTAACCGATTTGTCAAAAACAGAAATGGGGTTTTCAATATATGTCAAAGCTCAAAATGATTTATTTTTAGATATATTTCGTAACAGTGCATACAGTTTATAGGGCTTTCCCATTCTAAAAATAAAAATTGACACTTCGTATAGGGCTTATTTTTATTGAAAAATATATTAAAAGTATTTAATTTCTATCGCGTTTGTTGTTACTTTAACACGTATAATGTACAGTATAAGAAGTTAATCACTCACTCGTGTTTCCATTTAAGGATTGAAGTGTGCTATTGATGTCATTAGTTGGTATTGAACGCAGTTAGGCTGGTTAAAATGTGTATAAGTCGAAGTATAATGTAAAATGTTATGAGATCTTTCGTGAACCGAACATATCCGACAATATTGCGTTCATCGAAAAATATCTGCAATCGGCGACAGGCTGTTCTTTTAAGAAATTGAAGTTGTGGTGTAATCTTGGTGTAAAGAAACTATTGAAGGTTGGCGCCTTCAAAGATGATGTCAATGGAAATTACAACGATTAGTTGCTTTAAAAAGAAATGCGTCTCTAAATGTTCACAAGTAACTCAATTTCAGAATTATTGGTTTAAAACAATACATATATGTATATAGTTCTGTTCATGTACTTGCGTAAGTGCTCAACATTGGGTAAATACCATTAATCATTCATGGATTACTGCTTGGGATTCCATGTTTCACGAACTCTCATAATAAAAATCCCGTGCAGGAGAGGCCGATGAGGTTGGCCGCATTCAAAGATGATGTCAATGGAAATTACAGCGATAAGTTGCTTCAAATAGAAACACGTTTCTTAATGTTCACTTAAGGAATGAATTGCGGAGTTGATGTCATTATCGGGGTATGAACACAATTGGGTTGGTCAATGTGTGTGGAGTCCGAAGGACTCCATGCGTACTTTGACCAACCCAATAATAATGTAAAATAATAATGTTTGCTGTCTTGAAGCAGTATGGCTCTGTTAAAAGCTACAGGGCTTTCTGTATTTACGATCGCTTTTTACTGACCGTACCAGGGCGGTTGCCATAACAGTGACCAATGAAGATAAATTGATAACTGTGTAATGTTTGCTGTCTTGAAGCAGTATGGCTCTTGTTTGATGTATAATGTATATGTTTGGTCTTTATCCGTGTACCTTTAAACATGATATTGGTAAGACGGAATACAACTGTGATTGTCCCCGTATCTGTTATTGTTTCAATCTATATAGAGCGTAATTATCTGACGTTATAGTTTATTGGAAGATGTTTCAGGTAGAATAAAGCCTATAACAGTACTATTGTGTATGACCACTGTGCCTTATACCTGTCTATTGATTTCATTATAGTTAACTTAATAAAACATATTCTGACAGGTTTCTTTCACGTTTTAATAGTTATAAACTGCTTATTTCTAATTCATATATTATTGAAATCTGGTTTTTGTGAGGTAGCCTTATGATATGCAAAAGGTCTCGTCTCAGCCGGTTTAATCAATATGCTTTAAGATAGAGGGCTATAAACAAAAGCTATAGAATCTAAGAATATAGATAATCCAGTTATCGATGATGTGATAGAAATAATTTCTCATATAAAAGCCGAAACTGTGCAAAGAAATCGTCTGCTAACGAAAAATGTTTAATCGATACTCTACAAGAGTTTCGCTCGAGCGCACCCAAAAACGACTCATTTTCTACGCCGTCCTAGTTGGCGGCTTTTTATAGTATATTTAATTGTGTCACTGAGTGCATATTAACCGGATGAGCCCACCTGATTTAAATTCCTGCGGCGCGTCAGACCGTAAAGTGTCGACCTCATCGGAACTAGTCACTTGATAAGTTACAATGGTTTAAGTGGTTAAATAGTTTAAACAAAATAGCTAAATATTGAGGTTTATGATTATACAAAGCAAGTTAATAAACGAGTTACAAAATGTAAAACTTTTACATTGCGGGTTTAAAAAAAGATCGTCTGCTACAAAGTATATCATTGTATACCGTAAGAAGCAATCCGTAACGCTACATTTTGTCTAATCAGGAGAAATGCGTAAACTGAATATTGTGTATGGTCTGAAGCGATGCGTATCGCTTCATTGTGTTTTTTTCTGTAACAATGCGTAGCACTAGAATGTTAATCGTCAGAAGCAATTCGTAAAGAATCAAATCATATCTCTTACAGATGATATGGTTTTTAAAACAAGTTGGAATAAAAACGTTTTACCAACAACATAATGCACTGTTTTATTTGATTGTAAAAATGGAAGATAATAAATAGGTCAATTATCTCTACGAATCTGAACAAGTCCTTATATAGACATATATAAAATTTGGGTGTGAATTAAGTCGAGGGGGGGGGGGCAAACATACATTCAGCCTAACATTGAAAACCCACCGACCAGCGACCTAAGAATATTCTGCTGAAACACTTGGTCTCATAATCATCTTTTATTCTGATTAATGCAGTTTTGGGAATGCTGAACACCGATGACCAATTGTTTTTGAATCCTGTTTGAATAGACTAACGTTTTCACATTAAACAATATGCACCTTTGAAGTAAAATCGACGGCTAGGGATAGATCAGATTCCTATAATTTGAACACGAATCCGTGAACAAATAAGTCCTAACTCTTGAAGATGATCTCTGATTCTTGCATAACGGACATTAGTCCCCGAGTGGCCTGGAAATTTCTATCTTACCCGACCCGGGTAAGATGATTCACTTACGATGACGTCATGCATTTTGCGGACTACGTTTTTATAAAATCCTATGTGAGAGTCAGGTTGATTCCCTTTTGAAATACGTTATTAAAAAATGAACTGAAAAGTGATTGTTTTTATTTATTTATATTATACATCAATTATGGTATATTTAACTATTAACTACAAACAACAGGAAATATACGAAATTGAATAAAAATAGTTGTTCCCCTTGGCTTTACTTTAAGATACCGTACTTTTGGTTTTACGGTTCCAACTTTAAGTGCTGACTGCCTATCACAATAACCTAAAATCCTCATCTTAACAGTTGATTCAGGGCATTTTGAAATGTGGGTGGTGTTAATATCGTTGTTAACGAACATGTTATCAGTCTAGGGATTTTGCCTCCCAAACTATTTTTGAGAAAAAGGTTTATCAGTCAATGAAATCACCATGAAATTCAATCAGTCAGTTAATCACCACTTTATTGTTTTCGCATTAACAAACTACCAATGAAATAAATAGGTTGGCAATGTGTTGATACGCGTTCATTCTTTCAATGGAATGTGTAGTAATCTGTTACTCCACTATAGCTTTTAGCTCTTTCTTCCAAGTTTAAAAGTAGCGATGGTAAATATGTGTAGATATATACCTGTACCAAACAGATATGATATAAACTGGGAAACCAGTATGCGCTATTATTACACGGGGTTACTCAGATGAGACACAGTGGATTGTTATCTTGATTTATTTTTCACTGTTAACTTCCGCTCAGCTCTACACTTTGAAACTAAAACGCTGGTGATAAACATAGAGCAGTGTTTATATTTTCAATAGGTGTTAAAATAACAAGCTAACATTTTCATTGAATTAAAAGTATTCTTGTCAGTTTTATGACCTTCAGCATGATTGGTGTCTCAGGTTTGTTTATGTTTTCATGCTCTAACTTTGTTTTACTTTCAATATCAACGTAATTTAGTTATGTGTAGATTTACATTTCGAAAATCAGGGTGTTCCAGATATACAACGTATCTTTTAGTCACAAAGCTTTATATGTTTTTTTTTAATTATTACTTAATTAAACATTGTAAGGTTAAAGTAATCAAAACATAGCATCGTTATCTTTATATTTCTTCCTTGTTTCATATTTTCAAAAACCGGTGTATTTAGGTCGTTATTTGTAATGTTGGATCACTCGTTGTTGATTTACTGTTGCCTTAAAGTATCACCTTGATGTAATAGGCATGAACTCATACCCTCAACAATTAAAGTTTTAAGCCTAGTTCAATTTGACGCAAAAGCGTAGAGGCCAAATTAAAAAAAATCAAAGATATTTGTCTCAGAATCGGCTTATTTTGGCATTCTTTAAATTAAGACTTAATATATAAATCACAAAGCAAACTTCTCCGAGCCAAAATATGATAAATGCAATCGAATCCTGTGTAAGTTGTCAAAGTGATCAATCTGTGAAAGTGCAGCTTTAACAGTGAAAAATAACTTCTGCTAATGCTATATATTTTAAAATATATTTGCCATTGCAATAAAGAGATATTCACCTACAATATCATACATAAACACCAAAGAAATATCAAAGTTTAATTAATGTTTGCAAAACAACAATGTATTTAATAAATCTGATATTAAATATGCAACAACTGGTGTTATACTCCAGAACTGAAGCTAACATCATAGAGGTACATCCTTCCAAGAATCCATCAAAACAACATGCTGAACAACTTCAAGAACTCTCTTCAAAAGACCACACTTTCCTGAAATAAATAAAAGATGCCAATATTAAAATAAATCAGTTACATGTATTGTTAAATATTTTAATACTAGCTGTAAATGCTACTGCCTTTGATGTTTGCTTTCTACATGTATATCATAATGAAATATTGACAAGATAATAGCTAATGTTTTGTGGTTGTTGTTTTTCTCTGAACAAATAGTCCATTACTTTTGTACAGCAAAGTAAAACTAAATGTTATAAAAAGCTTTAAAAAAGGTCCTACCGATTATTTGTAAAACTTGTCATCACTGGTTTTCTCTTGCGGTTGACATTGCCTGGACTGGCAAATATCATGTGTGTGTGGGGGGGGGGGCGGTTTCCGGTCTTATGCTAGGTTCACTGTGGCGGTAGGCTTGTTGAAGACAATAATAAGAGGACTTCCTTATCTCCATCAATCAGAATACTTTAATAGTGTCAACGGTAAATAGCAGGAGACCCTCCACCAGCCTTAACCGGTAACTGGGGGGGAGGATAGTGTGTGTGGGTTAGAACCAGCTGCCCGGTCAGCTTAGTTGGTTAGAGTGCCGGGCGGTTCTGGTGGTTGTGAGTTCGAGCCCCACACCGGGGGCACTTTTCCTCCCAGGTCTACTTTTACAGCCAGAGTGTGTGAACATGTTCCACAATTTCTGTAAGAACAAAAATCAAAGCATGTGAATGTTTGAGCAATGCAAAAGTTACAGATTGGTATCACCCACGATTGTCACTTGTCAACTATTACATTATTATCCATAAGGGAGAGTGTTCAATGGCTTAGAACTGAAACTTTTTATGCATAACCCCAATAAACCATTTCTGCTCATACTATAGAATACAAGGTTATACTCTATAGCTGGCATGTAACTGTTAGTTAATGTCACTTCCGGGTTCCCCATTCGGGCCATTTATGATTTACTCATATTGTGCGATGATTTAATCTGTGTTTCAACAATACTCTAAGAAGGACCGGTGTTATTAAAAGTTAAACTTACCCTTGTTTGCATTTACAGTATGCGTCACACACACGCTTTTCCTTTGTATCGATGTCAATATTGACAACATGGCGGCTATCCGATTTTCTCTGACTTGGATAGATTTCACCCCGTAAATATTAGATATCGTCATTTTCTAAAGATATATCGAGCCTTCCGATGTAGCAGCCAGTTACAAATTCCTTTGACTTCTATTTTTTTCGCATTGTAATTTCACATTAATGATAATTTGTCAGGAATATCGGAAAGCGAAACGACACGAGACGCCATTACTTCCTCGTTTGTTTGACGGACATAGACAGAGTTCGGTCCCTTGATATCAGGGGGCGTGGCTTAGAAGCCGCTGTCGTAAGGTCAATTGGTGGACGACTTTCATTCCATTGTAAAACTGTGTTGAGTTAAATATATTTCCAATAAATTTTGTTCCTCAACTTACTATGACGTTGCATAGTAAGATTTGATTTGATTGGCTCCTCTACGTAACAATATGTTCTCATCGACCGTTAAAGCATTAATGTTTTTCTCGACTATATTTTAACATTTTTATTCGTCTCAAATAACTCGACTTTAAATATCCTATAAAATGAAATAACACTGTGAACATTTCTTGAATTTTGAAAAGGAAAATTCGAGACAAACAATCATATTTCATTTCTCATAATTTAATTATTTAACTGAAAGCAAGATCCCGAATTTTTTATGTTAGAAATGATTATTAAAGTAGCCAAAACATTTGCTGTAAGCAAACAAACCGATTTTACATCGTTTAATTTATTCCATACCAAAAAACTTTTTGCAAGTTGAACGTTGTTTCTGTTCCCTATCAAAACTTTTTGTGAACGGACATTCTTCTAATGGGCTTCTCTCTGTAGTTACACTTTCTGCGATTTGATTCCCTCCCGACCTTCTTCCTGTTTTAGTCGGATTATTATGCAATGTTTTTCTTATATGTTTCAAAAGACACTCCTATAATGAAAATAGTTTTTTTTGTTTAAAACATACAGTATGAAAAAACCATTACAGTTAAACTTTATAAATAACCCCAGCAACCAAGAACTTACTATTACTAACATTTCAAACGGTTGCATACTTACATTAGACAACTTAATCACATAAACGAAGAAATAAAACAGTTCCTTCAAGAAACATTTTTCTGCAAAAAATGTGCCACTTAAACAATGGCAAACAATAGGTTTTTTGTTTATTGATGAAGCCGGGAACCCACAAACAATCTGTCTCTAAAATGTCTTAGTTATATATTTGGTTGCTCCATGTCGGCTTGTCTGTCATTTCCATTGTACACAAACGGTAAAACGACTAGATAATGGAGTTGGGTATTTAAATTTTACTGCAAGCTTCCATTAAAATTCACTTACTTTAGGAGGATCAAACTCGTTGTAGGTTGTCCATGCATGGTTAATGTTGCAACATCTGTAGTGGGAAGGATGCATCTTCGTCACAATATTGTTTTTGCAACACAGCTCCTTGGATCTGTTGATGACCTTGTTTTCACAACATTCTTCGGCCTTCAGAATGTAAGGTGTATCTGAAAGCATTCAATTTTTAAACGCGATACAATTTATATACCTGTTATCTTGTTGTTTACGTGGGGTTATAAGTTTAATCATGCATACCATTGTGTAATCTTCCGCTTAAACGACCGATATATTTAACTTTTCTACGGATCCTTAATTCGAGGACTTGTGACGACCGACCCTAAATCTAAGTCGCTTTTATTGCCCTCTCTTTTAACATCGTTTTTTTTACAAATCTTGACGACTAGAGTGAAAACAAATCGCCCATTTGTTTCGCTTTCCTTTATGTTAAAATATACGTGGAACAAATGCGATGAATACTTGTAATAGTACTTATAGTAGTTATAGCGATGAATATAGAAATATACGTAAAGTGCATTCGCGATTGGATATAAACAAAGATCCAAATTGATGATAAACATTATTTAATTTTACAGACAAAAGTCAAGCCTTCCCACCTACACGATATTTTTCTGAAGTTTTCTGTCCCTTTTTCTTTTTATGTCTACTGTAGTGTAATGACCGAGACAAAAAGCCCAAAACGTACTATTACTAAGAGGATACTCAGGCTTTGTGCCATCTCAGGCGGCGATAAAATCGTGTACATGTTTTGATGAAGTCATGTAGATGCATGTATGGTGTATTTGTGGTCAGTTTAACCAAAGCATTTGGTTGAAAACAAGAGTAACTGTGATGGTGATACAGCTATTAATAATACAACGGCAATTACAGGGACTACAAAGACGTAACACAAACTGTATGAGAGACACACAATACCACAAACGTCATAGAAATACAACGCACATACATCAAAATAAGCGGTATTAATAATTATTCAGGTAATTGCATTTAACTGGAATACGAACAGGAAATTGATATTACAGCCTACCGGTTTGTGTGCAGCAAACATAATTGCTTGAGT
The DNA here is from genome assembly GCF_026914265.1 of Mya arenaria. NCBI lineage: Eukaryota > Metazoa > Mollusca > Bivalvia > Myida > Myidae > Mya > Mya arenaria. The sequence goes on along the minus strand of NC_069130.1, from coordinate 16,353,691 downwards.
CATATAAGGTATTTTGCCCGTTTGGTCTTGTGCATTGACGTAATCTATGTATTCCGGCATTCCTATCCACCAGTTCTGTTCCGCGGCACACCTGAGCCGTACCAGCCTTGCGATCGACCACGACACCATTGCAACACTCTTGCAATCTGCGTTTGTACAACCGCTCCTTATCACCACGACAGCATCCTATTAGTTGCAATTAAAATCACGTCTTAAGTAAGCCAAAATGGGTGTATATATATTTATTTAACATAACATTTTTCTAATATTGCATCGGGAAAAGTCCGAATAGTCGTTTGAGTTTAATTCCTTTATTAAAGGTATTGCAAATTATAAATTTTGATGTAAGGATTCGTGCTATATCTCTTGGAAAGAAGACTAGTCAATTATTTTGATTTTGTAATCATCTTGAGTGTAGTAGTGAAAGCGGAATAATTCTTACTGTCATCATTCTCCTTTATATGAAACTGGCCAAGACAACAGATGAAGTCTTTCGTATATATCTCTTCCACACTGGATCTGAGTTCCAGTCCATCGCCACAAGTAACTTTTTCAGTTTTGTTGAAAACTTTGTCTGTGAAAAAAATATCACCATCACCATAATAATAATAATAATAATAATAATAATAATAATAATAATAATAATAATAATAATAATAATCATCATAATAATAATAATAATAATCATCATGATCATCATCATCATCATCATCATCATCATCGTCGTCGTCGTCGTCGTCGTCGTTGTCGTCATCATCATCATCATCATCATCATCATCATCATCATCATCATCATCATCATCATCATCATCATCATCATCATCATCATCATCATCATCATCATCATCATCATCATCATCATCATCATCATCATCATCATCATCATCATCATCATCATCAACAACATCATCATCCTCATCCTGATTCATTACTATCATCATTATCATCTTCATCATTATCATCATCATATTCATATTCATATTCATATTTATATTCATCATCGTGAACATCAATAAGATTATGATTAATAACAAGAAATGTTTTTCAAACACTATGCCCCCCTGAGCGCCATGTTGTCAGGATTATATGAACAATTGAATGAAATATGCATGGACCGAAAAGAAAGCTGATTTGTCACTGACATATGATGCCGTTGAGGCAGTTTTATGATTATGACCATTCAAAGTGTGAGGATAGAGTGTGTTATGACCATGACCTTTGACTCTATGACCTCAAAATCCATAGGAGTCATCAGCTGGTCCCCAAAAAAACTCAATGTCAAGTTTGAGGGCCATGGGTGCAGGCATTGTCAAGTTATCACACAGACAAGCTGTTTTCGTTTAAAAAAACCCTTAAATCATAACGGGTCATCTACAGGTCAGAAGCAACTCTAAATAAAGTTTGAGGGCCATGGGCGCATGCATTGTCAAGTTGTCACTCGAAACATTTTCGCATTCAAGGTCATTGTGAACTTGACCTTTGACTCGATGACTCCTAAAATCAATAGGGGTCATCTACTGGGCAGGTCAAACCTCCATGTCAAGTTTGATGATCATTTGTAAAGGCATTGTTGAGATATCACTGGGAGAAGAGTTGTTAACTGTTTTGCGTTTAAAGTTACTGTGACCTTGACCTTGGCCCGATGACCCCTAAAGTCAATAGGGGTTATCTACTGGTCAGGCCCAACCTTCATCTCAAATTTGATGACCATAGGTCCAAAATTTGTCGAGTTTGCTTTCAAGGTCACTGTGACCTTGACCTTTGATCCTAAAATCAAAAGGTGTCATCTACTGGTCAGGCCCAACCTCCAAGTCAAGTATGAGGACCATGGGTGCAGGCATTGTGGAGTTATCACTCGGACGACCTTCTACCATTAATGGTCACTGTGACCATGACCTTTGGCCCAATGACCCCTAAAATCAAAAGGAGCCATCTACTGGTCAGGCCCAACCTCCATGTCAGGTTTTAGGGCCATGGGTGCAGACATTGTCGATTTAACACTCGGACAACCTTTTACCATTCAAGGTCACTGTGACCTTGACCTTTGGTTCGATGACCCCACAAAAAATAGGGGTCTTCTACTGGTCAGGCCCAAGTCAATTATGAGGACCATGGGTGCAGGCATTGTGGAGTTATCACTTGGACAAACATTTACCATTCAAGGTCACTGTGACCTTGACCTTAGGGTTGATGACCCCCCAAAACAATAGAGATCATCTACTGGTCAGGCCCAACCTCCAAATCAAGTATGAGGGACATGGGTGGAGGCATTGTGAAGTTATCACTCGGACTAGCTTTTACCATTCAAGGTCACTGTGACCTTGACCTTTTACCCGATGACCCCCAAAAACAAAAGGTTTCATCTACTGGTTAGGCCCAACTTCCAAGTGAAGCATGAGGGCCATAGGTGTAGGCATTGTTGTGTTATCACTCGGACAAACTTTAAAATGATTTTACCATTAAAGGTCACTGTGACCTTGACCTTTGACCTGATAAGTCCTAAAATCAATAGTGGTCATCAACTAGTCAGGCCCAACCTTCATGGCAAGTTGGATGGCCATACATCTAGGAATTGTTGAGTTATCACTCGGACAAGCTTTGGTTTACCGACGGACTGACCGACCGACCGACCGACCGACATGTGCAAAGCAATATACCCCTCTTCTTCGAAGGGGGAGCATAATAACAGCGTAATATAAATGAAATGACACTGCTAGGACAAAATCGTGTGGTTGAGCTACGAAAATAACACCTTTTAAACCTTACCTTGAAAACATCCCAACTCGGATCCGCCTATGAACCTTGCATGAGGAAGGCTTCCGCAGCAGATTTTTGTATTTGAATTTATTTGTGTTTGACCACAAACTTAAAAAGAAAGTTAAAAAAAATATGACCATTTTAGCATGATCGTCATAGTATCATCTTTAAATATTAAACACAATGAAGTTAGTAAAAACAAATCATATTGAATAATTTTCAGTCGTTTTTTTGACAATTCTTTACTGCAACATAAAATTAATATTAACAAAATATCCTCACCAGTCGCATTTACTGCCGCTCCAGTGCATGTAACAAGTATCCTGAAATATAAGTCAACTCATTCACCTTATAACAAAACAAGCTGAATGCTCGCTGTTCACTGTGTTATGAAGTTTACATCTCAATGGGTTATTCAAACCACTGAAAACTGAAAATTTGTATATACATTGTGCCGGGTAGCTCGTATTTCCAAATATTTGCTCAAGGTATTTAACATTAACATAAAACGCAGATGACTTTAGTGACAAACTGATATTTACATCAGATGATTTGTGATTCTCATGGATAACTTGCACACATGACAGTGCTATGATTAAATAAACATGTCTTAAATTTATAGTTGAAATAATATAATCTAAAACTAGGACATATTTTGTACACGGATAAATTGTAACGTAATATTGGACATATTTAGGTTGTGAACATCAAAATGGGATACAGTCATTATTTGAATTTATGCATGAGTATAGCTACATGTATGAGGATAAACAAGATGATCGGATAGGATGCGCGCAATCGTCCCAAATGAATACGATACATTTGTACAAAAAAACACAATTTATTCGTTTTTATTGCACGTGTGCTAAAGCAAATGTCAAGTGACATTCATGAAGCTTAATAGTTCAAACGAAATAAACGGCACGGGCTAAAAATCCAATTATATTTGTTTGTACGCTGATCAAATACCTACGCAAAATAGACAAATAAACATTGTAATAATTTGAATGCTTATTTTAGGTTGAACTACTTATGTCGCAGTAAAAAATCGAAAACTGAATGATCCTTCCAATGCAGCTTAGAAAGATATATCTAACAATTGTAAAACAATATAGTCGATACAAATATTGAATTCATTTAATTATCTTTAGATCGAATGGGACACTTCTGTAATGGAAAACTTTGATTCAGATCAATTGGTTATATGCAATTTAACTCAATCTTAATGTCATACATCATTAACTTCATCACTTTTATTAGTCAGTTATAATAACAAGTATTCCGATTAGCTACGCCGTTTTAAGATCCAATTAAGACCAAAATTGAATGCCATCCCAGTTTAAAAATTGTTGATAGGTTTTATATGTAATGCAATAATAGATGGTGTACTTTGCACCCTTTAAATGTGGCTAAGAATGCCTAGTACATCATTTGAAAACAGAATCTAAATTCAGCTTGTTTAACAGTACCTGAAAATTTGATTGAAATCATAAAAGGCATGTCTTTTGCTAATAAAAAATAAACGTGAACAAGGAAAAAGTAAGATTGATTCGAAAGACATGGAGTTTGACGGATATAGATATTTCACGAAAAGAAACACTAATCTCTACTTACAACAGTGCCGTTCAAATCATCTCTGGTACTGATATTACAGAAACAAAGTGTGTAGTCCTTGCTGATAAATTGTTGAAACGTATGATATATATTATTCAGGTATATTGTAATATATTTAGTAAATCAAATAAACGCCCATTCAATCCACCTATTTAGTTTTGAATGACCCTTCGCATGTTTCTACTAATTTATACTAGTCTATCTAATATATAGGGAATTTTTCAAGCTATTTTTTATAAATAACTCTACATGAAAAATCCCAGTAAGCCTTATGAGGTTTTAGGAATTCCATGTTAAACTTTGAATTTTGTCATAATAAAAATCCCGTGAGGGGGAGGCCGATGAGGTAATGTTTTAATATATTCCGTCTGGTTAGACTTCGGTTATAAGTACTTTAAGAATGTGTGGTATTGAAAATATGATAGTATGTTGTAATTAATACCTTACTCTATAAAATTTAAAGCTGACTCAAATTGTGGAATGTAGGATAACGCATCTTGTTTAGTATTTATTCGGCTAGCACGTTTAAACAGGATGGTGACTTTATTTAAAGCTATCGGGCCAGTTTCTGTATTTACCATCGTTAATTAATGTTTACCCTGTCCGTATCAGGGCGATTGCAATAACAGTTACCAATGAAGATATATTGAGAACTGTGTGATGTTTGCTGTCTTGAAGCAGTATGGCTATGTTAAAAGCTACAGGGCTTTCTGTATTTACGATCGCTTTTTACTGACCGTACCAGGGCGGTTGCCATAACAGTAACCAATGAAGATAAATTGATAACTGTGTAATGTTTGCTGTCTTGAAGCAGTATGGCTCTTGTTTGATGTATTATGTATATGTGTGGTCTCTATCCGTGTATCTTTAAACATGATATTGGTAAGATGGAATATTTCCGTGATTGTCCCTGCATCTGATATTGAATCATCATATCACGAGAGTTAATTCTCTGACGTTATAATTTTTCAGAAGAAGTTTCAAGTAGAATATATCCTTTAAAAATGAAATTGTGTAGGACTTTTGTTTCTTTATCCATTATATTGAATGTATTCTCCATATACATTCATTACAAATAGAAAACAGCCCTAATATGTTAAAACTATCAAAGATAAGGAAAACGAATTTAGGACATCACCACATCATTAGCATAGTGAATGTGGTCGATACATAAACACACCGCGACCCATATAAATATATGTATAACATCTAGTATTACAAATGAGCAAAAAAGCAAATTTGTGTCCATTAATTATTTGAAAACTCTAAAAATATCAGTAACAGTATATCTACAATGAAAAATTAGGATTGAATTTCACTTCCATCCATAGTAATTTTTTGCCCTTATGTGAACACTTTTAGATACTGCATACTTCCATGCCTTTATATGCCTTGCTATAAGCCTGTTTATATGTTTTATGCAATAAAGGAGTTGAGTTGAGTTGCATTATCAGGAGGTTGTGTTAGATTTTAGACTATTGGGGATGTCATTTTAGTTTCCACTAATTTATTGACATGATTTGAAACACTTTGAACGAGGTCTAATTTAATTATAACCTATGAAAAGGACCGATACATTTCCAGCACTTTATAAACATTCACTTATCGGCGTTGTATTAAATAATTATTATACACTTGCTTATTTTGCGACATTCAGTTTTCGCACAATTAAACTACGCAGGTACAGAAACTAGGCAATGTGGTCCAGTTTACTTTTTGTTAACTCGCGCTAAAATTGATATAGGTGACAAATTATGACATTTTTAAATACTCTATTATTCCTTGTATCCATGTGTTGATACATTAATATACAAAAACTATGTTTAAAGTGAATTCAACTTTCTGTCTATAAGCAAAAAAAAATCACACGTAAGACCCTTATATCAAAAAATAAATGATACTATTTAAGCTAATAAAAGCACTGGGAAACCAGTATGAACTGTTTTGTTAAACGAGGAAATTCAGATGAGACAGCAACATGATCCTTGCGTTATTTTTTATCACTATACTGTATTTGCCGATTTAGGATCATCTGTAGCGGACTTTACTTTCATTTGATTAAATTCATTTCCGTCGATAATCCTTTGAGCTATTTGTTTTGGAAGTTCTTGCCACATTAAGATACCTAACTGTTTTAGCAATAAAGAGCAAATTATAAATTTCTAACTTTTACTATTCATCATATTGTTAACATTATCTAAATACATACACTAATAATTATCATCAATTCTAAACAAAAACATTTAACTAATTGTAAGTTTCGAAATATTATGATTTATAAAAGAAACCTTTCTACCAACTGAACTCTGAAAACTCTGTGGTCCTTAGGCCACACCAAATTAATGTTTAGTTCCTCGGATTTTTGCCAAAAAAAATTTAAGCGAGCGAGCGAAATAAAAATAAAAATAAAATTTTGTCAGTTTTCATTAAAACCGAAGCGAGCGAAGAGCGAAAAATATATTTTTCCTTATATTCAATATAAATAAGAAGGATTGTTCAAAATAATTGCCCTTAAACCCATTTTAATGCCATCTTAAACTGAACCTCTAATGGACATTAGGAAAATGTCGGAATACACTCTATTTATTCATCCGTGTTTAGTACAAACATTATATGGATAAATCTAATTTCTTATATAATTAAAACGTACTTTAATATGACGATCATTCATAATAATAAATAACCCTGCTTTTAGTAAAAAGTTTAAAACGACTTATATAAATCTACCTGAATCAGTTTAACATCATATGCAACTGTATTTAGACATAAATACACAGGATTGATTTTGCATTTGTAAAAAATGATCACTTACACAGGCATCATCAAACATCAGACTCAATTTTACATAGACTAAATTTTGTTTTTATTATCACAGGAAATGCAATGACATGTGCTTATTAAAACAAAAAGAAGGATATTTTTTAGAGTACTTTTTTGGTTATTTAGATGTTTTTATGCACCAGCCAATTTTATATGCCCCCCCCCCTAAGTCCGGAATAGCGGGGACTTTGACTCCCGGTCTCTCAAAACCCGGGTAAAATACCCGACCTGCAAGGAAACACTGCTGGTAAAATCCCTGCCAAATGGCCCCGAAACCCCAAATACCTATGTGAGGCCAATTCCTGACTATTTTCAATTTGAAGACAAAACCACATTCACTAGGAACTGCGGGGCCACCTGTAAGGTAAAAACACAGCCCATTGCCTCTGCTGTCCCCGGTATACCCCTGGAACAAGGGCGAGGGGTGGGCGGGGCAGTGGTTACAATTGACAAGCGCATTACAATCCCAGATTATGCTGCAAATAAAAACAAAATATAAGGTGATAAACTTACGCTTACTTATGTTGAGTTATATCCAGACCAGTGTTTATATCGCTATTTGTGAAAAGATACTTGTTCAAAACTGTTGTTTTGTCAGAATTTGATCAAAAATGGGCTTGATACATCAATTTGGACCAAACAATGACTCATGTTCCACATCATCTTCAGCATCGTCGTAACGAGGTAAAATTTGGGTCCCTTGTATTATGACTTGAATAAAATAGTACTGTACAGTACTAAGTTGATCATTCCGATTTCCATTCAAAACGAGTCACTAATTACGCAATATAATCGCTACCAGTCTCTTATACACATGCTTTATTGCATAATGATTTCTTTAAATAATGATCCATTAGTGCATTAGACGATCAAAAATGACTTCAAGCATGCTCAAAACATATTTATTGTCAAAAATAAGATTTAATTTCCAAACTTCGAGCCACATTGTTTATACCGGAAGCCGCCATTTTGATTGAATTTATTGAAACCCATGCTAAACCGATCGAGATACAGTATAAAAACACTACGCATCGGTAACTTCCCTTTACAAAAACACGAAAACTAGCGTAGAAAAATTATACTTTATTATTTTTAGCCTTTTAATAAATTATTACCTGAAAAAAAATCTTCTTGGCGATCAAAATGGAGGTGCGGGCGCACAAAAAAATAAAAAATTCTTTTTTTACATTTTCAAAAAAATAGGAGCGGTAAATCCGAGGAACGAAATATCAATTTGGTGTGGCCTTATTGCTATGACTCATGTATATATACTGCATATACTGCAGCAGACAATGACAAATTGAGACCACATAATACTGTAACAGCGGGAAGAATATCAGGAGTAAATCAGGAGTCAAAATTAGGAGTAAATCAGGTGTCAAAATTAGGAGTCAAAATCAGGAGTCAAAATAAGGAGTCAAAATAACTTTTAGGTATAGTTAGTAAATAATTAAACTGGTAAAATATGACAAACATAGTAAAATATCTAATTCCGATGTTCACGACACTATCTGGTATCTTGTCCTTTCAAAGTAGATTATCGATAGTATATATTATTCATGCAGAATTAATAGGTTCAGTTATATTTATTTATTTTGTAGAATCGTTAATAATATTTACGATTCAATTAATGTAGATCTGGGTTTCATCTCATACACCTATGTATATTTCTAAATGGTTTAATAAATAACAAAATTTGTTATTTAAACTTGACATTTGTCATACGTTGATGCCAATGTATTGTAATATTGTTTTTACTTTATTGAGAATAACAAAGACACCTTTTCACGTTGTAAATGACTTATTTTACTACACTTCAATCTAAACTAGCATTGGTTATTTTTTGAACGAGTCAACAATCTTTTTCTGCTGGAATCATTCGAGGCTCGGTCGAAATTAAACGGGGTGTATGTTTAAACTTTTGGCTACTAAGTTTGTTTCTGTAGTTTTTTCACATAAATATTGGCGTCGGTGTGGTAACATATGTCTGTATGTTCAATACAATCAATTGCACTGTATTTATGAAACTGCTGAATATCGTAATCCAGGCGTTTACGTGCAGATAAGGTTTTATGGCTCTAATTACTTTTTGTTAGTTTTTTAGTGGATTGTCTGCTCGGTTAACTTTGTTTATCTGTCAAGGTTATATTCAGTTCAGTTTTAAACTTCGAATATCAAACGTTGAAGATAAATATAGAGAGCCTGGTTTATATTTTCAATAGGTGTGAAAAATAACAAACAATGAAAATGCATGGAATTAAAAGCATTTTTGTCGGTTTTATGACCTTTAGCATGATTGGTTTCTCAGGTTTGTTTATGTTTTCATGATTGTTTAACCTTGTTTTACTTTCAAAATAACCGTTATTTAAGTATGTTAAGCTTTACATTTTTAAAATCAGACGTTCTTGAAATACAACATATATATCTTTCAGTCCCAAAGCTTTATAACAGCATTTTTATATACATTTCTTAAGATTAACTTTGGTTTAAAGAATCAAAATGAATCATCGTTATCTTCCTTGTTTCATATTTTCTGAAAACGTTGCATTTAGGTCATTATTGGGTATGATGAATCACAAGTTGTTTATTTACTGTAACCTTAAAGAATCGCATTTATGCAATAGGCATAAACTAACAAGTAATACCCTCGACAATTAAAGGTTTAAGCCTAGTTCAATTTTACTCCAAAGCATAGGTACAAATTACAAAAGATACAACGATATAGTGACATCGTACGCAAGTAAAAAAAAACACATCGGGGAAAAGTACACAAGCAAAGGTACAAAATATACACGGCATAAAAAATAGAGACATAGTTCACAAGACACAAACACATAGTTGAAAAGTACCAAGGGCACGAATATATAGGAACCAAGTACTCAAGGCACAAACAAATCGTGAAAAAGTACACAAGACATTAACACATAGGGACAAAATACACAAGGCACAAATACATAGGGAGAAAGTACACAAGGAACAAATACATAGGGACAAAGTACACAAGGCACAAATACATAGGGACAAAGTACACAAGGCACAAAACATAGGGACATAGTACACAAGAAACAAACACATAGGGACAAAGTACACAAGGCACAAAACATAGGGACAAAGTACACAAGGCACAAAACATAGGGACAAAGTACACAAGACACAAACACATAGGGAAAAAGTACACAAGACACAAACACATAGGGACAAAGTACAAAAGGCACAAAACATAGGTACAAAGTACAAAATGCATTACCACATAGGGAAAACGTACACAAGGAACAAATATAAAGGGACAAAGTACACAAGGCACAACACATAGGTACAAAACACAAGGTACAATTACATAGGGACAAAGAACACAAGGCACAACCACATAGGGACAAAGCACACAAGGCACAACACTTAGGGACAAAATACACACGAAATTAACACATAGGGACAAAATACACAGATAAATAGGGACAAAGAACATAAGACACAAATACATAGGGACAAAGTACACAAGAAACAAATACATAGGGACAAAGTACACAAGGCATGTGTACAAAGGAACATAGTATACAAGGGCACAAATACAAAGGGGCAAGGTACACAAGGTATTAACACACAAGGTCAAACTACACAAGTCACAAACTCATAGGGACAACGTAAACAAGGAACAAATACATAGGCACAAAGTACACAAGGCACAAATACATAGGGACAAAGTACATAAGGCACAAAACATAGGCACAAAGTACACAAGACACAAACACATAGGGACAAAGTACACAAGACACAAACACATAGGGACAAAGTACAAAAGACACAAACACATAGGGAAAAAGTACACAAGACACAAAACATAGGGACAAAGTACATAAGGCACAAAACATAGGGACAAAGTACACAAGACACAAACACATAGAGACAAAGTACACAAGACACCAACACATGGGGACAAAGTACAAAAGGCACAAAACATAGGTACAAAGTACAAAATGCATTACCACGTAGGGAAAACGTACACAAGGAACAAATATAAAGGGACAAAGTACACAAGGCACAAACACATAGGGACAAAGTACACAAGGCACAGCACATAGGGACAAAAACACAAGGTACAATTACATAGGGAAAAAGAACACAAGGGACAACCACATAGGGACAAAGCAAACAAGGCACAGCAGATAGGGAAAAATACACACGAAATTAACACATAGGGACAAAATACACAGATACATAGGGACAAAGAACATCAGACACAAACACATAGGGACAAAGTACACAAGAATCAAATGCATAGGGACAAAGTACACAAGGCACAAATGCATAGGGACAAAGTACACGAGGCACAAATACCTAGGGACAAAGTACACAAGACACAAACACATAGGGACAAAGTACACAAGACTCAAACACATAGGGGCAAAGTACACAAGACACAAATACATAAGAAAAAAGTACATAAGACACAAATACCTAGGGGACAAAGTACACAAGGCAGTTACATATAGGGACAAAGTGCACAAGACACAACTACATAGGGATCAAGAACACAAGGCACAAATACAAAGGGACAAAATACACAAGACACAACACATAGGGACAAAATACACAAGACAAAACACATTGGGACGAAGACCACAAGGCACAACACATCGGGACAAAGTACACAAGGCAGTTACACATAGGGTCAAAGTACACATGAAAGAAAAATATAGGGACAAAGTACACAAGGAACAAATACATAGGGACAAAGTACACAAGGCACAACACATAGGGACAATAACAAAAGGCCGAATTACATAGGGACAAAGTACACAAGGCACAAACACATAGGGACAAAGCACACAAGGCACAACACATAGGGACAAAGTACACACGAAAATAACACATAGGGACAAAATACACAGATACATAGGGAAAAAGAACACAAGGCACAAAGAACACAAGACACAAACACATAGGGACAAAGTACACAAGGCACAACACATAGGGACAAAGTACACGATGCACAAATACATAGAGACAAAGTACACAAGAAACAAATACATAGGGACAAAGAACTCAAAGAACAAATACATTTGGATAAAGTATACAATGCACAAATACATAGGGACAAAGTACACACGGCACAAACACATGGGACAAAGAACACAATGCCCAAATAATTTGAGACAAAGTACACAAGGAACAAATACATTCAGGGGTGTAGACATTAATTTAAGTAGCAGGGAATATCCCAAAAGTAGGCCTGGGTGGTTTGTGTGTCCTCCGACAGTTAGGGTCTAGGGGGCAACGCCCCTTGGGGGATGAATTTAAGCCTCTTTTAACCAACATTTCTAGTCTTTGGTGCGTGTTTATTTTTTAACATTGAACCTTTACATAAATGTACTTGAATCTGAAACTGAATCTAAGTACTCCCCCCACTAGTGAGGGCTAATTAATAAACCAATTTACTGTCAAATTCAGTTTCAGGAAAATAGTATAACATCTTCAATTTCCAAAAGAAATATCAGGATACTTTGTGACATGTAAAGCGTACACAATTTAACCCAACGTATATGTAAACTTCATCAAAATAATGGATTATTCTTAGCAGAGACAACGCTGCAAGCTTGTTTCAACTTGTTTACACCCGGGTAACACGCGTATACAAAAAGGACTGTTGTGTAAATGGAAATAGGACTAACAGAAGGCCAGACACGGTCATGCTGCAAACTTACTACGCTTTTTGGGATCTGGGGAAAAGTATACTTTTTTCACCCTCCATTGCTTCGCAAATTAATAACTTCAAAACATCCCCGGAGGGGGATGCAACTGATGAGGTCATGCATCGAGCTAATGTTATTGTATTCAGAACGCTGAAAAACCAAAACCTAGTACTTGAAAACATCCCAGAGAAGGATGCGACTAACGACGTCACGTTTCGAGCTAATGCTGTATTGTAGTTGGAACGCGCGGAAACCAAAATAAACAATACAAACAATCAGGGTTTTAAACGGATGTAATCAGAAAAAAAATACCAAAAATAACAGAATTTATTTTTGTTGATGCAGGGAAATCAGCCGGGTGAAGATGCTAAAGTAACCGGGTCATTTACCGGCTCACGGCCCATTTCAACATAGGGACAAATTGCATAAGAAACAAATACAAAAGGACAAACTACTCAGGACACAACACATAAGGACAATGTACACAAGGCACAAATACATAGGGAAAAAGTACACAAGGAACAAGTACATAGGGACAAAGAACACAAGACACAAATGCATAGGGACAAAGTACACAAGGCACAACACAAAGGGACAAAATACACAAGGCACAACATAAAGGGACAAAAACACAAGACACAACACATTGGGACGAAGAACACAAGGCACGTGTACAAAGGGACAAAAACACAAGGCATAAATACAAAGGGACAAGGTATAAACGGCAAAAATATAAGGACAAAGCACTCATGTAGGTAAAGCAAACAAGGCACCAGCACATGAGGTAAAAAAACGAAGACACTAACAGATGTGAATATTTGGATATAGTCAGAGTACAAAACGCACAATTGATATGAAACACAACGCAAAATCGCAAGGGACAAAGTGCACAAGGCAAGTAGGCACAACAGGAACAAGGTACAGAATGAAACAACCTCACCGCGACATATTGCAGAAGAAGCAATCGAAAAGGGACAAGAAATACAAGACACTCAAGGCAGACGCATGGGGACAAAGTACACAAAGCGCTGGCAAGAAGGAACACAGTACACAAGGTACACTCGCTCAATGACAAGCTACAGGACAAACAAACACGTCTTGACACATTGAAGAAGGCACTACCGCAATTGGTAATGAAATGACTTACATCTAAGGACAATGTAAACAAGGCACAAGCACATTAATATAAAGTAAACAAGACATAATACACAAAAACAAATGCATTGAGACATAGTGTACATGGCAACAGCACATAACAAAACACGAACACATTTGGACAACATACACCATGCACAAGCACAAAGGGACAAATTACACAAGTCACAATCACATGGGGAAAAAGTACATCAGGCACATACATGCAGTGACACATTAATGAGGACGCAATCACAATGGTCAAAATTAAACTTTCAAGCACTTGCCCACAGGAAAGTGAACACGCGGCACCATCGCATTGACACAAAGACACAAGGTGCAACCATATAGAGACACGATGTCTAGAGACACAGTGTACACAACATAGAAACAACTAAGATAGTACACAATCACATGAACACAAAGTGAACACGGCATTAAAGCATTTATACAAAGTACTCAAGGCATATGCAAGTAGGTATTTAAGTTAACCGCACGTCAGCTGTGTACATAATAGTCCACATGAACAGGTCTAATTTAACAGGACGTGAGCTGTGAATAATTTGTATGCTGTGAATGTTACATTCCACATTAATATATCTTAACGTAAATAGGACGTTAACAGCAAACGTTTAGTTCCAGAAACTGCCAATTTCGAAATTAAACTGAAAGACCAAATTGTGCATGTTTTGTATAAATTTTTATATACGCGTTGATGATAAGAATGCCGTAGAAAACAATACAAACGCTTATAGAATATATCGTAAATAGATTATGCATATATGTTCATTTGAAGTGTCACGGAAGTATGATTAATTAATGAGTAATTAATGATTATTTAAATTATTGCGTCTGCAATTCACAATTAAATTGTATGAAAGCGTTTAAATCATTTTTTATCATAGCTGGGAGGAATATTATTGCCTATATTATAAACAATAATATTGAAAGCTTTTAATATCTTCAAATTACATAGACCAACCTGTGGTGGAAATTTACCCCTATATTAAACGCAGTCTATAAAAGTGCATTTTTTCAATTATTTTTGTATTATCAGATGCTGATATAAACCGCATCAAAACTACTGGTAAACCGTTTTGCGTGTATGTTAACATTACTTTAGTACGCAATATGTATACAAGGTGTAGATACGACTTACATAAAATTGCAGGAAGCCTAGCGCCGGAGCATGTTTGTACCGATGTCAAGGCTATCTCAGAGGTTTTCGAGAAGTCAGCATGCGAGCATATTGGATATGTCAGAATGTTAAGTTGGTTCGTTAGTATAACGAACGGAACATGCACGTAAGTGCCGTCTTTTAACTATTAACTATTAACTGCAGAAACATATGAAAGCAAGAAATTTAATCATTACCTTTTTCAAACTCGTTTTCGGTAATATGTAGAATCACTTTAAATACTATTTTCGAACTTTGAGTAGTCCTCATATATACAGCCACGAAGTAATATATTTAAATATACTGTCATTGAAAATACATTGTTTAGTATTAGTCTTCGTGAAATTGGATCTTTCGTTACACATAAAAAAGCCTAAGTGTTTCAGCTTTCCTTTAAGTCATAAGACCCTAATGTCGAGTTGATTAGTCAATCAACAAGACATCCAGGTAAACAATCAGAGCCGAATTGCTATTGTCTTGCTATAGTTAGCTCGCTATTCACCTGGATATTTAGATCCACATTTAAACGACGAAGTTAAAATTAAAGCAGCATGACGCGCCAGCTGGGCCTTTGGAATTCATGATTTTAAATAACGAGCTGAATGTGAGATGAAAAACGGATAAGCTCACCGATTGAACTTTGTAACTGTAATGTCAAACAGAACATCGTGCTGATGAGGAGTCAGTAGAATGTTCGGCTATCGAGCTTAATATCGTATTGCTAAAGGAGGAGCCATCTTGCATAAATATTATAACCAACACCATTATACTTAAAAGTAAGTCTATTTTTACAATAATTGTGATACGCTTTTTCAGATTGGTGGACGAGTTGCTGCATTGCGTTGCTGAATCAATTTGGAGAGAGCGTGAGCAAATAGAATCGTGTGTTCTGCACATGCGAAGTGCGCTTCGATACACATATGTTAGTTCAATGTTTCCAGCATATCCCTTTAAATGGAAGTTCTGTGAAGGTAAGCCTCTTAGTGTTTAAGGTTGCCCGATTCTTATAGAATGGATTAATATTTGTAAAGTAAAGTCATTGGTTAACATATGTTTAATTTAGTAGCTAGGAGTATGCTATCATAAGTTGTTCCTTCGACACTCTCACATATAAGGCAACTTAGAGGATTTGCTATGCCCTTAACCTGAACTTCTTTTAGCGCATTGATTTAAAATAATATTCGACGGTAGTATCCAGCGCTTGTTATAATTAGATGTACATATAGTTGCCATTGTTATTGTGGAAATAGTTTCATCCTTATTAAAATTTGTTTTCTTTTTATGCTTATGTTTTTCCGGAGCACGGGAACCATAGCTCTGACTGCAATATGTTATTGCCGTTTGTTCTTTTATATCCTATAATTGTATCCAAAGCACAACCCCTATGGTTTTATTGGTATAGATAACTGATGTGTCATAATGAGAGAAAGTAATGCACAAAAATCTCTCAGCCTAAGCCTAACTCTATTAGCCTTCAAACTTCAAACTCAGATATATCATATTGAGGGGAATGGCGGTGTTAAGAAACCTTTATTTTCTGTATTACTTTAGTTACTGCCCTGTGTTCATTTACACACTTATTTCTTGTCCGGAGCATTACTTCAAACGTCTGTTTTAGGTTTTGACATTCTAATTTATAGTAATATAGATTTTATCGAATCAAGTGCATGACACATAACCCTGGATATATTCATACCCATATCATATTGCTTCATATTGTTTTAAAACAAATGCTTAAATGGAATACTTGACATTATATTGTTTTAACAAATTAGCACCCTAGCAGATAAACCTTAAAGCTGAACTCTCACAGATGTACCGTTTTGACAACCTTTTTTGTATTTGAATGGGCCAATGTTTGCATGATTATCTAAACAACAGTGAAATAGGAATGCTGACAAAAAAGAACAGATCTCAGATTTTCATATTTCCGTTCGAAAATGTATGTTTTATGGCGAAAAGCGTTACTCACTGTTTAAGAAAATGCATAAATCATCAATTTCTTAACTTAAATATGAAAAGTTTACATTAGTCGTGTTCATGCATGTTTGCATAATTTGGCTCGTTCCAAGACAAAAACTAAAAAAGCTGTCAAAACATTCAATCTGTGAGAGTGCAGCTTTAAATAGAACAAAACCTACATTTAATTTAAGGTACACATGTAGTTTTAGATATTTGTGTATCATTATCCAGTATCAAAATGCTGAAAAAAAAACTATTCTTCATACAGCAGGGGATATGACAGTCTGAAAAATATGTGTCTTTGATTTTCCAGTGTTATAATGTACTTTTTTTTTCCAGTTGTATGGTGTGAAAACTTCCACAAATTCACAGATGCTCAAGTCGCATGTTTTGTTAGGTGCCTTTCGGGTCCAGCAGCTATATGTATCGGGGGAGTTCTTGCTTTTCTATGCCTTCTTAATGCCGTTGGAAGAAAGGCCTTGTTGGTCATGATAGTTGCTGTTATTTGCATTGGCTACAAGCCAAAGTTGTTCACGTTGTTTTCAGTAGTCAATATACTTAAATTTGTAATAGACTGTGATTGCTGTGAAGTATAGTTGATTTTTGAAAAGAGAACTTGCCTATAAGAGTTGTAGCAAGACTATAAGCTGACATGCGTATACCTTCGATTACTTGTAAATCAAACAGAATTGTTCTCATTTCAGGAATGAATCGCTTGATTGATGGCACTATCGGGGTATAAATGCAGTTTGGATGCTTATAGTATGTGGTGTCCGAATGACTCCACGCGTACTTTAACCAGCCCAACTGCGTTCATATCCACGATAATACCATTTATAACGCGACTTAATACATATGTTTACACCAAAAGCTGATTATTTATTTTCAGAACTGTTAAAATAATTTTTAATATCATTTTAGAAAACTTTACTGTAATTCATTCTCATCAATTATCTATATAGAACCCGAGGCTTTATTTCGATGACCAGACATGTACATGATATGCCTAGTACGCTATTTAAATCAATATATGGTGATTCGCGATCGAGGTTGTCCGGTTAGCGCAGTGGTTAGCGTACTCGATTCTGACCAAGGCGATCCGGGTTCGATAACTGGCCTGGGCCCATGTGAGTTTGGTTAGTGGTCAAAAAGCCGGACAAGTGGGTTTCCTCCGGGAACTCCAGTTTTCCCCACAACACAATATCATGCTCTCGCACAACATCGTGCCTACGAGACTGACTTTGCATAAGTTAGCATAAAATTCTTTGCAAATTGTTCAAAAATGTATAAGGTTTAAACTAACAATTCCGAGAAGGTTGCGTTCATCGAGATATATTGTTTAATGCAGTTGATTTAAGGAATGGAACTTGAGGTATAAATATTAAGCGATACTCTTATGGGCCGAAAATTACGTTTAACAATATCGCTGTCATGTTAAAAGTAAATTGGTGTAAAAGGATGAACACTTTTTATTATGCCTTAGGCCTTCCACAAAATTCGTAAGTGATTTCAAGATAACACCTGCACATCTATGCCTAAACGGATCATTGCATTCTTATTTATAAATGAAAAGTATAGAGAAAGCAAAACTTCATTAACTCAAATTTTACCATATTAAGAGGCACTAGGTTAAAGCAGTAGTTGCACGGGATGACTAAGAGACCACAAACAGACCATATTCTAGATGTGCCACTGTTGTTCTGTTTTGTATTAAATTTTGTACTTTCTAATTCTGTTTTTGTGCCTGGTTAGCTTTAATACTATGTAAATGAACGATTGGACAAACCCCATTGATTTTCGATCGTAGAAATCTTTGACCGTGTTAAGGCGATATCCATAACACTTATTAATACCGACAACTGTATATGACGTTTTGTTTGTGACTGTGTAAGGCGGAATGACCTTCATTTAGTGCCTGTTTTACCTTACAACTTGTGTTCTAAACTTAATGTTGGTTAATTGTTAGGCATCTAGGATGTATTATTGCCATTAAACTTGCTCTCTTAATCATTTGGTGTTCAAATGTAAATGCCAGTTAGCAATTTAATGTTAGATTGTAAAGCCATATTTGAACTAATGTGACGTGTACAATTAAATATATGAAATCTCTATCTAAATAATAAAATGTGTATATAATAAATTGCATAATATATTTATTACGGATGTCTGTGTAGTTTTTTGTTTTGCTGTGTTGTATTTTTTGTCCAACGTTAGACTTTTTTTTGAAGGCATCAACATTTGTTGCAAAAACACAAATAAAAATGTTTATGCTTATATTAAATTTCACTTAATCTAAAAACGAACCAAAATTTAAACGATTTAGGAATTTCCTTTAATTTGGAGGTTTAAGAAGTTTGAATAGGTATTTGACGTTTCAAGTTTTATTTAATCTTAAGTGCATGCTTAAAAGCAACGCAAATTGTTGGTGTTCGCCGAAAGATGATAGTTTTAAACGACCAGTCATAAAATCTCGCCGAGTATAAAGCCTGACAAAGTTACTGAAGCATCGCATGAGGTTAATTATGAAGGGTTGGATTCCCCACATACTGACTGATAGGGCCTCAATTTAAGTTCAAGCTAATGAATGATTTAGCTGAGCTGATAACTTGCAAAATCATATAACCAAGGTGTAATGTGTAACGAAAATAATGAAAGGCATTCGCAGCAGCATTCTGAAGGACATGTGCAAAGAACGGTCATGTTATTGGGATATATACTACCGTCAGTACTGTTGATATACAGGCAAGTATCAAAGGAGAGCACAAGGTTCTCGCAGGTGGGGCTCTGGTATGTGCGAAACAAGTGAGGTCTCATAAAACATTGAACACATTTTCTGGTCGGGGACAGACACGCCTGAGACGCAAATAAGATGTGCTGGACAACAGAAGTAGGATGAAGGGCACTTGCAAATTTGCTCGTGAAAGCATATGGAAATAGTATGTTGTTTAAAAGATAGGCTAGACCACGGCATTGAAAGGCTTTGTACTAAGTGTTCATTTTTAACAAAACACTGCTTTTAAAGTGAAATATGTTGTAAACAAAGTAATATACATAATCAAAAAGGTAACAGGGCATTTGCTTTTCACATTAAATAACTACAGATTTACGGAAAGAGGCCCGATCACCTGATTATAACAAAAACGTCATTTTAAGAGACAGAGAAACATAGTTTGTTCGAGATACGAAACGTACAAATATGAACATATATATCCTGACTGTAAAGAGTCAAACCAATGCCGGGTCGAGAGTCTTGTAAACGAGTGGTAGAAGACACTGACATGGAACCCAATCCAGGGGGTACAGACCTGGCTGTGCATACGATTGTGCTCGACATTGACGAACTGATTCGTGTGCAACAGTGGCATATCCCAAGTGCCAGGTGACGTTGAGACATGGAACCAGCTCATGCTGAAAGCATGGGATGATATTACCAGCAAAATCAGGTGAAAGCTAGATATCCATTCAATCTAATTATGCAGAAATTTGCATAGGACAGTGGTCACAAAAAACTTGGTAAGAACATGTGGGTATGCTAGAGACATGTTACAACGTATCAGAGCATAACTAAGCATAACAATGATCTTAACATGTTTGTTTATTCCAAAATACATCATGTGAGAATCGCATTCCGTAAGTCGCATGTCTGACACGTTGTCATTAAGCATACAAACATTCTCTGCAATACGTCCAACCACATTGCGTTGGTTGTAGACAAAAATCTCCTAGTGACGTAGGAGCAAGTAGTTTTTATGTATGGGGTATGACATTTCGCTCGCCATTAAGGCATAGGTAACTAGTGCATCCGACGACTAGTTTCAGGAGTGATCCTCTCCTAGAAGCAAAGTCATAGGGGTAAAAAAACGCTGCAGGCACTGGCATCGATAGTAGTTGTGCACTGCAACATCTGACAGTTGATAGTTGAACTGGCGCTTCATAGAGTTCCGTTCATGATACTTCTAGAAGCTAAGCAATAGGGGCAACAAAATGCTGCGGGCACTGGCATCTATGGTAGTCGAGGACTGCGATATTTTACAGTATAAAGTTGAAACGGCGGTACAGTGTTCAGTTAGTAAGACGCTCGGGCTTGTGTGAATATTTCTGTTAATATTTCTTTAATCTTAATGACAAGAAGGAACTACTAAAAAAAACAAGTCACACATTTACCTTACAACCGACCTATTGAATACTAAGTGTCTAGGGTTTGGCAGCTTCACTTTTTATATCTATCTACAACGTGACAGAAGATGCTGATAGGAAGCATTAGGAAGGTCATCGCATTACGAGGGTTGATAACAGCATGGCGACCGCGATACGAACTGTTCATTATGTTTGCAACAGAGATACTATAATTTAGTTATTTGTGTTTGAATAATTAGGGAGATTTTCACTGCTATACTAGTAACGTATTCTTTTATGTGATTATCATTTACCAGAATTCTTAAGAAACAGATATGTTTAATGACATTACTTATGATGTATATAGTTTGGCAAATATGCGTTAATTATACTTATTCTAAGTCAATCAGTCCAGTTACTTCATTCACAGCTTGAATATGAGTTTCTCTGTACATAATGCCCCGTATCTCTGTAAGTAGTACTCTGCTACTGAATTCCCACCTGACCTCATCTCTTAAACTGCCAGAGTCAAATCAACATACAATTTTACAAAACGTTGTAATATTTTGGCAACCTAAACAACTTAACAAAAAATAACAAGAATATTAATTAATTCGAAGAACAATCTACGCTTAGTATGTTGCGTTATGTTAAAACATATGATAATCTAGAATAAGGTACTTTAGATATTTTCAATATCCTTTTGTCTTGATAGACTTGTGACCATAACACCTGTGTCTAGTTATATCTTTTTTCCAAAGGTAGTTTATTGGTTCGTTAAATTGAAGTTAAGATTTATAATTGGTTATGGTATCCGATTTTTATAAAGTTTATTGTAATCCTTAAAGTAAAATAATTGTAACAGATTATTATAAATAAACGTATATGTTGGTATAACACGAAACTCACTTTTGTGATGTAAATTATAGCTACAATGTCCAATTACTTAAGCAATTTATTTGACATGCATGGCCCAATTCAACCATTTAAAGGAACAATGTCTACGGATGGCGATCAACAACATAAAGAGCATAGCAGCTGTCACCGTTCGTGTTGTACGTTCGTAGGCTTTTTTGTATTAAAACTCCTCACCGAGGACGTCATATAATGCTTCCTTGAGGTGTCAATATTACGTGTTTTTTTAAAATATCTCGTGGTATTGAGTAAATTAGAAATTGAATACACAGATGCTAATACTATTAAAAGTATTCTTTTATGGTGCATTGTGGGTTCAGCAGCTATATGATTCGGAGTATTTCTAGCTCTTATACGCCTTGGTACGTTCGGGATGACGGCGTTTGGAGGCATCATCGCCACCATGTTTTGGGTTACATTTTGGTATATCGGCTTATTTGGCATTTTTTGCCACATTGTATTTAGAAGCTGCTATCACAGCAGCTGCTATGGATTGTTGTTGCTGCGAAAACATAATAGTTCTAGTCTTAAAGTCGGTAACCGATATTTTTAAGCGTTAGTTTGCATTAACTACAACAGAAAGAAAAACACACAACTTGAAACATAATTTAAGCCCATCACGTTGTTTTGCTAAACATTAAGAAATAACACTCACAGTGTGCAAGCAATATATCAGTTTTGTGTCATGTTTTTCATCTCCTCATTCATATGGAAGAACGGAATATATTATGAACATTTCATTTATAATAATATAATGGTCAGAAGTTGAAGGAATATTAGTACTAGAAGTACTTGAATCTGTAATCGTATGTTGTCATTAGACCTTTTTTTGCAATATCGTTTATTTACGTTTGGAATTAACTCGTTTTGAAAGGCGACGTCTTTATGCACTGATTACAAAATCTTAACACATATTTATGCTTAAATAACTTATTATTATCTTCCTTTCGAAATAAAATGTACGAAACACGCGTTGATTGTAAACATTTATTAAAGTAGTTGCATCGTATTGGAATGCACGTCTAACACTAAACGTTTTGAGAATACCTGATTTTACGGGTCGATGTATTATTGAATTTAAATGAATACGACTTTAGTTTAATAAAAAGGTGACGTCATTTAATGTATTCAAACAGCTGATTAACGTTTAATGCCTTTGAACCTTTTTTCCATGTCACATGTAGAGTAGATAAACCATGTTGCTGCTAGGGATTTGACAATAAAGATGGTGACGTAGAGCATACGACAATTCAATAAGAGTGACACCTTTATTCAAAATCAATACATAAACATGTATAACAAACATACACTTCCTAAATAATGCATTTGTGGAAAATATTAATTACTGGTAAGAGGATTGTAACCGTGTGTTAAAAAGCTGAAAACGCAAAAATATTAAATGATTGGTGAGTGCTAAAATATTAACTGCGATCTTCTTTTATCTCATAAGGTAGAAATACCGTGTTTGTGCACCTTTATTTCAAATAAAATTCGGTTTTCTTCGACTTTTTTCATCCTTTTTGGTACATTTAAGCAATAATGTTACGTGTAGTATTCTCATTCGGGAGGAAGAATTTCATTGGTTCCGCGAAGTACCAAATGCTTTACAGTTGAAAAATAATATACCGATGGCCGGAAATGAACCAGGACCGTCTTCGCAGTACAGTAGTATTATGCAGTAGTTAAGATGGAGTGTCACGGAGGCTACTGACACTGTTAATTATTTGAAAATAATTAAAGTGTAACTTGCACATTCATTGGAAGAAAAGTTGTCTCTTGTCTCATGCCTATTCAGTTAAACGAGATTTTGTCAGTAAATTGTCCCATGCTATGTATGAAGTGTAACGGGAGAAAGTGCCGTGGTTGCCGACGATGATAAAATACAGCTAGAGAATGTTTCAAGTTTAAATCTATGATTTATTGAAATTAATGAGCTTTTTGTTAAAATACTGTCGCGTAATAATACAATGAAAAAACAGGGACGAGCCCATGAGAAAATAAAAAAAATAAGAAGCTCAAGGCAAGGGTTCGAACGACAAAGAACCATAGACACAAACATAAAAGCAACTCATACACAGATATAAACACCAAAAACAAATAATACTGCATAAACAAATACAAACACCATAAACATGTAAGGCAAGTCAAGATTCGTCAATAAACTCTTGAATTAAATTGCATCGCAAAACGCAACTAAGTTTGAAAAATGTTTTATTAACAGAAAACAGTATGCTTCAATTTAAAGTGACACTCATATTCAAAATCAATACATAAACATCTATAACAAACATGAATTTTGACTGATACACCTTTAACTGCTCACTCAATTGTGCATTTATGAAAAAAATATTAATTACTGATAACAAAATTGTATACGTGTATTTAATAGCAGAAAACACAAAATTATTAAATGGTTTGTGAATGCTTAAAGATTAACTGTGGTCTTCTTTAGTCTCATACGATAGAGGTACCGAGTTTTACGCTCATTTCTTTCAAATTAAACTCGGTATCCTTTATAAGAACTGTTGTTTTTGACATTTATTCAACTTTTTTGAATATCAAATAAAATCATTAATTGTGGTAAATCTTATTTGGGAATAAGAGTGCACCTTTAAGCTTTCACAGGTAACGCGATATGTAAATAGGAATGAGCATTGACATGATAAAAAGGTAAATAGTTTGTTTTACAAAGCATGTGCAGATTGCGTTCTTTGACAGACTGTATTCGGAACATCAAATACAATTAAGCTTATGATTTGCTACCCACTCAGAGCAAATATGAACCGAAAAACTGCTCAATTAATTTAAAATATTTTATATTTTACAATACAAGTTTATAAGTCGTCAAATGTTTAACTATCATTATTTCTTCAAGAGTAATGAATTTCTTCAATAGGTAAAGATTTCAAATGCATTAGGCCTCAATGGCTAATTATAATATACCATATTACTTAATTATGTGCTACTCCATAAAGGCGCCTTACAGTATAAAATGAAAAAATGATTTTCGTCCATGTCGTCTAGGATTTCTTTGCAGACTTGTTGGATAGTTGTTATCAATGAAGTTAATCATTCAATTGTAATTTGTTTTCAATTGTTTATTGTATTATACTGTCAATTAATTTCCTTGTTTCATCAAAACGTTCTTCAAGAAAATAAATGTCTACCGTATACTTTTCATTCGATTGTCCCATAATTGATCGCGTGGTATCAATGACAAGTTTTGTTTGCAGATAATTGAATATTATCGATATCTGGTAAGCTTGCATTGTAATCAACAGAATACTCAAAAAGAGCCCAAACTTCACTCCATTTCAATTTTTCATCATTAGATTATTTCAGATCTAGTTTTAATAATATACACTTCGGAATATATTTCCTTGTTTGTCGCTCAAGATATTTCTCTTTTTGTTGAACTTGTCCATTTATAAAATGCTGTATTTTTGTCAGCTTAACTACAAGTTTGTATCTTTTCTCAGCCATAACGACTACAGTGTTTTTGTGAAATAAAATTGAAATTAAATTTGCATTGCTTTATAAACCATATTCATTTCTCGACAAATTTGAAATACTCAAAGACTTATCACGTATACACGAATTTTATAGTAAACTTTAAAAAAATTCAAATAATATTATTAAATTCATATAGAAAAATACAATTATGAAACATAATCATCGTTATGTAAATTGTACCAAATTGTTAAACATTCTATAGTATCAGATTATATGAATAATCCGATAATTCGCTTTGTTCGTGACAACACTCCAGACATACCACAGATACATCAACATAGACATTGTTTTGTTAATAAGGATCTGTGTTACCGCCTTTGAACGGTCAGTGAAATATGGACCTCAGTGTTTGGTTCAAATAATTTATATTACCTTAGATTAGTCGTGACATATATCAGCAGTTTAAGCATAATGAATATATACGCTTGAACGATGATACGTATGCAAATCATTTGTAAGTAAAATGTATTAAATATTCATTTTTATACTGGTTAAAGGGACGCGTCCTAGATTTTTAAGGTAAGACCTCTTAAATCATAGTTTCGTTTAAAGCATGAAAAAACGCGTGTCTCAATAATAAAGGATTATTTAAAGTTCAGAGGAGAGTCAATGATTATTTAGAATTTGGTCAGAAAATGTACTATTTTGCCGAAAAGCTTTAATAATTAATTGAAAATTATTTCTTGTTATGACTGGTTTGATAAAAAAGTGTATCCGTCAGTTGCTATTTTGGTTTCGTGTATTAAGGTAAAAAGTACTTCTCAAGTTTAAAATAAAGATGTTTGCTAACACTCACTCTGTGAACGAATCACTTTAAGACATTTGATATCTTTATAGAGCACACACTAGCCTTTAAGATATCATTTTAACAGTACCCAATAGCTAAACGGTTAAAAACTTAATTTTACATTTCATAGATACGAAGATGACGTGTATAATAAACCTACCCGTATAGGAAAACGACGGGTATTGCCCTGAGTTTGAGCAAAGAGAAAGTGTGTACAGTGTGTATTCAATACAAAATTAAACGGAAAAAAGATGAGTGAAACAAGTATAAATGAAATAATTATTGTGGCTATAGATTTTGGAACGACATTTTCTGGTTACGCCTACTCTTATAGGGAGGAGTATTTACGAGATCCACTTCAGGTTCGTACTTTCGCTTTCCATAGGCATATACTATGTGTGAAAAGCTTATATATAAAGTTTGCTCTAAGCAGTTTTTTCAAAATACTTGAGTCAGTTTTTAGAATCCATTATATTGAAATACTCCTAATTATCACTCTTAAGGGTAAAATTGGATAAAAAAGGTTTTTCACTACCTTTGTGTAGGGCTGTAATGAATGAACTTTAACAGCAAGAGGTAAAGATATCTCCTTTTCTATTTAAAATGATTCAATATATAGGAAATCGTTTGAACATTATGAACGAAATGACATGCCTTTTTATAACAAACCTATTTTTTTTTAATTATTATTTCTACTGTACCAAAAAACACAATTTTTGTTCATTTTAATTATTATTTCCTCTGAAATTTGCAATGTTTTCTGCACTCAAATACCAAAAATATACCATTTCGTTTCTCCAAAACAGTTTGTTGTCCCCATCTACCAATTATGATATGGACGTTTTGATTACTTGTACGGAAATGTATAAGATTTAAGCTTCGACAGTTTTGCAATATATTGAAATACTCTTCAAATATTTTATCATATATAATTAACGAATATATTTTAGATGAGCTATTGATCTGTTCGAATCAGGTTTAATAAAATTCGTCCACAAGAGTGGATTCTACAAATGAAGAAATGTTCCGCGTGTTCATTCTAGTTTGGTTAAGCCTAACATATGAATATATCCCGTTTGATCAAGAATTGATTTAATACCTGTGTGCCAAGAGGTATTTTGACGCTGATCAATGTATTTTTAATCAATAGGCTAACCTTTAAAGTTTGCACTGAAAACATTATCAATTCGCTGATTATTTGGCACCCTGCCACTACCCCAGGGAAATAGACATATTATCAATATCATGGCTTTACAAGTCGGACATGTTTTTAAAGGGACTGGATCATGGTTTTTAAAATGCACTTTGTACAAACACAAAAAGTAATGGTTGCAAATCATATAAGTATTCAAACTAAGTTACTGGCAGCTTGAACTCTTCAGAACATGGTGATATTTTCTGCTGAAGACCAGACTTTTGAATTCAGTTTCTAACGGGATTCAGCGATTCGTTGTAGCGTAATTGGTTGTTTGACATTAACACGTGATGTTATCACTGTTTTCTAAAAACGGTCGAAATTCCCATTTTCTTTGGTATAATACCTTGTGGCCTACAGGTATCAGTCTCGTTTTTTTTTATATTTCTATATAATCGAGAAACCTTTTGGTAAGAAAAATGAGCGAGCTACTTTTAGCCGTTTTCAGTTGAATCAGAATGAATGGGTTTAAATTAAACTAATAATTGTAGTATTACAAGTCGTATTATCACATACGCTGTGCAAATAGAAAATGGACCTACGTTATCTACATACAGATATATTCAAATCGTTGGGATGGCCAGATTCTTCCGCAAGCTCCTACTGTGCTATTGTTCAACAGTGAAAAGACGGAATCTTACTTCGGATTTGAGGTTTGTTCGAAAAAATTTGATTGTATTCCGGATTACTATTGTTATCTTTACTTTTAATTTTATTCGCAATCAAAAGAGGATATTAGAAATGATCGGGGATTAGCCCTATAGCAACCGTTTCAAGAATAATAGTTTGACAGTCCAACTGTTGGAATCTTTCACCAACGTAGGCAGATAAGTATGTTTGCTTTCGGACAGTGATCTACATCGAAATATGTCGTACATTGCTGATATGTATTCACTTAAAGGCGGAAGAGAAATACGATGGACTTATAAAAAGAAAAGAACATAAAGACTGGCGATATTTTCGAAGGTTCAAAATGGATCTTAACAGAGAGAAAGTATGTTGTTACTTATATGTGTTTTGAAAATTGAACAATGCATACCATTATTTTGTTACAGTAACTGTTTTTTTACTTGTGTATTTTTATAGTTGATATAAGCATACCATCCATGTAGTACCACTTTTAAAACTTACATAACTATTTAACTGTTAATTATCTAAACAATTATCTGTTTGAAACGTAAACATAATTTTCTTTGATGTCTTATTAACCACTTTATAGAAACTCACACGGAAAATGACTATAAAAGATGCACAAGGGAGAAAGATGCCTGCGTTGGAAGTTTTTGCCGCTGCCATTAAACATTTGAAGAATCATTTTATGGAGCAGGCTAAGCTGAGGGTAAAACTCCAGGAGCATGAAGTTCGTTGGGTGATCACCGTTCCTGCTATCTGGAGTGATGATGCCAAAGAATTCATGGTTGAGGCGGCAAAAATGGTTTGTCGTCATACTTAGTTTGAAATGCAACCATATAATTCGTCGATACGAGGCTTTTTCATGGTTATTTAAATGAACATCATAACTTGCCTCTAAGCCTAAGGTCATAATTAAGATTCCAAATCAAATGAATGTTTTATTTCAGCCTTATTTTGGTATTTAGGACATGAACGTCACACCGAAAATTTGACATTCTGCTGTGGCAACACGGCATTTGTTTTCATTTGGACTGTATCATGATATTATCGTTAATGCATTTGGTTATAAAAATTTGGTTTTGATAGAAAATTTGGGACTTCTTCAGTTACATTAAGTTGGGTCTGTGCGACATAATACATGAATATAAATATTGAAAAACAATGAAGTGTCAAATACAATCAGATTATATTTTTGCTTCCCTAAGGCTGAAATAAAAGAAGATAAATTATCACTTGCATACGAACCGGAAGCTGCGGCTATCTACTGCAAACATATAAGACTTGCAAAGCTTAGAGAGCCAGGAAAAGATGCAACAATTCAACCGTTTCCTCCGGGATTGAAGTTTCTTGTTCTTGATCTTGGAGGTGAGTCTAGCTTGGATACATTTAATTTGACATTGCAGTGTATTTTATGACAGGATTTAAGAATGTCACACATACTTATCAGTCGTGTATTTAGGCTATCTGATCTAAATAATGATTGGCACTAAATTTGGACAAATGTTGACCTTGTCGTCAATGGCGGCATATGTTAGACAAGACACAAACATAAACGAAAAGGCAAAATCGTATGCGATACCCTTATATAATCATTTTATTACTTAAGTTTATACATCAATTGGGGATTAGATGTTTCAATTTTTTCTACTTGTCTTGTTAGGTGGAACTGTCGACATTTCCGCACATGAAGTGCAAGAAGACGGCACCCTGAAGGCACTTACAGAGCCTTCAGGTGGGAAATGGGGAGGGACTCTTGTCGATGACGGTTTTTTAGAAATATTTGAAGGTCTCTTTGGAGCGGATATCATGACTGGCCTAAAACGCGACATTGAACAAGCCGAATCAAAACGCGAGCTTGATGCCGAAATTGAAATGAAGAAGAGAACAATTGTTGGTAAAAGTAATGCCAAGGCTAATAACGTTATTTCGATTAAACTACCATTCGCATTGCGTGAAGGAACAAAGTCTGCTCAGTTTGAAAGTGCTTTAGAAAGCGGAACATATGAACTCATACAAGGTAAACTCCTGATTGACAATTCAATTTTGTTATCGGCCTTCGAAAATTCAGTTTCGAAAATCGTAGAACATTTTAACATTCTGCTGGGAAAGACCGAGTTGGAACGATTGGATGCTGTTGTTATGGCGGGCGGATTTTCAGACTCGAAAGTAGTTCAGGAAGCAATCAAAGACGTTCTAAAGAATTACCCGAAAGTAGACCTGATAATACCAGAGAACAGCGCTTCAGCTATTGTTCACGGTAATTATGCAATACTATGACATAGAAGATCCGATGCCACGTGCTCTAGCATGCGGCTTTTTTTCTGATCGAGGCTTTCGCCTTTCCTGCTATTACCCCGCTTCTCATTATTCAACCACTGTCTTAAATCCCCATCATGCCCGAAACAACTGTTACTACAAAATATCCATCAAACTATCAATTTATTAATGAATGCGATGTTGTTGTTTTTTGTTGCGTATCATGTTAGAAGCTCCATATGTTTGGTTGTGTTCTTTCAGGAGCTGTCTTATATGGATTCAACCCATCAGTTATATCAACACGGAAATCAAAATACTCGTATGGTAGGTTTAAGTTATCTCTTCATATCCATAAATCCTTGTGTTAATTATTAGATAAATGTAAAGGAATGCAAATGATGTCAATTATTTGATGAAAACTTAAACTTTTTTGAAATAAAAAGAGAAAGAAGAGCATGCTTCAAGATGATGAAGTACAAAAAGCAGACGCATATCATAATTTGTTTGTAAGATTATGTTGTCCGCTTTAAACAGGTATCATTCTTGGCAGTAACTATGTACAGTAAATACTTTTTGTCTTATTTCAGGAATTAGTACATCGGCTCCGTTTGTTGAAGAACTTCATCCGTTGTCACATGGTGTGCAAAGAGATGGGTCCAACAAATGTGAAGACATATTCAAGGTCTTTGTTAAGAAGGGTGAGGAAGTGATCCCTGGACAAACAACGGCTACTCATACGTTCAACCCCTCTCCGTTGACTCGAGAGAATCAAACTATTGAAGTTTACAAGTCAGAGGAAGACGTACCACCAATGCTTGTTACAGAATGCCAGAAAGTTGGGCTTGTGTGTTTTACTGTACCCAATGGTGACTTTGATGCAACGACTGTCAAAGTAGAAATGAAGTTTGGAGGTACACAGATGACCGTTTCCGCAGTCGTAAATGGGCCTAATGGAAGTAAATCAGTGAAAGCCTTTTTTGATTGGCTATAATACACATTGTCGTCACTGTTTATGATTCAAATCGTGGTATGAAGGTTGGAAACGAAGATTCTATGTTACCAAACATTGTGTTATAAGTACAAAAAGTTCTAGTGCTCAACTGATGGTATACTCTTGTTCAATGTTACAACTATAAAAAAACTGTCAGTTGAAAGTTTTCGTGCTGCGATCATTGCAAACTCGTATTTTGTTAAGAGGCCTGTGACACTATCCACCTTTTGTACGGCCAACTCAAACAGGAAGGAATCAAGGTCGTTTTCGGACTCTCGACGCCGTTCTCCAAATATCATCTACTGCAAAAAACAACAACAATAATACAATTTATACCAATAATCATACAGATGTAACTACTTTACGACTTTTTCAACAGTCAAACATCTTGTGATTGTGTTAGAAGACACATAGTTAATCATATTTATAATATTCATTGTCTCCTTGATGTATGCATGATATATATTTACTGTTATGATTTGGGGTTTTGGGCATAAGATTGTTGTATACATTGTATTATTTAATTTTGAAAAATTCTCTACTGAAACAAACTTGTTATTGAGATAGACTCAATGATTTACTTGGATTTTATCAAAATAACCTTCTATAGGCAACAGTTTGAAGAATACTTGCCTTTTAGTTTTTTGAAGATGAATTCCTGAAACAAAATATAGGGTTGAATATATCATCCTTACATAACTAAGCTTTCAGTTCTTTGATTTTATGAAAAGCTTGCTAATTCATGTTATTTTTAAAACTGTTTTTGACTCGGAGTGTTTTGGCATGTGAAGCCATTTTCTTCAAATTTTTTAAATAGGTTATCATTTGGAAGAAAAGATATGCTAATATAAGTCGTTTTTATTTTAATAATGTGTTCTTTATTTGTTCCCAGTTTCAGTACAATGATATTCTTTATTATGAAACTCTATCATCAATGTTTTAAATCTTTTACTTTATTAGGCAGACTGTGTGTGATGCTCATAGTTTCAAACAATGACTGCATCGTATCTTTGAAAAGTTTTTGCAGATGCTCTGAATTGTATTCCTCCGTCTGCAGATAGAGTTGGGATCTCTGATCATAGGAGTACTTGGGGTTAACCTGTAAGTTTATTATTATTTGTGTTATTGTTAAGTGTCCTCAAGTTAATGCATACTTTGATAAGATTTACCTTTAGGTTTTTTTTTATTTAGGATTGTTTGGATAAGAGTGAGGTTTTAGCACTTAAACTGGTTTAAACCCCCTGTAAATTTACATTTACTGGTCGTTCCAAGGCGGTTACTAATAATCCTTGATAAACATACCTAGTTTGTCATAAATAGTATGTATGCTATGTGCTGTTTGTTGAGTTTTGTGCTGTTCTTCTATGTTTCTTGTTTGTGATTTTTGGTTTTTATGTTATATATGTCTTTGACGTTTACCCAGTGCCAATAAACCGGGTTAATGTTTAAACATTTTGCTACTGACCTTGTTTCTGTAGTTTTTCGCATATCTATTGTTCCTAGACACAAGACTTAAAACACTTTTCGTCGAGAACACATTCAGTGCAAGAGACGCTTGTAAAGTACACATCAACGTTGTGAACTTTTTTGAATGATATGTTAACAAATATGCAAGTCGAATGATTTTTAGTATGTATGCAAAGAAATGTCTTTTAATATGTTATGTCTATTTTATATGAAGTGTTAACACTGCTAACAACGGACAGTCTGAAACGGATATCATTTCCCTTGACCACTCGGCTATCGATACCGAATAGGTTCTGAATGTATGTGTTTTTAAAATCGTGTCCATTAAAAAGCCTTATATTTCAATTCGTTTAAACTAGAAACGCCAAATATCTGGAATTTTCTTATATGTATTAAACTTAAATCAGTACTAGAACAATGTTTGATTAAAAACATACATCTAGTGACTTATTTTATTACAGCAATTGTTACATGTATGCTTTTCTAATAAAACGGCATGTGTTTTTTTAGTATTGAAAGCAAGGAGTAACATTTGACATTTGTTGGCTTTATATTTCTGTAACTAACTAATTGTTTGTTTTCTTTTTAAATTAATGATGCAAGCTATATTTAATTGATGATTAATATATGCCATGGTCCTCAAACGTCTCGGCTTGGTTTTCATGAAGAAATAATGACGACAATATTTGTCAAATACATGAATGTCTACATTTGGCTCTTATTCTAAAAGTCTAAAATGCAAAGTTTCTGATGCAATTGTACAAAGTGACTTCGTAAGTAAACACCATGTGTTTAGTTATGAAGAATGGATAAGTTCTTTTGGAACTTTCGGTACTTATTGATAATACTCATCACTCGCAGAGTACATTATACTAAACTGTAACTGTAAATACTAACTGTAAATTGAACTTTAAGATTTTTAAACTATAATATATTAAAAGGAACTTGATTGTAATTTTGTACAAAGATAGAAGCTGAAACATCTGTCGTCCCAGCTGCGTGTTCCAAAGCAGAAGAAAAAAGGGGGAAAGAGATGTTGAAACGCATTGTTGAGCACATTAACAATGTATTATTTTTATTAAAAGTATTGATTTTGGACTTGAAGTTTGATAGTTAACCCCGTTACAGTGGTTTGTATGATGTTTTTTTTTACATTGATGCAGTGCTGGATAATCGTTTCTTTAATCATTTAATGAATCAAAAAAATCTAGCCTTCTCCTTTTTATAATACCATAAGCAGACATTGTGTAGTTTTGTTAAATATTAATCAAGTTTTATGCGAAAGAGGAGACGCCGTGTAATAACTTTCGTATTTCGATATATTTAAACTTTCTAACGTCTCGATAAGTAAAGGTTTCTCAATACTACAAAAACAAAAGCTGCCATTTTGACAAACGTTATACTGAAATGTACAGAAGATCAATGCTTTTTTGAAAGGGAATAGCAAATAAAAGACCTTGAAAACGGAATAGACGCCTCAACCGCGACAAGATTTGGATCGTAGACAGAGGCAAAATTTTCATTCGAAGTCATTCATTTTAAATGCATTCTCTGACGGAGAAAAAAATGACATCACTCGTGCATTTTCAGTCCTAGATATACAGAGTATGAAATACTATAAATGTATGCAAAATAAAAGTAAATTACAAGCCTGACTGGTAAAAAGTGTCGATTTAAGACCAATCGAGAAAAAGAGATGATGGAAAGAGCAATTTTTGAGGAGGGCACGTGGAATAGGTAATACTTGTCCCTATAGTATAGTTCTAGTTACTACACCCTCCCTGTAGTTTTTTTATTCTATCACATATAAAGGCGCAATAGTTATAAATCGGTGGTCATGTTGCGACAGAACGTATAGTGTACTAATATTCTTTGATTGAATTTCATGGCGTTTTTGTTTTCATTGTTAACGTACAGTATACCACAACACAGACACTAGTACTTTCTAAATGAAATCGGAAGTGCATTAGCATTGAAATAATTTTTTATTTAAAAATAATTTTTGTATTTGAATTTTCTTAAGCAACCTTTAAAGTACTCATACCGGTTGGAAAGAGCGACAGTTCCATCCCCACAAAAAACCAAAGTGACCAATCAAAGGCCTTGTCCACGTTCTAATTAACCTACATAATGTAGATTTTGTTCATGACACAAGGTCATGTGACTTTCATAAATTGCTAAAAAATACAGACGTGCCTCTATTGGTACAACGTATAACCTATATTTCATTTGATGAACTGTCACAAAACACAAATGACTCACGTACATGTCCGTTATTTACAGTCTTTTAGATTAAATTTTATTTATGTTACAAAGATTGTGGAGAATATTACATGTACTTATGCTAAGTCACTCGCGTTACACAATGTTGCGCGTGATTTTGGTCTGACAGGAGTGCCAGAAGGAACTCCACTTGTCCGGCTTGGCGACCTCAAACCTATCTATCTCATGCCCGCCCAGGCCGAGGATCAAACACTTGCACTTTGGCGAGAAACAAATGGGCTTACTACTGCGCTAATTGGTCCAACATTTGAACTCATATACGTTTTTTTGCATTTATTAAAACATAGAATGAATATTATTCTTATTTATATTGGTTGACTAGCAATATTTGAATAGGTAAAAATGCACAACATATTTGTAAAAATATATTTTAAAAGGTCGACACATGCGCACTGCATGTTTTTTTATATTTCAAACAATGTAATATACACAAAAAATAAAAGCAGCAGAATAAAGATATGCTAACAAAGAATGTTATCAGACCATAATGACATCGTTGGAAAATTACCGTCTGATAAAATACATCCAACAATATGAATGAAATGAGGCATTCATACATCAAGAAGTTCTTTTCCTGTTTCAGTAAGTATTGGTTCATTGAAATAAGCGGGTCGGATTTTGATTATTTGATGATTTTTATTGAGAAAAGATATTGCTGATTCCCATGTTGATGTACACATTAATTAATTTAGTATTTCTTAACAACTTTCCTGCATCTGTTTTTTTTACAAAATGAAGTTTCAACTTATTTTCCTACCGTATCTTTTTCTTGAATAATAACAAGTTACATATTGTTACATCACACCGTTATGTGAATTTGAATCTGATGTGGTCGGCAACTCCTGTCGCATCATTGGCATTGAACGCTTCTCTCTGTGCTAACGTGATGACTTATTATTTTTACCTCATTCCACAATGAAAACATACACCTACTTAACACGAGTAATTTAATTTCAGTATGTATTAGGAAATTATCACAAACCATTTATCTTCAATGTCGTTTTAAATTATTTATTACATATAATAAAAAATGGTTTATCACATTGAAAAATAGCGATAAATTCTACCTCATTATTTACACATTTTACTTAATATTTCATACTAAAACAATTTTATTGACTTATTTGAATGAAACCAGGTACAAACAAGTAACCACTTAAACACCTCTTTATATATTTATATAATATTAAATCATTAATTTTATAAACGTTTTGTGTTAAAAATCAGGCTTAACCTGCCACGTATTTAAATGTCATGTACACTAGTTGAAAGTACAGTCAACAGAAAATATTGATATATGTGAGAATATCCCTTGAGTATTGAAAAAAAAAGTATTTAATCGTATAAGGTGTAACGTTAGTTTTATCATTTTCTAGCCAACATAGACAAACAGGCGGTATTAAACGCATAGCCTCAACATTGCTATGGAATATCAAAACAATAACTTCCAAATTACGTTCTTCAACCCATTATAGTGCGGCATGCAGAAATGGTACAATCATATTTGCAAATGTTTAGTTAATATTACATATATTGCTAATCGTTAAAGGCCTAGTTTAAGGAATGATTGGAATGAAAAATCCTTGCTGTGCTTCTGCTAATTGCACTGATGTCTCACTAAGGACCAATTTCCTGATCTTTTGTTTATTGGCTCGGGGCCATTTAGGTTCCATTTCTAAAATAAAACCTCCGAAACTGCACAGCAGGATATTCAGATCTGAGATCTGAGAAGACAATTTGGCAATTAGATTAAAATCAATTCACAGAGTACAATACAAGGTTTGGGGGAAGGGGGGTCACTTATAGAAGGCTAAATCTAGGCCTTTAATGTAAAGAAATGATATTTACATACAAGTAAAATAAGTCAACCAAATGAAAATTGTAACACCATTAAGGTTTTGGATATTCTAAACGTCATTTTAGGATCTTTAGTCTCAGATGTTAGATTATTGCTTGCTTGGAATTCTCCTTAATAATTCATTAAGTTTACTGTTTATCTGGTCTGCACTTTGTCTCGTTTCCTCGCGCAAACGCTCGACATTTTCATTTGTTTTGTTAAGTTCAGATCGCAAGTTAACAATATCTTCACTAACAATGCCTTTGAAAAAGGGTTTTAGCTGTTGTATACCTAACTGACGAATTATTGTATCTATTGGCATGACAGCAACTACGTGCCCTTCCCCAATCCAACCTCCTACTACCATTCCGACGCAAACTGATTCGCCATTTGGCCTGTCATAAAACACAAGAGCTCCAGAATCACCTTTGTCAGCAAATGTTTGGCTTTGGTTTAGTGAATGCACTGCAAGTTGATTATATAATTCGAGTGAGTATCCAAGCATATCGTACTTTAGCGGAGGAAGCTTAATAGAGCAGTTAATAGGCCCAACGCGACCGTCAGTAAGCTGGGTAGCCATTCATTACCGACCGTTGTACCGCTGTTATAAGATTTAAAATACGGCACCGCTTGATCTGAAATTATAAAAAAATGTTTCTTATGTAAAACAAAAAAAACACATTGATCTTCATGAATATTATGTCATTGGGTATGCGTTTCCGGACAGGAAATATAATCAAATTTAAGAATTGATATCTCCGGCAAAATGAGTTCACTGTCGGAAGAATTAAACAGTTAAAGAAAACAAAATGTTATGAGTAATGTATTTTGGCTTTTAATCGAGGTTGTTCAGTTACTATTGTGCACTCACGATTGGTTAATATTTATGATTATTAGATTCAATAAGTTAAAATAACTATTTGTTATCGATTCAAAAGGACAAAGTGCAATAATTATGGTGTTGCTCATTCTATACAGGCTAAAACGTATGGTTATTTGGTAAAAAGCTAAGGCATGAGTTTTGATGATGTGAGCTCGCAATTGCCTTAAGTATTTGTTGATGTTTGCTTTATAAAATTATATTCAGGCACAAGATTAGTTGTGTCTTTAAAAGGAAAAGAAAAGACAGTTTAGTTATCGATGGGTA
Source organism: Mya arenaria (assembly GCF_026914265.1). Taxonomy (NCBI): domain Eukaryota; kingdom Metazoa; phylum Mollusca; class Bivalvia; order Myida; family Myidae; genus Mya; species Mya arenaria. The sequence goes on along the minus strand of NC_069130.1, from coordinate 16,315,397 downwards.
ATTGCTCTGATGGAACTGTTTTTTTAGACAAAACAAGCACATGCTACACAGCACAATGGATGCACGCACATTATGCAAATTTCTGTAATATCCGGCAAAAATAAATAAAGATGTATAGCTCTGTTTTCCATTGATTCAAATGGAAACTCTGTTCTTACTGACCTAATTGATACGAATCATGCCCACACATCTTCACACGAAATATATAGACATTTAATGTAAGTTCCATAAATTGCTGTCTTCATTTAAAAGAAGTAGCAGCTGACAGACGAATAAAGGGTAAAAACCCTTGTGTTACTGACCCGATCTAGATGAATCTTGCGCGTTCACCACCGCACTACAGTTATACACTCATTACATTTGTTGCATGGCCTTTATTAATCAGGTACAAAGAAATGGCTCTGGACAAACTTAAAACAAATCTTCAATATTTAAAGGGATGTAACTCTAGTGTGACTGACCAGATATAGAAAAATATTTCGAGTGCACCACCGCACTATGGTTTTACATAATTCACACAAGTTTCATAAATGTCGGTTGATGACTAACATAGATATGGTTCCGGATGGATAACTGGTAGCTTTATTCACTACTTAATTGGCAAAATCTCTTGTGTTCTTTAATCCAGATGTTATTTAAGTGTGCTGCAGCCCAGAACCTAACGGAGCTAAAATTGAAAAAGTCACAAGTGTCGTCGAACGGTTGGATGGCGCAGAAGTGCAAACGAACACATGACCAAAAAGCGCTAGCGTGTTCATGAAATTTCTTGCGTGCCCTGAATCATTTAAACAGCATAAACGCAGGAAAATATGCTGTCAAACAAATATTACTATGGACGGGGTTTTTAAAAAGAGAGCATTACTCCATTATTTCAGTGAGGTATTCATAAATTGTAATGTTTGTTTGATATGTGCGGTAAATGGTAATTATTAGTTGCAAAAGCACAATACTATTACAAGAAGCAGTTTCAAAGAAACTGACATTTGCCATGTTGTCATTGTAATTTTACGTTTTCGTGCGCCGGGTTTTATGTATTCAAGTGTTAAAACATACATATCTTTGTCAGGTTTGGAGAGCTTTATTCTTTAGTTTGCCCGCGATTTAAGATATCACGTATGCATATATATATATTTCTGACAGTTACTCGTTTTTCTATTGTTTACGATATTCTAGTATACTCAATTACACCGCGTTTAATTTTTTTTGTGGCTATTAGTTGAACAGCAATTACTCCGGACGGACAGATTTAAACGTTGTTCATTTATGCAATGGGCAATCTGCTTTGTATATTAATTTTGTCAATCAAGTACAAATAAATGTCTCCGGACGGACCAAATGAAGTTTTCTTGCATTAGCTTCAAAGCAATAATGCAATAACGCTTGTCTTTTTGGGCCAATAATGAAACAAAATCCGCAAAGCTATATCTTTCAAGGGAAATCTTCTGCGGGTTATTCAAAGGTAAACTGTTTAGTTTTGAAAATAATAAATGTGCATGCGAATCATGTACAAAATATTTCATTTTAGCAGAAGCTAAAACAAAATTTATGTTAAATTTTGACGTTAGATCTAAATGTTTCCACTCGTGGTCGCAGAACGTAGCAGTTCCCTTCTACTGCGCTATTAGTTGAGGAATACATTTCAATCTTACAAATATATTTATATCAAATAAAATACCAAATCAATATATTACCGTCTGATTTTATTACTGGGAAGGCTCCAGATAATGGCTCTCTGTCGGATATATTAAATACTGCTAATTCTACCCCGGCCTCTTGCTCATTTCCTTCATTATATATCGCCTGGACCAAGTGACCTATTTTGTTTGATTCTGCATAATTTGGTTGGCAAACGGAAGCATTCACGTGCGGGAAATGCAATTTTCCATTGTTTTCTTTACACCGTGTAAACTTTGTTTTACTCAAGAGTACATGAGCGCAACTCATACCACAAAGTCCATATTCAGGATGTTCGAAAAAACCACCAAGTGTTCCTTTCAATGGCAAATTATTGGCATCAGATAGTTCAGCCCTCATTATTTGGCATCCAATCTTAAGCTCATCGTGTCTTTCTGTTGCAGCCAAGTTTGTATAAAGAAAGCAAATACCTTCAGAAACGATCACAGGAAAGCCGTCGTATTCTTTTGAAAAAGGGTCATCTCGAAGAGGAATGAAGCCTTTAGCGTGGACAAACAACTGAATGCAAACTCTTTTCCTTTCTGAAAAGCGGCTAACATCAACTCTACTACCAGTTATTATTCTTAAATTTGAATGGCATTGGAAAAGTTGCTTTGAATTGTTGGAGATATATTGGTTTAGTTTGCCTTTATCCGCCTGAGGCAAGAAGTCTTTAAACTCTGCCTCATTCAATGTACTTTCAGTTGTCGCTGAATCTAAAGATTTCAATACAAATCCATAATCTACAACTTGCATAACGACCTCATCCTGAACCTTATGTGTATTTGTGATAACAAAAATTATACTTCTATCATCCTCTCTTGGGTACGAAGCATATATATCCACGACCTTTGTTTTCAGGTTTCGTGCCGTGAAATGCGAATCAAGTTTTTCTCTGATTTTGTCGCAAATCGTATCGGTAAATATGTCATTTATACATAGGGACAAAATACACACGAAATTAACACATAGGGACAAAATACACAGATAAATAGGGACAAAGAACATAAGACACAAATACATAGGGACAAATTACACAAGAAACAAATACATAGGTACAAAGTACACAAGGCATGTGTACAAAGGAACATAGTATACAAGGGCACAAATACAAAGGGGCAAGGTACACCAGGTATTATCACACAAGGTCAAACTACACAAGTCACAAACTCATAGGGACAAAGTTCACAAGGAACAAATACTAAGGGACAAAGTACACAAGGCACAAATACATAGGGACAAAGTACAAATGGCACAAAACATAGGGACAAAGTACACAAGGCACAAATACATAGGGACAAAGTACACAAGGCACAAACACATAGGGACAAAGTACACAAGGCACAAAACATAGGGACAAAGTACACAAGACACAAAAAATAGAGACAAAGTACACAAGACACCAACATATAGGGACAAAGTACACAAGGCACAAAACATAGGTACAAAGTACAAAAGGCATTAACACATAGGGAAAATGTACACAAGGAACAAATATATAGGGACAAAGTACACAAGGCACAAATGCATAGGCACAAAGTACACAAGGCACAACACATAGGGACACAAACACAAGGTACAATTACATAGAGACAAAGTACACAAGGCACAAACACATAGGGACAAAGCACACAAGGCACAAAAGATAGGGAAAAAATACACACGAAATTAACACATAGGGACAAAATACACAGATACATAGGGACAAAGAACATCAGACACAAACACATAGGGACAAAGTACACAAGAAACCAATACATAGGGACAAAGTACACAAGGAACAAATACATAGGGACAAAGTACACGAGGCACAAATACATAGGGACAAAGTACACAAGGCACAAAACATAGGGACAAAGTACACAAGACAAACACATAGGGACAAAGTACACAAGACTCAAACACATAGGGGCAAAGTACACAAGACACAAATGCATAAGAACAAAGTACATAAGACACAAATACCTAGGGGACAAAGTACACAAGGCAGTTATACATAGGGACAAAGTGCACAAGACACAACTACATAGGGATCAAGAACACATGGCACAAATACAAAGGGACAAAATACATAAGGCACAACACATAGGGACAAAATACACAAGACAAAACACATTGGGAAGAAGACCACAAGGCACAACACATCGGGACAAAGTACACAAGGCAGTTACACATAGGGTCAAAGTACACATGAAACAAAAAGATAGGGACAAAGTACACAAGGAACAAATACATAGGGACAAAGTACACAAGGCACAACACATAGGGACAATAACAAAAGGCCGAATTACATAGGGACAAAGTACACAAGGCACAAACACATAGGGACAAAGCACACAAGGCACAACCCATAGGGACAAAGTACACACGAAAATAACACATAGGGACAAAATGCACAGATACATAGGGAAAAAGAACACAAGACACAAAGAACACAAAACACAAACACATAGGGACAAAGTACACAAGGCACAACACATAGGGACAAAGTACACGATGCACAAATACATAGAGACAAAGTACACAAGAAACAAATACATAGGGACAAAGAACTCAAAGAACAAATACATTTGGACAAAGTATACAATGCACAAATACATAGGGACAAAGTACACAAGGCACAAACACATAGGGACAAAGTACACAATGCCCAAATAATTTGAGACAAAGTACACAAGGAACAAATACATAGGGACAAGTTACACAAGGAACAAATACATTCAGGGGTGTAGACATTAATTTAAGTAGCAGGGAATATCCCAAAAGTAGGCCTGGGTGGTTTGTGTGTCCTCCGACAGTTATGGTCTAGGGGGCAACGCCCCTTGTGGGATGAATTTAAGCCTCTTTTAACCAACATTTCTAGTCTTTGGTGCGTGTTTATTTTTTAACATTGAACCTTTACATAAATGTACTTGAATCTGAAACTGAATCTAAGAACTACCACCACTAGTGAGGGCTAATTAATAAACCAATTTACTGTCAAATTCAGTTTCAGGAAAATAGTATAACATCTTCAATTTCCAAAAGAAATATCAGGATACTTTGTGACATGTAAAGCGTACACAATTTAACCCAACGTATGTGTAAACTTCATCAAAATAATGGATTATTTTTAGCAGAGACAACGCTGCAAGCTTGTTTCAACTTGTTTACACCCGGGTAACACGCGTATACAAAAATGACTGTTGTGTAAATGGAAATAGGACTAACAGAAGGCCAGACACGGTCATGCTGCAAACTTACTACGCTTTTTGGGATCTGGAGAAAAGTATACTTTTTTCACCCTCCATTGCTTCCCAAATTAATAACTTCAAAACATCCCCGGAGGGGGATGCAACTGATGAGGTCATGCATCGAGCTAATGTTATTGTATTCAGAACGCTGAAAAACCAAAACCTAGTACTTGAAAACATCCCAGAGAAGGATGCGACTTACGACGTCACGTTTCGAGCTAATGCTGTATTGTAGTTGGAACGCGCGGAAACCAAAATAAACAATACCAACAATCAGGGTTTTAAACGGATGTAATCAGAAAAAAAATACCAAAAATAACAGAATTTATTTTTGTTGATGCAGGGAAATCAGCCGGGTGAAGATGCTAAAGTAACCGGGTCATTTACCGGCTCACGGCCCGTTTCAACATAGGGACAAATTTCATAAGAAACAAATACACAAGGACAAACTACTCAGGACACAACACATAAGGACAATGTACACAAGGCACAAATACATAGGGAAAAAGTACACAAGGAACAAGTACATAGGGACAAAGAACACAAGACACAAATGCATAGGGACAAAGTACACAAGGCACAACACAAAGGGACAAAAACACAAGACACAACACATAGGGACGAAGAACACAAGGCACGTGTACAAAGGACAAAAAACACAAGGCATAAATACAAAGGGACAAGGTATAAACGGCAAAAATATAAGGACAAAGCACTCATGTAGGTAAAGCGAACAAGGCACCAGCACATGAGGTAAAAAACCGAAGACATTAACAGATGTGAATATTTGGATAAAATCAGAGTCCAAAACGCACAATTGTGACAAGAAACACAAGGCCAAATCGCAAGGGACAAAGTGCAACACACAATGCACAACAATACAACACAGGACAAGGTACAGAATGAAACAACCTCACCGTGACATATTGCAGAAGAAGCAATCGAAAAGGGACAAGAAATACAAGACACTCAATGCAGACGCATGGGGACAAAGTACACAAAGAGCTGGCAAGAAGGAACACATTACACAAGGTATACTCGCTCAATGACAAGCTACAGGACGAACAAACACGTCTTGACATTGAAGAAGGCACTACCGCAATTGGAAATGAAATGACTTACATCTAAGGACAATGTAAACAAGGCACATGCGCATTAATATGAAGTAAACAAGACATAATACAAAAACAAATGCATTGAGACATAGTGTACATGGCAACAGCACATAACAAAACACGAACACATTTGGACAACATACACCATGAACAAGCACAAAGGGACAAATTACACAAGTCACAATCACATGGGGAAAAAGTACACAAGGCACATACATGCAGTGACCATTAATGAGGACGCAATCACAATGGTCAAAATTAAACTTTCAAGCACTTGCACAGGAAATGTGAACACTTGGCACCATCGCATTGACACAAAGACACAAGGTGCAACCATATAGAGACACGATGTTTAGAGACACAGTGTACACAAACATAGAAACAACTAAGATAGTACACAATCACATGAACACAAAGTGAACACGGCATTAAAGCATTTATACAAAGTACACAAGGCACATGCAAGTAGGTATTTACGTTAACAGCACGTCAGCGGTGTACATTATAATCCACATGAATAGGTATTAAACTTAACAGTAGGTAAGCTGTGAAAAGTTTGTATGCTGTGAATGTTATATTCACATGAATAGATCTTAACGTAAATAGGACGTAACAGCAAAACGTTTAGTTCCAGAAACTGCCAATTTCGAAATTAAACTGGAAGACCAAATTTTGCATGTTTTGTAAAATTTATATACGCGTTGATGATAAGAATGCCGTAGAAAACAATACAAACGCTTATAGAATATATCGTAAATAGATTATGCATATAAGTTCATTTGAAGTGTCACGGAAGTATGATTAATTAATGAGTAATTAATGATTATTTAAATTATTGCGTCTGCAATTCACAATTAAATTGTATGAAAGCGTTTTTAAATCATTTTTTATCATAGCTGGGAGGAATTTATTGCCTATATTAAAAATAATATTGAAAGCTTTTAATATCTTAAATTGCATAGACCAACCTGTGTGGAAATTTACCCCTATATTATACGCAGTCTATAAAAGTGTATTTTTTCAATTATTTTTGTATTATAAGATGCTGATATAAACCGCATCAAAACTACTGGTAAACCGTTTTGCGTGTATATTAACATTACTTTAGTACGCAATATGTATACAAGTGTAGATACGACTTACATAACATTGTAGGAAGCCTAGCGCCGGAGCATGTTTGTACCGATGTCAAGTCTATCTCAGAGGTTTTTTCGAGAAGTCAGCATGCGAGCATATTGGATATGTCAGAATGTTAAGTTGGTTCGTTAGTATAACGAACGGAACATGCACGTAAGTGCCGTCTTTTAACTATTAACTAACTGCAGAAACATATTAAAGCAAGAAATTTAATCATTACCTTTTTTAAAACTCGTTTTCGGTAATGTGTAGAATCATTTTAAATACTATTTTCGAACTTTGAGTAGTCCTCATATATAGAGCCACGAAGTAATATATTTAAATATACTGTATTGAAAATACATTGTTTAGTATTAGTCTTCGTGGAAATTGGATCTTTCGTTACATAAAAAAGCCTAAGTGTTTCAGCTTTCTTTAAGTCATAAGACCCTAATGTCGAGTTGATTAGTCAATCAACAAGACATCCAGGTAAACAATCAGAGCCGAATTGCTATTGTCTTGCTATAGTTAGCTCGCTATTCACCTGGATATTTAGATCCACATTTAAACGACGAAGTTAAAATTAAAGCAGCATGACGCGCCAGCTGGGCCTTTGGAATTCATGATTTTAAATAACGAGCTGAATGTGAGATGAAAGACGGATAAGCTCACCGATTGAACTTTGTTACTGTAATGTCAAACAGAACATCGTGCTGATGAGGAGTCAGTAGAATGTTCGGCTATCGAGCTTAATATCGTATTGCTAAAGGAGGAGCCATCTTGCATAAATATTATAACCAACACCATTATACTTAAAAGTAAGTCTTTTTACAATAATTGTGATACGCTTTTTCAGATTGGTGGACGAGTTGCTGCATTGCGTTGCTGAATCAATTTGGAGAGAGCGTGAGCAAATAGAATCGTGTGTTCTGCACATGCGAAGTGCGCTTCGATACACACATGTTAGTTCAATGTTTCCAGCATATCCCTTTAAATGGAAGTTCTGTGAAGGTAAGCCTCGTAGTTTTAAGGTTGCCCGATTCTTAAGAACGGATTAATATTTGTAAAGTCATTGGTTAACATATGTTTAATTTAGTAGCTAGGAGTATGCTATCATAAGTTGTTCCTTCGACACTCTCACATATGAGGCAACTTAGAGGACTTGCTATGCCCTTTATCTGAACTTCTTTTAGCGCATTGATTTAAAATAGTATTCGACGGTAGTATCCAGCGCTTGTTATAATTAGATGTACATAGTTGCCATTGTTATTGTGGAAATAGTTTCATCCTTATTCAAATTTGTTTTCTTTTTATGCTTATGTTTTTCCGGAGCACGGGAACCATAATTCTGACTGCAATATGTTATTGCCGTTTTTTCTTTTCTATCCTATAATTGAATCCAAAGCACAACCCCTATGGTTTAATTGGTATAGATAACTGATGTGTCATAATGAGAGAAAGTAATGCACAAAAATCTCTCAGCCTAAGCCTAACTCTATTAGCCTTCAAACTTCAAACTCAGATATATCATATTGAGGGGAATGGCGGTGTTAAGAAACCTTTATTTTCTGTATTACTTTAGTTACTGCCCTGTGTTCATTTACACACTATTTTTTTGTCCGGAGCATTACTTCCATAGTCTGTTTTAGGTTTTGACATTCTAATTTATAATAAGATAGATTTTATCGAATCAAGTGCAGGACACATAACCCTAGATATATTCATACCCATATCATATTGCTTCATATTGTTTTAAAACAAATTTGCTTAAATGGAATACTTGACATTATATTGTTTTCACAAATAAGCACCCTAGCAGATAAACCTTAAAGCTGAACTCTCACAGATGTACCGTTTTGACAACCTCTTTTGTATTTGAATGGGCCAATGTTTGCATGATTATCTAAAAAACAGTGGAATAGGACTGCTGACAAAAAAAACCAGATCGCAGATTTTCATAATTCCGTTCGAAAAATTTATGTTTTATGGCGAAAAGCGTTACTCACGGTTTAAGAAAATGCATAAATCATCAATTTCTTAACTTAAATATGAAAAGTTTACATTACTGGTGTTCATGCATGTTTGCATAATTTGGATCGTTCCAAGACAAAAAATAAATAAAGCTGTCAAAACATTCAATCTGTGAGAGTGCAGCTTAAAATAAAACAAAACCTACATTTTATTTAAGGTACACATGTAGTTTTAGATATTTGTTTATAATTATCCAGTATCAAAATGCTGAAAAAAACTATTCTTCATACAGCAGGGGATATGACAGTCTGAAAAATATGTGTCTTTGATTCCCCAGTGTTATAATGTACTTTTTATTTTTCCAGTTGTATGGTGTGAAAACTTCCACAAATTCACAGATGCTCAAGTCGCATGTTTTGTTAGGTGCCTTTTGGGTCCAGCAGCTATATGTATTATTGGGGGAGTTCTTGCTTTTCTATGCCTTGTTACCGCCGTTGGAAGAATTTCCAATAATTCGTTTATAGCCTGGTGTATTAAGGCCTTGTTGGTCATGATAGTTGCTGTTATTTGGATTGGCTACAAGCCAAAGTTGTTCACGTTGTTTTCAGTAGTCAATATACTTAAATTTGTAATAGACTGTGACTGCTGTGAAGTATAGTTGATTTTTGAAAAGAGAACATGCCTATAGGAGTTGTAGCAAGACTTTAAGCTGACATACGTATACCTTCGATTACTTGTAAATCAAACAAAATTGTTCTCATTTCAGGAATGATTCGCTTGATTGATGGCACTATCGGGGTATAAACGCAGTTTGGGTGCTTATAGTATGTGGTGTCCGAATGACTCCACGCGTACTTTAACCAGCCCAACTGCGTTCATATACACGATAATACCATTTATAACGCAACTCAATACATATGTTTACACCAAAAGCTAATTATTTATTTTCAGAACTGTTAAAATAATTTTTAATATCATTTTAGAAAACCTTACTGTAATTCGTTCTCATAAATTATCTATATAGACCCCGAGGCTTCATTTCGATGACCAGACATGTACATGATATGCCTAGTACGCTATTTAAATCCATATATGGTGATTCACGATCGAGGTTGTCCGGTTAGCGCAGTGGTTAGCATACTCGATTCTCACCAAGGCGACGGTCGGGTTCGATAACTGGCCTGGGGCCCATGTGAATTTGGTTAGTGGTTAAAAAGCCGGACAAGTGGGTTTATCGGGTACTCCAGTTTCCCCCACAACACAATTTCATGCTCTCGCACAACATCGTGCCTACGAGAGTGACTTTGCATAAGTTAGCATAATTTTTTTTGCAAATTGTTGTAAAATGTATAATGTTTATACTAACAAATCCGAGAAGGTTCCGTTCATCGAATATATTGTTTGATGCAGTTGATTTAAGGAATGAATGGAAATTGAGGTGAAAATATTAAGCGATAATCTAATGGGCCAAAAATTACCTTTAACAATACCGCTGTCATGTTAAAAGTAAATTGGTGTAAAAGGATGAACTGTTTTTATTATGGTTTGGGCTTTCTACAAAATTTGTAAGTGATTTCAAGATAACACCTGCACATCTATGCCTAAACGGAGCATTGCATTCTTATCTATAAATGAGAATTATAGAGAAAGCAAAATTTCATTAACTCAAATTTAACCATATAAGGTGGCACCAGGTTAAAGCAATAGCACGGAACGAGTAAGAGACCACAAACAGACCACATTCTAGATGTGCCACTATTGTTCTCTTTTGTATTTCTACTTTATGATTTTATTTTTGTGGCTGGTTAGCTTTAACACTATGTTAATAAACGATTGGACAAACCCTATTGATTTTCGTTCGTAGAAATCTTTGCATGCAGAGACGATATCCCGACAACTGTGTATGACGTTTTGTTTGTGACTGTGTAAGGCGGAAGGACCTTCATTTTGTGCCTGTTTTACCTTACAACTTGTGTTCTAAACTTAATGTTGGTTAATTGTTAGGCATCTAGGATGTATTATTGCCATTGAACTTGCTCTCTTAATAATTTGGTGTTCAAATGTAAATGCTAGTTAACAATATTGATGTTAGATTGTAAAGCCATATTTGAACAAAAATATAATATATGCAATCTCTATCCAAATAATAAAATGTGCATATAAATATATTGCATAATAAACACATTACGGATGTCTGTGTAATTTCTTGTTTTGCTGTGTTGTCCAACGTATGACATTTTTGGAAGGCATCAACATTTGTTGCAAAAACACAAATAAAAATGTTTATTATATTTCACTTAAACTAAATACGAACCAAAAAGGAAAACAATTTAAGAATTTCCTTTAAGTTGGCGACTTAAGAAGTTTGAATAGGTAATTGACGTTTCAAGTTCATTTAATCTTAAGTGCATGCTGAAGTTTGTAAAGCAACGCAAAATGTTGGTGTTCACCGAATGACGTGATTTTTAAACGACCGATCATCTAATCTCGCCGTGAACTCATTAGTCGAAATTGAGATGAAAGCATTTCCACAGTAAACATAGTCACTATTATTAAATGCCAATCAAATTCCTTTTCCATATCCAACAATGAAAATACAGCACGGCGTATTGAAAATCCGTACCATGATACTATCGTTTTCTGATTCCGTATCATGCGAGTACCGTGCGTAATCTTGGAACTACTTTCGCGTTGCTAAAACAAGCATAACAAAAAAACTGGTAAAACCTGTCAACCTTTAAACACATTAAACTATCTAACTTTACTCACGCTTCTGAAGCATGTAAATATTCAGGAACATGGTTATCATGTTCTTCAAAGAACCATGAGGATAAGCGTTAAGGAGAGAACACTTCCAGTCTATCTAGATAGCTACTTCAGTGAACTAGTTGTTGTCCATTTCGAAATTCATAAATTGTTGCATTAATGATTATCCATGTTTATTATCATAAATGTGAGCAGCTCGCCAATATAAAGAAGAAGGCGATTTCAAGTCATCGATAGAAATAGTGACTGACTCACGAACTTTCCTCAATTCTGCATATTATTATCGTCAAAAAATCCCAAGTATATTTACTTTTTTTAAAAATGGCCGCGTTACGTCTACAGGAAATGACGATTAGTGTATACTCGTAAAATAAGTACCGCTTTTTGATGTTTTTTGTGTGCTGTGACATTAAATAATTGTTAATTTTGCTAAAATATAAAATATTTTGTTATTATTATGCTCAATTAAGTGAATTCTGTAATGTTCTGAATTCGTTTGGCTGTAGTAGCCTCCCCTGACTTCATTACACAAACTACGTTAACACATTCGAATTCATACGCGCATTTGGCAGATGGCGGTAAAATCAAATCAAATTGAAACCAAAAAACAAAAAGGAGTAATTGAATAGGCAGGTATTTAAGAAATGGAATATTAAATATTACGATAAAACGATTTTCTGGCGACCTGCATCACGTCTCGTTCGGTGAGTAAACATGTATCCGTCTCGACCTGCGGTCTCGACGGATACGTGTTTACACACCGAACTCGACGTGATACAGGAAACCGTCCTATCATTTTATCCCCTATGTATACCGCTTACACAAAAGCAAACACAAAAACAAATATATATCTTGATGAGCCTATCCAAAGGAGCGGAGTCTAAATACCAACAATCGGACAGAGGAAACCGGTACGGTAATTAAGTCCGCTGCAGACGACCTCAAAGCTTAAGCTCTGCCGAGTATAGAAACAGACCAAATTACTTAAGGTCAATTATGTAGGATTGGTTTCCCACATACTGAGTGATAGAGGGTCTCAATTTACGTTCGAGTTAATGAATGACGTAGCTGAGCTGGTGTTTGTTAAACAGTTATTTGCAAAATCATATCACCAAGGTATAATGTGTAATACGGATACTGAAAAGCATTCGCAGCATTATTCTAAAGCAAATAAAAATATTTAATTGGGATATATACTTACCGTCAGTACTGTTGGTATTCAGGCAAGAGTTCAGGGAGAGCACAAGGTTCTTGCATTTGGGGCTGTGGTATGTGAGAAGCGAGTGAGGTCCCATAGAATCATTGAACACATTTCTAGTCTGGAACAGAGACGCCAGAGACGCAAATAGCAGATGAATATATATATCCCGACTTAAAAGAATCGCACAAATGCCGGATCGAGTGTCTGGTTAACTAGTGGAAGAGACACTGACATGGAACCCAATCCAGAGAGCACAAATCTGGCTGTGCATACGATTGTGCTCGACATGAATGAACTCATTCTTGTGAAACAATAGCCTATTCCATGTACAGGTAGACGTTGAGACATGAAACCAACTCATGCTGAAAGCATGGGGTGATATAACAGGCAAAGTCAGGTGAAGGCTAGATCTCCATTCTACCTTATTATGCAGAAATTAGCCTAGGACTGTGGTCACACAGACAAATACATAGATGATATGTTTTGGCATAAACAAACATGGTAAAAACATGTTTGTATGCTTATAGACATGTAACAATGTATCAGAGCATATATCGAAGCAAAAACATGCTTTTACTATGTTCGTTTATTCCAAAATGCATCATGTGAAACTCGCATGCCTCAAGTCGCATGTCTGACACGTTTTCACTAAGCATAATATTTTTTTCTCCAATACGTCCCACCACATTGCGGTATTTGTGGACAAAAACTCCTAGTGCCGTAAGAGCAAGTGTTTATCTATGTGGTATCACGTTTCGTTCGCCATTAAGGCACAGGTAGCTAGTGCATCCGTCAACTAGTTTCATGAGTGATCCTCTTCTAGAAGCAAAGCCATAGGGACAACTAAACGCTGCGGGCACTGGAGTCGATGGTAGCTGAGGACTGCGACATTTTGCAGTTGATAGTTAAAACGGCGCTACAGAGAGTTCCGTTAATGAGACCCCGGGCTTGTGTAAATATATCTGTTAATATTGCTTTTATCTTAATGATGAGAACGAACTACTAAAATAGAAGTCACACAGTCACCTTACAGCCGCCCTGTATAATACTAAGAGCCTAGGGTTGTTGTCAGCTTCACTATTAATACCTTCCTACAACGTGACAAAAGACGTTGATAGGAAGCATTAGGAAGGTCATCGCGTTACGAGGGTTGATTACAGCATGGTGACCGCGATACGAACTGTTCATGATGTTTGCAACAGAGATACTATAATTCAGTTATTTGTGTTTGAATAATTAGGGAGATATTGAATTTTCACTGCTATACTAGTAAAATATTCTTTTATGTGATTATCATTTACCAAAATTCTTAAGAATTCTTAAGAAACAGATATGTTTAATGACATTACTTAAGATGTATATAGAATGGCAAATATGTGTTGCGTTAATTATACTTATTCTAAGTCAATCAGTCCAGTTACTTTATTCACAGCTTGAATATGAGTTTCTCTGTACATAATGCCCTATATCGCTGTAAGTAGCACTCTGCTACTGAATTCCCACCTGACCTCATCCCTTAAACTGCCAGAGTCACATCAACATACAATTTTACAAAACGTTGTAATATTTTGGCAACCTAAACAACTTAACAAAAAATAACAAGAATATTAATTAATTTTTTGCCACATTGTATTTAGAAACTGCTATCACAGCAGCTGCTATGGATTGTTGTTGCTGCGAAAAAATAATATTTGTAGTCTTATAGTTGGTAACCGATATCTTTAAGCGTTAGTTTGCATTAACTACAACATAAAGAAAAACACACAACTTGAAACACAATTTAAGCCCATCACGTTGTTTTGCTTAACATTAAGAAATAACACTCACAGTGTGCAAGCAATATATTAGGTTTTTTTGTCATGTTTTTCATTTCTTCATTCATATGGAGGAATGGCATATATAATAATCATTCCATTTTAAATGATATACTGGTCAGAAGTTGAAGAAATATTAGTACTAGAAGTAGTTGAAGCTGAAATTGTATGTTGTCATTAAACCTTTTGGCATTAACTCGTTTTGAAAGGCGACGTCTTTATGTATTGTTTACAAAACCTTAATAAAATTTATGCTTAAATGACTTAATATTATCTTCCTTTCAAAAAAAATGTACGAAACACGCGTTGATTGTAAAAAAAATATTAAAGTAGTTGCATCGTTTTAGAATGCACGTTTTGAGAATACCTGATTTTACGGTCGATTGATGTATTATTGCATTTAAATGAATGCGACTTTAGTTTGATAAAAAATGACGTCATTTATTATATTCAAACAGCTGGTTAACGTTTAATGCCTTTGAACCTTTCTTACCATGTCACATGTAGCTTAGATAAACCATGTTGCTGCTAGGGATTTGACAATTAAGATGGTGATGTATAACATACGACAATTCAATAAGAGTGACACCTTTATTTAAAATCAATACTTAAACATGTATAACAAACATAAACGTTGAGTGATAAACCTTTAGCTACTACCTAAATAATGCATTTATGAAAATTACTAATTACTGATAAGAGGATTGTAACCGTGTGTTTAAAAGCTGAAAACGCAAAATTATTAAATGATTGATGAGTGCTAAAAGATTAACTGCGATCTTCTTTCATCTCATAATGTAGAAATACCGTGTTTCTGCACCTTTATTTCAAATAAAAGTCGGTTTTCTTCGACCTTTTCCATCCTTTTTGGTACATTTAAGCAATTGTGTTACGTGTAGTAATCTTATTCGGGAAAAAGAGTTTCATTGGTTCCGCGAAGTACCAAATGCTTTACGGTTGAAAATATTCTACCGATGGCCGGAAATGAACCGGGGCCGTCTTCGCAGTACAGTAATATTATGCAGTAGTCAAGATGGAGTGTCACGGAGGCTACTGACACTGTTAAATATTTGAAAATTATTTAAGTGTAACATGCAAATTCATTGGAAAAAAAGTTGTCTCCTGTCTCATGCATATTCAGTAAAACGAGATTTTGTCAGTCAATTGTCCCACGGTATGTATGAAGTGTAACGGAAGAAAGTACCGTGGTTGCCGACGATGATAAAATACAGCTAGAGAATATTTCAAGTTTAAATTTATGATTTATTGAAATAAATGAGCTTTTTTGTTAAAACACTGTCGCCTAATAATACAATGAAAAAACAGGGACAAGCCCAGGAGAAAATTAAAAAAAAATAAGGACCTCATAGCAAGGGTCCTAACGACAATTAAACATAGATACAAACATATAAACAACATACACAGATATAACCACCGAAAAAAATAATACCACATACACAAACACAAACACCACAAAAAATGTAAGATAAGTCAAGATGCACTAATAAACTCTTGAAACATTTGAATTAAATTGCATCGCAAAACGCAACTAAATTTGAAAATTGTTTTATTACCTGAAAACAGTATGCTTAATTTAAAGTAACACTCTTATTCAAAATTAATACATATTAAACATTTATAATAAACATTAATTTTGACTGATAAACCTTTTATTGCTCACTCAATAGTGCATTTATGAAAAAAATAATAATTACTAATAACAAAATTGTATACTTGTATTTAATAGCAGAAAACTTAAAATTATTAAATGGTTTGTGAATGCTAAAATATTAACTGTGGTCTTCTATAGTCTCATACGATAGAGGTACCGAGTTTTATGCTCATTTCTTTCAAATTAAACTCGGTATCCTTCATAAGAACTGTTGTTTTTGACATTTATTCAAATTTTTGGAATATCAAACAAAATTATTAATTGTGGTAAATCTTATTTGGGAAAACGTTGACATGATAAAAAGGTAAAATTAATAGTTTGTTTTACAAAGCATATACAGATTGCGTTCTATGACAGACTGTATTCGGAACATCAAATACAGTTAAGCTTATGATTTGCTACCCACTAAGAGCAAATATGAACCGAAAAACTGCTCAATGAATTTCAAATATTTTTTTACAATAAGTTTATAAGTCGTCAAATGTTTAACTATCACTATTTCTTTAAGAGTAATGAATTTCTTCAATAGGTAAAGATTTCAGATCTGTTTTCAATCATAAACCAGACAATAATAATTTATCATGTATGTCACTCAATCCCCCGAAAAAGAAAATGCATTAAACCTCAATGGCTAATTATAATATACCATATTACTTAATTCTGTGCTACTCCATAAAGGCGCCTTACAGTATAAAACGTAAAAAGTATTATGCACTCTATTTCAATTTATCATCATTACAGTATTTCAGATCTAGTTTTGGTAATATGCACTTCGGAATATATTTCCTTGTTTGTCGCTCAAGATATTTCTCTTTCTGTTGAACTTGTCCATTTATAAAATGCTGCATTTTTGTCAGCTAAACTTCAACTTTGTATCTTTTCTCAGCCATAACGTGTTTTTGTGAAATAAAATTAAATTTGTATTGCTTTATAAACCATATTTATTTCTCGACAAATTTGAAATACTCAAAGACTTATCACTTATAAACGAATTTTATATTATACTTTAAGATAATTCAAATAATATTATTAAATTCATATAAAAAATACAATTATGAAACATAATCATCGTTATGTAAATTGTACCAAATTGTTAAACATTCTACAGTATCAGATTATATGAATAATCCGATAATTCGCTTTGTTCGTGACAACACTCCAGACATACAACAGATACATCAACATAGACATTGTTTTGTTAATAAGGATCTGTGTTACCGCCTTTGAACGGTCAGTGAAATATGGACCTCAGTGTTTGATTCAAATAATTTATGTTACCTTAGATTATTCGTGACATATATCAGCAGTTTAAAGCATAATAAATATATAATCTTAATCGATGATACATATGCAAATCATTTGTAAGAAAAATGTATTAAATATTCATTTGTATACTGGTTAAAGGGACTCGTCCTAGAATTTTAAGGTTAGACCTCTTAAATAATAGTTTCGTTTGAAGCGTGATCAAAACGCGTGTCTCAATAATATTTAGCATTATTAATCAACTATAACGTATTTAACGAGATACAGAGACTATTGCCGTATCAAAACAAGACAATTGAAGACAATATATGCCAGAACTCGCTCTATATCGACCAAACTCGGCCAATATCGACAAAACTCGCCTAATATGAGTTTACTCCGCTTTGATTGGCTACAAAACTCGCCTAATATAGGATTTGAGAAATGAGCCATTTTCATTGGCTGTCGGAACTCGCCCTATATGAGAAATACGCTGGAAATTAATTTTAAAGGGTAGCCATTTTGTTTTCAGTTTCCGACTGTTTTGAAAATTTTGTGTTTGTATAAACCTTTATATTTGGCATAATTGAACCTACTGAACGATTGAACCACTTTGTACGGTTTGATATAACAGTTGTATTTAACCCGTAGGTGGATTTTACGACTATTATGATTTTGTACGCCGACAAAATGGACGACGAAGGTGAAACATTTGACGTGTTGGCAAACGATTTACAAAATTAAGACGAAAAGACATGCTTCCTCTTGCAATGTACAGTGCTTTATTCATGTGCAATGTCACTATAAAGATGCATGTCAAAATCAGCAAAGTCAAGTCTAGAAATGCAGACACCATGCATTAATAAGGGATAAATTCGGCTTCAATGTGACCTAAAGGTAAGTTATAAGAATGTTTTTAACCAAAATGGTAATAGTTAATTAATAAAAAACTTATTAATAAGGTGATTAAATATTGACCAAGTTATTTGTCCTCGGTCAGCTGTATTTGAATTCGCCCTTTCGGGCTCAGGCAAATACAGCTAACCTTGGAAAAATAACAAGGCCAATATGAAATAACCTAATTAATAACATTATAATATATTTATTTCAAGTTCAGAGGAGAGTCAATGATTATTTAGAATTTGTTCAGAAAATGTACTATTGTGCCGAAAAGCTTTAATAAATTAATTGAAAATTATTTCTTGTTGTGACTGGTTTGATAAAAACGAGTATCCGTCAGTTGCTATTTTGTTTGCGTGTATTAAGTTAAATAATACTTCTCAAGTTTAAAATAAAGATTATTGCTAACACTCACTCTGATAACGAATCACTTGAATCGATATTTGATATCTTTTATAAGAGCACGCACTAGCCTTTAAGATATCATTTTTAACAGTACCCAATAACTAAATGGTTAACAACTTAATTTTACATTTCATAGATATGAAGATGACGTGTATAATAAACCTACCCGTATAGGAAAACGACGGGTATTGCCCTGAGTTTGAGCAAAGAGAAAGTGTGTAAGTGTGTATTCAATACAAAGTTAAACGGAAAAAAGATGAGTGAAACAAATAAAATGAAATAATTGTTGCGGCGATAGATTTTGGAACGACATTTTCTGGTTACGCCTACTCTTATAGGGAGGAGTACTTACGAGATCCTCTTCAGGTTCGTGCTTTCGCTTTCCATAGGCATGTACTATGTGTGCGAAACTTATATTTAAAGTTTGCTCTAAATATTTTTTTAAAACACTTGAGTCTGTTTTTAGAATCCATTATATTGAAATACTCCTAATCATCACTTTTAATGGTAAAATTGGATAAAAACGGTTTTTCACTACCTAATTACGGTAGGGCTGTAATGAATGAACTTTAACAGCAAGAGGTAAAGATATCTCCTTTTCTATTTAAAATGATTCTATATATAGGAAATCGTTTGAACATAATGAACGAAATGACATGCCTTTTTATAACAAACCTATTTTTTTTAGTTAATATTTCTACAGTACCAAAAAACACGATTTTTGTTCATTTTAATTATTATTTCCGTTGAAATGTGCAATGTTTTCTGCAATCAAATACCAAAAATATACCATTTCGTTTCTCCAAAACTAGGTGACATTTTGAACGACGGGTACAGTTCACATTCGGAACTCCTCGGCCATTGTTATCTAAAACAACCTCGGATGTATGCCGGTACATCAGTAGAATAGTTCGTAAAATATCGAATTATATCATTAATTATATGAAGTAGTTTAACTTATATTTGTCGATCTAAGTTTAAACTGGTTGCCAGTGAAGTGTTTTATTGCAAACATAATTAAGATTACCAAGAGTTAAGACATTAATTTTAGCTGCAAAATTAAATTATTTCGCGATCTACTTGCATCGGACTTAAAGGGGCAACAGGACTATATAACCCTCCAGGTGGCGCTGATGCAAGCTTTTGTATAATTTTATTCATGTTTCACATCAGGGACACATTTTCCAAATTTATGCAATGCTTACAAAAAGTTGAGACATGAAACTTTGCAGGCATGTAGAATGAAGGTTAAACAAATAAAAAAATCTTAATTTGTTTTTGAAACATTACTAGAAACATGACTTTGAGAAAAAAATCCAACTGTCAGATTGAACATTTGAATTTGCCGGGGGAGTTGCTAATTGGTGTTCTGGGGGTTATGAACTCTCTATTGTAAACATTACCACGTGCTGATGTTAACATCCCTAGCAGCTTACTTGTAGCAGACGACATGCCTCACTATCAAATACTGTAGTAATAAAAGTGAACAAACTTTGATAAGTTTTTATTCCACCTGCTATTCCGAAAATTATTGATAGATATCATCAGCTTCATATGCTACATTTTAGTCTAATTGTTTTCTATGATATTAACACTTTTTACTTTTGAAGCGTTACGTAATTAATAAGTCTAGTGAATCATTCCTAGGTTGAAATATGTAACATTGTTTTCATATTTGTCGTTTAAAAAAAAAAATTATGAGCCTCTTTGCTTAAATGTTAGTTGCTCCTTCGCTTTTCTATCAAAAGCTTTGTAATCATTACAAATGTTTATATCCCAGCCAGGTAAAGTGAATATCTCCTGTTCTTCAGTCATGTATATCTTTGTCCTGATTATTTTGTTCCATAATTTGAGTCTTCTTATTGTGCCCAAAGTTATTATTTTAAAGGAATACAGTACCTAGTTCCATGGCTTGCAAATGTTCATGTATAACTGTGTTTGAGTTCCCTCCTTTTTGACTCAAAATGTGCGTTTGATTTCCAGTTATCAATACACAAACCAGATTCCAGCCAGTGACATTTAATTACCAATTAAAGGTGTCAACACTATCTGAATTGTTTCCTTGCTGAACTCGTTTACAATAAGGTTAATTTGTACTAGGGTTGTGGATGCATTCAATAAAGCATTATTATTGTTTGTTGACAAAATAATTAGTTTTGGATTCCAGACTGAGAATAAACCTTGCTATTTTGGATTGGAATGAGAATGCTGATTCTAAACATTTGAGATGGATGTCCCATACAGAAAAAAGATATAGTCGAGCTTACAAAATGCCAGTTAGGAACAGGAAACAATCATTTCAAAGAAAACATCTGGAAAAGTTGGCGTGGTCATCTTTATTTCATATAGAAGATTGTAGTGTTGGGAAAGACATCGTCTGCTCTGATCAGCCCTGTTTGTTTACATTTCTCTTGTGTGTGCTAAAGATAGAACACTGAGTTTAACAGACAGGTACATAGCTGAGGGAATTTACAATAAGCCACTCCCCATTTACTCGCTGCCGAGGCAGCGAATGTTGCCCCTTTAAACATACCGATTTCTGAGTATGTAAATATTTATGCAAAAAGCTAGAGAAACAAGCTCAGTAGCAAAATGTTTACACATAAACCCGATTTAGTGGCACTGGGCAAACGCCAGAGACATAAAACAAAATATCACAAACAAGAAACATAGAAGAACAGTACAAAACTCCAGAAACAGCAAAGCCTTCAATAATTCTTGAATGTCGTTTAAGCCGCTGGGAAGCAATGCATTTTATTTTGTTACTTAATTGCTTAAAAACGTAAAGCCAAAATTACAAACTACTACTTTAAGCAGCCGCAATACTTAATCATGTCGTTTATTAAATGTCTGTAGATCACCTGCGGCATTATCTATTTTTGTCAAAACTGCTTTTTATTTAACTTCTTTCATCAAACTTATATCCAATTTCTAGTTTTGGTGTTGTCTATTTTACGTTACTATTTATCTGTTGAAACAATACAACCATAAAATGCAACAAGTATGTTACAGGCATTACATACAGGACTCATAGTATTTTTGTGCCAATTTACCTTTGTACTTGATGACCTATTACAATGCTGTTGTATCATACGTGGATACGAGGCTTTCGAAAATGGTTTATTAAAATAAACATAATAATTGTGTCTAAAAAATGCTAAAAGGGTAATTTAAATTTTAGTGACCTCTTAATTTATATCTTGGTAATAACAGTTTTTTAATGGTCGTATTTTGTTGTTATGTAAATGTGCATCCACTTTTTTTATCCCAGTCTTTGTTAATTAGGTAATTTACTCAAATATATAAATATTTGTTAATTGCATCAGTTTACAGTTAAGCACATTAACGTGCAAACAACCTACATAGTTTTACATAGACATTTAAGTTAGGGTGGTGGGTACATGCCGTCTATTTCAGTTCAGACGTTTGGTAATATTTACATATAATTATTTGGGGAATGTGGCTAGCAACTTATAATATTAAACATGACATAACACATTTGATAAACTGAAACAACCGATATAATAACATACTTGAAAACATTGTCTTTGCCAATTTCGTTTAAATTGATAAACTTGTAGATTTACAAGCATTGTAGTATTTCTGGGTCCCAAACATTTAAAATATCTCTTAAGGTCAACGCTTTTGGTCAAATATATTTAATGAATTTAAAAATATTTCATTCATGGAAATTAAAAAAATGACAGTTTAAAAGTAATGCTTTTCGTCGACAACATCGGCCAAAGAGAAAACTTTATTTTAGATTTAGGTACAGTTTGTTGTCCCCATCTACCAAGTATGTTATGGAAGTGGAAGTGTACTGAAATGTATAAGATTTCAGCTTCGACAGTTTTGCAATATATTGAAATACTCCTCAAATGTTTTATCATATATAATTAACGCATGTATTTTAGATGAGCTATTGATTTGTTCGAATCAGGTTTAATAAAATTCGTCCACAAGAGTGGATTTTACAATTGAAGAAATGTTCCGCGTATTCATTCTAGTTTGGTTAAGCCTAACATATGAATATATCCCGTTTGATCAAGTATTGATTTAATACCTGTGTGCCAAGAGGTATTTTTTTAATCAATAAGCTAACCTTTAAAGTTTGCACTGACAACATTATCAATTCGCTAATTATTTGGCACCCTGCCACTACCCCAGGGAAATAGACATAATATCAATATTATGGCTTTACAAGTCGGACATGTCTTTAAGGGACTGGACCATGGTTTCTAAAATGCACTTTGTACAAACACATAGAGTAATGGTTGCAAATCAAGTATTTAAACTAAGATACTGGCAGCTGGAACTCTTCAGAAAATGTTGATATTTTCTCCTGAAGACCAGACTTTTGAATTCAGTTTCTAACGGGATTTAGCGATTCGTTGTAGCGTAATTGGTTGTTTGACATTATCACGTGATGTTATCACTGTTTTCTAAAAAAGGTCCAAATTCTCATTTTCTTTGGTAAAAGACCATGTGGCCTACAGGTATCAGTCTCGTTTTTTATATTTCTACTTAACTGGTGCGGGTTCGCACCCTACTACGACCATTTTTTAAACTTTGTGTTTTCTTCTGCAAGTTTCGTATGAAAGAGTAAAATAATGATACTAGAATAAGTGTTTTCAGATGCATAACCGGGAAACGTTTGGTAATAAAAATTAGCGAGCTACATTTAGCAGTTTTCAGTTGAATCAGAATGAATGGGTTTAAATTATACTAATAATTGTAGTATTACAAGTCGTATTATCACATACGCTGTGCAAATAGAAAATGGACCTACGTTATCTACATACAGATATATTCAAATCGCTGGGATGGCCAGATTCTTCCGCAAGCCCCTACTGTGCTACTGTTCAACAGTGAAAAGACGGAATCTTACTTCGGATTCGAGGTTTGTTCGAAAAAAATTGTATTCCGGATTACTATTATTATCTTTACTTTTAATTTTATTCGCAATCAAAGAGGATATTAACAATGATCGGGGATTAACCCTATAGCAACCGTTACAAGAATAATAGTTTGACAGTCCAGGTGTTGGAATCTTTCACCAACGTAGGCAGATAAGTATATTTGCTTTCGGACAGTGATCTACATCGAAATATGTCGTACATTGCTGATATGTATTCACTTAAAGGCGGAAGAGAAATACGATGGACTTATAAAAAGAAAAGAACATAAAGACTGGCGATATTTTCGAAGGTTCAAAATGGATCTTCACAGAGAGAAAGTATGTTGTTACTTATATGTGTTTTGAAAATTGAACAATGCATACCATTATTTAGTTACAGTAACTGTTTTTTACTTGTGTACTTTTATAGTTGATATAAGCATAACATCCAGGTAGTACCACTTTTAAAACTTAACATAACTATTTAACTGTTAATTATCTAAACAATTATCTGTTTGAAACGTAAACATAATTTTCTTTGATGTCTAATTAACCACTTTATAGAAACTCACGGAAAATGACTATAAAAGATGCACAAGGGAGAAAGATGCCTGCGGTGGAAGTTTTTGCCGCTGCCATTAAACATTTGAAGAATCATTTTATGGAGCAGGCTGGGCTGAGGGTAAAACTCCAGGAGCATGAAGTTCGTTGGGTGATCACCGTCCCTGCTATCTGGAGTGATGATGCCAAAGAATTCATGGTTGAGGCGGCAGAAATGGTTTGTCGTCATACTTAGTTTAAAATGCATCCATATAATTCGTCGATACGAGGCTTTTTCATGGTAATTTAAACCATCATAACTTTATACGCCTAACGTCATAATTAAAATTCCAAATAAAATGTTTTTCTTAATTTTTGCATTAAGAACATGAACGTCACACCGACAATTTGACATCCTGCTGTGACAACACGGCATCTTTTTTCATTTGGACTGTATCATGATATTATCGTTAATGCATTTGATTATGAAAATATGGTTTTGATAGAAAATATGGGCCTCCTTCAGTTTCATTAAGTTGGGTCTGTGTGACATTATATTTGAATATAAATGTTGAAAAACATTGAAGTGTCAGATACAATCCGATTATATCTTTGCTTCTCTAAGGCTGGAATAAAAGAAGATCAATTATCACTTGCATACGAACCAGAAGCTGCGGCTATCTACTGCAAACATATAAGACTTGCAAAGCTTAAAGAGCCAGGAAAAGATGCAACAATTCAACCGTTTCCTACGGGACTGAAGTTTCTTGTTCTTGATTTTTGAGGTGAGTGTAGCTTGAATACATTTATTTTGACATTGCAGTGTATCTTATGACAGGGTTTAAGAATGTCACACATACTAATCAGTCATGTATTTAAGCTATCTGCTATAATAATGATTGGCACTAATTTTGGACAAATGTTGCCCTTGTCATCAATGGCGACATATGTTAGGCAAGACAAAAACATAATCAAAAAGGCAAAATCGTATGCGATTTCCTTAATCAATAATCATTTTATTACTTAAGTTTATACATCAATTTGAGATTTGATGTTTCATTTTTTCTACTTGTCTTGTTAGGTGGAACTGTCGACATTTCCGCACATGAAGTGCAAGAAGACGGCACCCTAAAGGCACTTATAGAGCCTTCAGGTGGGAAATGGGGAGGGACTCTTGTCGATGACGGTTTTTTAGAAATATTTGAAGGTCTCTTTGGAGCGGATATCATGAATGGCCTAAAACACGACATTGAACAAGCCGAATCAAAACGCGAGCTTGATGCCGAAATTGAAATGAAGAAGAGAACAATTGTTGGTAAAAGTAATGCCAAGGCTAATAACACTATTTCGATTAAACTACCATTCGCATTGCGTGAAGGAACAAAGTCTGCTCAGTTTGAAAGTGCTTTAGAAAGCGGAACATATGAACTCATACAAGGTAAACTCCAGATTGACAATTCAATTTTGTTATCGGCCTTCGAAAATTCAGTTTCGAAAATCGTACAACATCTTAACATTCTGCTGGGAAAGACCGAGTTGGACGATTGGATGCTGTTGTTATGGCTGGCGGATTTTCAGACTCGAAAGTAGTTCAGGAAGCAATCAAAGACGTTCTAAAGAATTACCCGAAAGTAGACCTGATAATACCAGAGAACAGCGCTTCAGCTATTGTTCACGGTAATTATGCAATACTATGACATAGAAGATCCGATGCCACGTGCTCTAGCATGCGGCTTTTTTTCTGATCGAGGCTTTCGCCTTTCCTGCTATTACCCCGCTTCTCATTATTCAACCACTGTCTAAAATCCCCATCATGCCCGAAGCAACTGTTACTACCAAATATACATTAAACTATCAATTTATTAATGAATGCGATGTTGCTTTTTCTTTTTTGCGTATCATGTTTGAAGCTTCATATGTTTGGTTGTGTTCTTTCAGGAGCTGTCTTATATGGATTCAACCCATCAGTTATATCAACCCGGAAATCAAAATACTCGTATGGTAGGTTTAAGTTATCTCTTCATATCTATAAATCCTTGTGTTAATTATTAGAGAAATGTAAAGGAATGCAAATGATGTCAATTATTTGATGAAAACTTAAACTTTTTTGAAATAAAAAGAGAAAGAAGAGCATGCTTCAAGATGATGAAGTACAAAAAGCAGACGCATATTATAATTTGTTTGTAAGATTATGTTGTCCGCTTTAAACAGGTATCATTCTTGGCAGTAACTATGTACAGTAAATACTTTTTGTCTTATTTCAGGAATTAGTACATCGGCTCCGTTTGTTGAAGAACATCATCCGTTGTCACATATTGTGCAAAGAGATGGGTCCAACAAATGTGAAGACATATTCAAGGTCTTTGTTAAGAAGGGTGAGGAAGTGATCCCTGGACAAACAACGGCTACTCATACCTTCAAACCCTCTCCGTTGACTCGAGAGAATCAAACTATTGAAGTTTACAAGTCAGAGGACGACGAACCACCAATGCTTGTTACAGAATGCCAGAAAGTTGGGCTTGTGTGTTTTATTGTACCCAATGTTGACTTTGACGCAACGACTGTCAAAGTAGACATGAAGTTTGGAGGTACACAGATGACCGTTTCCGCAATCGTAAATGGGCCGAATGGAAGTAAATTAGTGGAAGCCTTTTTTGATTGGCTATAATACACATTGTCGTCACTGTTTATGATTCAAATCGTGGTATGAAGGTTGGAAACGAAGATTCTGTGTTACCAAACATTGTGATAAAACTACAAAAAGTTTCAGTGCTCAACTGATGGTATACTCTTGTTCATTGTTACAACTATAAAGAAAGATAAATGGCATGAAGTTTATATACGGTTTGCCTTACAGATATATTACAGGATTGTACTTTATAAATTGAAGGCAAACATTTGAATAGTTTAAACTGTCAGTTGAAGTTTTCGTGCTGCGATCATTCCAAGCTGTTAAGAGGCCTGCGACACTATCCACCTTTTGTACGGCCGACTAAAACAGGAAGTAATCCTTGTCTTTTTCGGACTCTCGACGCCGTACTCCAAATATCATCTACTGCAAAAAAACAACAACAACAATAATTCAATTTATACCAATCATCATACAGATGTAACTACTGTACGACTTTTTCAACAGTCAAACATCTTGTGATTGTGCTAGAAGACACATAGTCAATCATACTTATAAATATATTGTCTCCTTGATGTATGCATGATATATACTTACTGTTATAATTTGGGGTTTTAGGCATAAGATTGTTACATACATTGTATGATTTACATTTTTTAACATATTGGTAAATTCCCTACTGAAACAAACTTGTTATTGAGATAGACTCAATGAATTACGTTCCTAGGCGTTACCTAAGTAACAATCCTTGATAAACATACCTAGTTTATTATAAATAGTATGTATGCTATGGGCTGTTTGTTGAGTTTTGTGCTGTTCTTCCATGTTTCTTGTTTGTGATTTTTGTTTTTATTTTTATATGTCTTTGGCGTTTACCCAGTGCCAATAAACCGGGTTTATGTTTAAACATTTTGCTACTGAGCTTGTTTCTGTAGTTTGCATAACTATTGTACCTAGATACAAGACTTTAAACACTTTTCGTCGAGAACACAGTTTGACCATTCAGTGTAAGAGACGCTTGTGAAGTATATATATATCAACGTTGTGCGCTTGTTTGACTGATATGTAAACAAATATGCGAGTCGTATGATTTTTGGTGTGAATGCAAAAAAGATTTTTAATATGTTATGTATATTTTATATGAATTGTTATGATTGCTAACAACGTAAAGCCTGAATCGGATATCATTTCCTTAAGAGAAAATACATCAACCGGGTAATCCCGACTTTCATTCCTTCCATACTGCATGGCAGCGATTAATCAACTGCCTTCACTCACGCAAGTTATAGTTAACTAGTCCAGATCATTGACAACGTTTCTAACACGGATCAAACCTGGGTCACACCGGAGGTCCGATGCACTTATAGCTTGACCTCTCGACTATCGCTACCAAATAGATTCTGGATGTATGTTTTTAATCACGCCCATTAAAAAGCCTCATATTTTAATTCGTCCAAACAAGACTATGCGCCACTATGGATAATGAAACGTCAAATATCTTTGTTCTATATGTATTACAATTAAAGCAGTGTTGAGATTGATTTTTGATTAGAAACACATATTTATTTTCTACATATTTAGTTACAGTAATTGATACATGTATACCTTTTCTAATAAAACGACATGTTCATTAAGTATTGAAAGCGTTATTGGTATGATGATATTTATATTGATGCAGTGCTGGATCTATCATGTGTTTCAGTTTCGGATAAAACAATCCGACACGAGGGCACCTGCGTTGGCATGCCGAGTTACCGGCTACGAAGCTCACCCGAGGGTCGGATTTTTGTATCCGGATCGGACACACATGACATATATTTTTCTTGCATACCAAAAATTTCATTTTTTTTTTAAATGAAAAAAATACAAAGAAAAGTGCATTTTATACATTCCACCAAAAGGGGCGTGCGATGATGTTTACTGACGTCATGAAGCGCAGTTTTTTTTATTCTCTGCCTACGTCAAGAAGTTCCTTCATTTCACGTCTTTAAAGGGTTATTTAGTTTTGTTTTGAAGATATATTTTTGTATCTTTATTGTTTATGTTTATCTTTGAAATCTCATAATTCTGGCTACAAAAAGTGTTAAATAAAAGAAATAAAAAAATATTACGTCACAGCGCGTGACTCATCTGGCATGGGGTGTGCCAGATGGAATTTTCCAGCACGGCTAAATTCACCGGAAATGCCTATCCTGTGTGCTAGATAATATTTTCACTTAACGTTTAATAAATAAAATAAGTCGTGTCTTTTGTCTTTTATTATACCATGAACAGACAACGTGACGATAGATCTTTTAATAATCATCCAGCAATATACGAAAAAGGAGACGCCGTATTATAATTTTATCAATCTTTGCCTTTGCTGTTTTTTGATATATTTTCAACATCTAAAGCAAAACATGACTGAAAATTACAGCGAAATCACTGCAAAAGCAAATGCTGCCTATTATGACAAACGAAATATTCAAACAAACATGGGATGTAAAAGAGATTAATGTTTGTTTGAAGGTGAATTGCAAAAAAGCACACCTTGAAAACAGAATGGACGCCACATCCGCGACAAGATGAATAACGTGGACAGTTGCAAAAGTGTTATTCAAAGCCATTTAATTGAAATGCATCCTTTGCCGCAGAGAGGAATGGACACCACTCTAGGCATATTCCGTCCTTCAAACAAAGATACAGTGTATGGAAAACTATGGAGGTATGCAAAATGGAAAATTTATATTAGCCTGACTGGTCACGTCGTCCATTTAAAACCAATTTAGAGATGATAGATCCATGGAAAGAGCAATTGTTGAAGAGGGCAAGTGGATTAGGTTGTGCGTGTCCTATAGTATAGCTTTGATGATTACACTTTCCCTGTAGCGTTTTGATACTATCAAATATTAAGGCGCAATAGTTATAAATCGGTGTTCATGTTGCGACAGCACTTGTAGTATACCAATATTCTTTGATTGATTCCTACGGCGTTTTTATGTATATCGTTAATGTACAGCATACCACAATACAAAACACTAGAACTTGTTTAATGCAATCGGTAGTGAATTTAGATAAACACCATGCGATAAAACCTAGAGGGTTAAATTAATAATTGAAATAATTTCCATTCACAATTATGACAAATAAGAACTTTGATGTAAGAAAATGTTTTTATTGGCAGGGCAAATAATAATGAACATGAACATTACTTTTTAAGTTGAATTAAAATTTTCTTAAGGAACCGGTAGAAGGCCTTATACCGGTGGACAAAAGCGAATGAACCGCCCCTTCAAAACTCTAACCAATCAAATGCTCCGTCCACGTTCAAATAAATAGACACATATTATAATTTGTTTATGATTCAAGCTCGCGTGACTTCCAGAAATGGCTCTTAATAACAGACATACCTGATGATACGTTATTTGCGTCTTTAAATTATAACACGTATCTGGCCCTAATTTCTCGAAACTTCTTAAGCTTAACAGGCTTAAGTCGCTTATTTCAATTAGCCAAAACACATACTGAAAATGGATATTGATAAATAAAAAATGGTTTATTCTGATAATCATACAAATTATTCCTACAATAATATTTATACAAATTCTTGAAGAAGTAAATATAACACATTTTATAGAACAACAAAAATAGTAAGATTAGCTTAATCCTATTATAAGGGATTTAAGAAGTTTCGAGAAATTGGGGCCTGGAGACTATCAATGGATATATTGCAAAATGAGTGCATATATAAGTTTAGTAAAAACAGGCTTAAATGAAAATTGTTGATGAAAATGCTGTTCCATAATTCCTTATCTGTTCTTAAGAGAAAAGTAACAACTCTTTATCACTCTTAAAATCACCGGAAAGCATATAACAAATGTACTTTGCAGAATGCCAACTTTAACGTCATTTTGAATATACTGAACTACAGGAACAAGCTCAGAGACCAAAAGATTTATCGATAACCAACTTAGAGGAACACAGTTTGATGATTGGCAGGCGCTGTACGAAAGACAATGCCAGAACCGTACTAAAGCGTTAAATTTAAAGCCCTAATTTCTCGACATATCTTAAGCGTAAATAGCCAAACTAGGTATTAAAACTTAGTTTTAAAAGACATGAAGCATTGTATTACAATTATCCTAAAGGTAACTTCCCTTAAGAGTCTCAAATCTCTTATGATATGAATATACACAAATCAAAACCAAAACAAAAATAATAAGGCAAGCTTGATTCTGTTATTAGTGGTTGTTTGTGCAACTGGGGCAAGTATTTAATTTTCGATATTAGAATTCTTATATTGTAATTATTGTTGTCGTAAAGTATAATAGGATTTAAAGAAGTCCTGGGCAATTGGTTATTCATCACACTTGGTTGATGTCTTTGACACATAGAGATAATGAAACACAAAATATAGGCGATTAAAGTTTTTATTAATATTTATTAAAAATGTGACTGTCTGTACACAAACTTAAATCCACATTACTTAGCTACTCGTTCGTATTCAAGGTAACAAATGTTACTATTGAAGTGATGATCCTTTTTCCGTATGCATATATTCCAAATATCTCTGTAGATGGTGTAAAGGATGTAAACGATCTCTTCATGTATTTATTTCTATGGTTCAGGATAATTAAGTATACATACGGAAGAACCCGGGTTTCAGCACCGATCGCGTCTTACCAACATACGTTATTCGTTTTGGTACCATAAGCTCAAATGCCTGGCGTTCGATAGGGTAGTTTTGTGGTACTGTGAGTTTATGTTTTACTGGCCGTTCGAAGGCCATTTCCCATCATTTACCGATAAATCTATATGTATGCATGTGTGGTGTATTTATAGTGAGTATAAGCTTCGCGTATCTTCTCCAACGCCTATTGGGCCGTTAACCTGTGCGTTTCAACAGGGCTTATACTTGTTTTTGTTATTTCTAGACTGGCCCCGTAGTTTCCATTGCATCATAATTTAAAACTCTTGAAAATACAACGCTTAAGCAGATGTTGTGAGGCGTTAACAGTGTTTATATTAAACCTACTGCCGATAAATACCTTTAATAAGACCGGGACTGAAGTTTTCCAACTAAAGTATTTCTGTATTACGAGAATAGGTCTATTCCAGCAATTGCAATATACCTTTTGGACACCCTTTTTCGTCATACTCTATCGGGAATTGCGGAATGCAATCACACTTCATCTTTGACTCGAACTATGGTTTCTTGTTACTGGTTCAAATCAGCATACATTCCAAGCTGTTTGCCTCACAGCATTGGTGTGTGATAACGTTGAAAATACACTCTTTTTCTAGGTTTCCAAATATGCATAAAGGTAATCTTGCAATACAGATAATAACATATTTTATTAGGTATTCACACGAAATTTATCACACACGTTTTCTTACCTTGATAAAAAAACAAGACTCTATAAAACAATCAAATACCATTTATTTATGACGTCACGTCAACAGTTAATACTAGTTTATATCAAAATTCAATTGATGATATATAATAGTATAGCAATCTTTATTTTGGGGTAACTTATTTCATTTTTATCTTATGTGCATATGGTCTAAATGGTGATGATAATTTCATTATAATCGCTGCAACCTCCAATAAGTAATTTAACGAATTTAAACTCGAAATAATTTACTGATGTAAGTAAACAGTTTGGTATATCCGTTATACAGTGATTAAAGGTTGAAATGTGGCAAAAATGGTATTGTATTGGTCTAAACCTGTTTTGATACAATGAAGGGATATACAATAATGTATGATTGGGCATTATATAAATATTATATAATTACGATGAATGGCATCATCTAATGACACCAAATATGACATATCGTGTATTCCTTCATATGTGGACGAAATGAATGCGTGTTCAGGTATCATTGATCATTATTTATATGCTGAATATGGATTAAGCATGTTGACTTTACGATACATGCCTTACAAAGTTACTTGGGCGTGTTTATTATCAGTAACGTGCTAGTTGGTATTGGCCACGAACTTTATGTTCCGCGGGAACCGCTCATATCTATGATCGCGTTTCGTCATTGTATATGGGTCAGACAGTCACTAGAAGAGACTGTCTAAAATGTTTTTAAATATTAATACAAAAAAAAATCATTTTTACAAAAGCCTTAGACAAACAAAACGATTGGGTTTTTATAACAAAGGTTTTATATTGACATTAGAAAAAAAGATGTTCCAACCTATTTTATTGCCTGACTATACACTAATCGCAGAGCCACATATATGTTCGTTCCCTCGCTTGTGTACGTTTTAAGGAGATTTATACCAATATATCATGTGCTATACTTTATTTCTTTTTTCGGTTTGTATGTAGACGTTGATGTCGTTTACCTTGAACGGTAAGATCTTGCTGAATGGCAGAAATAATTCTTATAGTATAATAACGTAAGTGTAAAATACGACGTCATGGTTTCAGGATTTTCTGTGTCGATAAATGAAACGGCTGTGACCTGTGATAATGTTGTTTGAGGTCTTTTGAAGTAATCTATGTTGTAAATCGCTTGTGAATAAATAGGAAGCATTTAGGCACCAGTTCACCACAACCACTTATAATAAGTGGTAAGCTTGATAAACATTCAGTTCCCTTAAGGAATGTTGGCGAAAAATCAAACTAAAGTAATCTATTGCGACGATTTAAGATTGTTAATGGGTGTTGTAATTTGTTTGTGGTTCAATGCCGACAACACGTATACCTAAAGAGACCAGCTGTGTTGTGGTTGAAAATACCACATTACAAAATGATGCCTTTGATAAAGTAGTTCAGTCTACGGCAGGTGCGAGTCCTGACACGAACAAAAATGAGACTTTAACCTAAGCAAATAAGTTTCAACACAGTGTAACGCTGTTGGTTTCTGACTGTGTAATGCCTGGTGGATCGACCCTCTTCTATCGGGGGGATTGATGTTTGTAGGTGCTGTAGCCATATCATGTTTTTGGGCGGAAATTCCATGTGAGTGTTTTTTATGGTCGTTCATTTGCAGTTTAGTTTACTAAATTGCGACATTAGTTAACGCACAAAATGTTCAACAGCAAATGATTTAAAGCGGTACAATCGCAGTGGTTTTAAGCTACATAAGTTTAAGGCACTACTAGTGCTCTTAGAATGTTTCTCTCCAACAAGCTTAAAACATGAGCCATCTCTAAAATGCATTAACATATACATTAAATGCAATATAAATTAATTCAGATATTTTCTATAATGTAAGAATAATACTTGAGAAATGTACGTCCATTAACATTATAAACAAAGGCAATTTCACGTTCCTCGTAATATATTAGCAAAATACCTAGCTAACGGAGGACTCAAGATTTAAACACGGTATCTAGTATCAGTGCCGTTGAAAACAGCTAAGACGTAAATTGTCCAAAATGCGTATTCGTTACGACCGCCGAAAACAGTTTTTCCGAATTTTATGGACATTAGACGATGACGTGCCGCTTCGCTGTGTCGGCAAATTGAACATAAGGCGATCACTAAGAAGCGATACACTATGTTACGTGTTGTGTGCTAAAATGTTAATTGTGGATCCCATAATTCAATCTTTTTGTTTTAGTGAATTTTGGATAATAAATTTAGTCTGGTTGGAGAGCTTGGCTCCTGCAGCACCAGTTTGGCCTTAACTTGCACATTTATTATAAAGCCACCGTGGAAACGACGTTAACTGTATTTAAAATCCCATAAATACTTGTGCACTATTACTTAAATTAATTGGCATTATACTCCTGATCTGTTTTATCATATTTTAAGACTTATCTCTGTCCAAATATATCTCCGGATTTTATCGTGACCACCCTTTGTTTTAATCTTTTTACTTAATTCATTTTCCAAGATTAACCGGGGAACTTTCAAAATAATTGACCGATGATTCACAGACTCATTAATGAATAACAGGCAGGTTCTTAGTTCAAATGGTCCGGACAACATGAAGTCACTTGTTCAAAAGAGGTGCGACATCATTTCAGTTATAAATGAATCCCGTACTTTATGTTCGATTTGAGCATAATTTTAACAAATGTGACGTTGTCTCCGAAAATAAGTAATGTTAAGGTATAAACTTTAACAAAAATAAAACAAAGAATTCTAACCACGACAAAAATATCATTATGTTTAAACTTTAATTTAAAGATCCTTTTCGATACTATGTAAAAAGTGCTTTAATTGTCTGCTTATGAAATACAGAACCTCTCACAAATGAAAAAGTCCCCTTTTCATCCACTGCAAGACGTCCAAAATCATTAAACATTTTAAATATTGTTTTCCCTTTTAACATAGTTTGTTCCAGCTTCTAAAGCGGTAAACGACAATAAACTGCATAGCGGAATTCTCAAAGACCACTCCTAAAAGCATTACAAACGATTTCCCTTGGATTGTTTCAGAACCCGCCATTATTGTTTACGACATGAGCAGGAATGACTGAATGATAATTTATGGTTGGAGTTGGTTCATTTTGTGCAGAGTTCTTTCAAACGATCTTTCAGGTATCGTCTTCAAGGGCGGGGAGTATGCTAACTCAGACTTATTTGCATATTTAATTGTCCATGGTATCTGTGATTACTGTATTCATTAACCATAACAACCACGTAACCATCGTTTTTACCATACGCTTTTGATTAATTCAATCTCATCATATGAGAAATGCCAGTCAAATGAGAATACAACTTTTGACAATTCTTCTTATTTTCAAAGTAAGTTTCCTTATATAAACATATGGTTAAGAAATTATGTATATATTTATACAATTATAAGAAAAAACATTTAATGTTTTATTCGTTACGCATGGACTTTAATATATACAACCAGATAAAGTGTACACGAGTATTTAGTTCCGCGTGTGTGCACCAGTGTTTAAAGATGCACTCTAACTCCCATATGAGACTTACCACAATTAATAATAGTGTTTCAATATTCCAAAAAGATGAATAAATGTCAAAAACAATGGTTCTTTAGAAGGATACCGAGTTTAATTTGAAACAATGACCATAAAACACGGTATGTCTACCTTATGAGACTATAGCAGACCACAGTTAGTCTTTTAACATTCACCAATTATTTGATTTTTTTGTGGTTTCTGCTATTAAATTCACGGTTACGATCTTGTTACCAGTAATTATTATTTCCCATAAATGCCTTATTGAGTAATTAGTTACAGGTTTATCAGTCAAAAATTATGTTTGTTATACATGTGTATGTATTGATTATGAATAAGAGTGTCACTTTAAAAGAATCCATTACGAGCAACATATGTATTACTTAAATTATCAGTAGCTGTTGTTGGCCTCGCAGGTGGCATATCATTTTGCGGTTTCATTTGCCTCCGCCTGGTACGCATACGTACTTCATTCATAGTTTGCTTAGTAGGAATTCCATGTTCCGGTGGTTTATGGATGTGTTGTGGACAAACAAGGCTTGTCGGCGTACATTCGAGTTATCTAGACAATGCTTAGTCAGTTTCGGGATAGTTAGTCTAAGGTTTATTTCTTGGTATCATATCGTGTTTATTGTTTCCCTTATCAAGCGATTGGCATGTTGGATGTTATGACTGCTTCTGTTTAAACTGAAACCATGATAGATTATTAAGATTGACACTTTGAAATATTTCCCTGTATCATGTTCTTGGTCATTGTCCATTGAATTAATTGTAAAGAAATATAAACATATTTATTAATGTAGTTTGCGGTCAAGCCCTTTGAACAGTTAACAAAACAGGAGTTTAATGAAGGCTTAACTATTTGAAATACTCATTCTCACGCTTGTTCCATCACGTATCAACAAGCATCGCAAAATGAAAAATATACAATGTATTTGTTTTCTGTCAGGCCGTTTGACGCATAACACAGTTCTTGTAATGCCAACTCGAGGGGTGAATGCGAAAAGATTCTAAGTGACATTACACAAAAAAGAAGACAGAACCTTTTCGCTTTTACCCCTCGAACTCTTTATGCACAACGGCCAGGTTTGAGTTTTAATGTGATGATTTCAATGTCCAAAAGTTTTCGCTTAGCTTTGCTGGCTGCAGAATAAAACAAGACACTGTATGAAAATCCTGAATATCTCATTTTAAGTAATGTGTTAGAAACCCTTCACAAACATATTAAACAATTGTAGTAATTTATTAAAAATTCAATTGTGCTAATTTTGTGCTTGTGTCATCATTATCGCTTTGTTTGTTAATTTGCCTTCGATATGTGTTAATCTATAGTTTTATTCTCAAAAGTGATATAAATACTTTTATTTCGAGTAAATATGTTGAAAAGGAATTCGTGTAACATATTTTCGTGACTAGTTCTCTTTGTTGTTTTATGAGTTTGATTAAAATCTACATTTAGGTATTATGTGCATTCAAAAGCAAAGTATTACATTGATGAATTGGTTGGGTTTGAACGATCAATTTATCTGCTTCCATTGTAGACAAATTTAAAACAGAACATTTTGTTATCAATTATGAATCATAATTGAGACATTGTAATTTACAGTATTGTATATTGTGGAAAGATCGATCAAAGTTGCAGAGAGCGGACACCTGCAAATTGAGAGACTGAAATAGAGGAATAAAGACAATCATAGGGGGGGTATGTCTTTACGTCTCAATTGTAATGCACCAGTCAATTGTAACCACGCCCCCCCAGGTCCAGGGAATAGCCGGGACTTTGACTTTCAGTCCAGCCAACCCCGGGTAAAATTTCCGCCCTGCGGTGACGAACTGATGGTTAAACCCGGCCAAAAGCCCCCACACCCCGGAGACTATATATAAAGCCCAATCCCCGCTAAATTTGGCGCTATGACAAAACCACCGCAATCACCCGGCCCTTTTGCCCGGCTATCCCCGGTATACCCCCGGAGCTGGGGGGCCGTGGTTACGATTGACTAGTGCATAACCATTTATTTTTTTCTCATTTATTTTTCAACATATAGCATATTAACATGATGCATCAAGAACATATGTATATATATGCTTAAACATTTCTATGTTGTGTAAAAAAGCATTTTTTATCATACACACACGCGCTCCCCCCACACGCACACGCACACGCACACACACACACACACACACACAGTGATGTCCCTGTTAATGTTTATAAAATTTAGTTTATTTATTTGAGGAAAAGAAACAATGATTTGATATGCGTTGTTTAGGCTAGATGTGTCTGTCTTTGTATCTTAGTTGTTTAGACTATTGAGTACTTCCCATTTTTTTTATGTGGGTTTCAAACTTATCATTGTTTAATGCTATTTGCTCTTCTATTTTGATTCTTAATTTCAGATAATGCAAAAATGCATTGAAAGATAATTGTATGTCATTACATTTTGTGGAGTTTATATAAAATTTCATTAAGATAATTAAAAAATTACAGATATTACTGTACTTGCTTTTTTTTACTATTCCTAATAGGGCTTCGTGTTTGTAAATTGTTATATCCATTGGTGTCAATGCAATAAAGTTGTTTAATTTGTTCCATAGCTGTTGTGTTTTTTGACACTCCCAATATAAATGTTCAATTGATTCTACATTTGAATTGCAAAATGTACATAGACTGCAGTCAACTAGTTTGAGTTTAAACAACAATTTATTAGTCGGTAGTATTCTCATAAGGAATTTGTAGTTGAAGCTACGCAAAGTTGTATCTATCGTTGATTTGTAAATGTTACCATATATAGTTTTCCAATCTAAATTTTCACTAATATCCAGAGTTTCTTTCCACTTTGTTTCAGCAGTCGGTTGAAGAATATTTTGCAACAAAATCGAGTACAAAAGTTTGTTTGTTTGTAATGATGTTTCAACTTTTTCTTTAAATTGTTGAATATTAGTTTGAATAATCCCATCTGTAGTCAGCTGTGTCTTAATATGTAATGGAATTGACCGAACAAGTGTTTGATACTTTATAAAATCTGTATTTCTTATGTTGTATAGGTATTCTATTTGATTGAAATCGTAGAAATTGTTTGTTCTATAATCAAAGA
Organism: Mya arenaria; assembly: GCF_026914265.1. Classification (NCBI taxonomy): domain Eukaryota; kingdom Metazoa; phylum Mollusca; class Bivalvia; order Myida; family Myidae; genus Mya; species Mya arenaria. The sequence goes on along the minus strand of NC_069130.1, from coordinate 16,276,253 downwards.
TATGTTCAAGATATTTGATACCCTTTTCATACCATTGTTTGAAGAACAGAGTGTTTCCTATACTGCAAATTGTTTGGTTATTCCATATCACTGTTTTAGCTGTTTTCATTGAGTTTGAGTCATGTATTTGTTTAATTTTACTCCAGGCTTTGAGGACATCATTTATGAATGAACCTTCTCTTGAAATTTTGTTTATTATGCCATTGCCTAATTCACATTCAAAAACCAATTCATTCCATAATTTATAAGCTTCTTTTTAAGAAAAAATTTCCATTGACTTTTGTTTTTGTCGTCTAAATATCTTTTGACCCAGACAGCTTTAATGGAGTTAAGAAAGAGTTCAACATTTGTAAGTTTTAGTCCACCGTTTTCATGGTTTTGGTACATAATATCTCTTTTTATTTTGTCTGGCTTCTCGTCCCAGAGGAATTTGAATATAGATTGTTTAATATTCTCAATAATATACTTGCTCGGATTTGCGAGCACAGTAAATGGGTAGATGATTTTTGGTAGCGCATATGTTTTTACTACGGTAATTTTACCCATTAATGTTAGTTTCCTATGTTCCCATTGTTTAAGTACTTTATGAAATTCGTTGACTTTTTTATTTATATTTTCATCTATTGTTTTTTGTTTGTCATTATAGAATGTAATACCTAAAGCAGTTGAGCATTCTGAAGTCCATATAAATGATTTATTTTTACAGAGCCTTATGTTTGTGTTTTTTAAGGTACCCACTCTAAGAATGATGGATTTATTTGTGTTGAGGTTTAGACCAGAACATTTTGAAAAGGATTCCAATGAATTTATCAAAGACTTAAAAGAGTTTTCTGAGCCATCATTGAAATACTTTGCATCATCAGCGAAAAGTGATTGTTTTATTTCTGTTTCACCAAATTTTATTCCCTTGATTTCAGCGTTTTGTTTTATATAGCCTGAAAGAATTTGTAGACAAATGATGAACAAAATGGAAGATAGCGGGCACCCCTGGCGTACTCCTTTTTCAATTCTGAAGGCCTCCGATATATGGCCATTGTTTATTATTATACTTTGAATATCTGTATAGAAGAGTTTTGTCCATTGAATGATCTCTGTGCCAAAGTTGAAAGATCGCAGACTGTCAAGTATAAAGGAATGATCAATACTATCAAATGCTTTTTGAAAGTCAGCAAAGAATAGGAGTCCAGGTTGTTGTTTTTCTTCAAGATATTGCATAACTTCTATGATGAGTCGAACATTTTCGCCGATGTATCTTTCTTTGATAAAACCAGTTTGCTCAAAATCAATAATTTTAGGTAGTACTTTTTTAATTCTATTAGCTATTGCTTTCGTTGCTATTTTGTAATCAATATTCAATAGACTGATTGGTCTCCAATTGGAAAGGTCTTCTAGATTTTTACCGGGTTTTGGAATAAGTGTTATTATGCCTTGTTTTTGAAGTGGTGTTAGATGTCCATTTATAAAAGAGTAATTTAATGAATCTGTAAGAACGGATTGGATATCTTTCCAAAATATTTTATAAAATTCTGTAGTCAGACCATCTGAACCTGGGCTTTTGTTATTTTTCATTTCTTTTAAAGCATTTTCGCATTCATATATTGAGAGTAAACCTTCGCATAAATTACTATCTAGATCTTGAAGTTTATTGTTGTTTGTGTTTAGAAATATATCTCTTATATTGTCTTCCAGGTTTAGGTCTTTACTATAGAGTCTTTTATAAAATGTTACTTCTTCAATTAATGTGTTTTTAACTCCTGATACAATCTTATCATTTACTTTAAGTTTATATACTGTTTTCCTCTCAGAGTGTTTCTTCTCTAAGTTAGCAAAATATTTTGTGTTCTTTTCATTATTTTCAACGTGTTTTGCCTTTGACCTAAGAATATAACCATTAATATGTTCACTACGAAGTTCGTCGAGTCTTTGTTTTTTCTGTATGATTGATTGAGTTATATTGTCGATATTGGCATTGGCTATATTAAGATGTGATTCTAGAGTATTTATTTCTTTAATTAAACTTTCCTCTTCTGATTTAAGTATTCTTTTTTTATGCGATGCATATTTTATTGTTGTGTTCCTAATTGAACCTTTTATTATTTCCCATAAAGTGTTTGGATTAGTAGATACATTGTGATGTTTTGTTTCTTGTATGCATTCCTTAATTTTTGTCTTATATTCATTGTCTAAAAAAGAGCATTATTTAATTTGAAGTATCCTGGACCTTTGTCGCACTTTAAGTCGTCTATCGTTATTGAGACGATAGAATGATCAGATTTGAATCCTGGTTTAATCAAGCTTTTCTTTACGTAATTTAAAACATTACTTGATATAAGGAAATAGTCAAGGCGACAGTGTATATGTGGTTTAGAATTTGAATGCCAAGTATATTGCATTTTAGAAGGGTGGAGTAGTCGCCATATATCAACTACATCACAAGAGTTTATTATGTTAAATATTTTATCTCTACATTTTTTATGTGTGTCTGTTTTGCCGTTTCTTTTGTCCAATGAACAATTTAGAATACTATTAAAGTCCCCACCAATAATAAATGTTTTATCATTATGTTCCAACAAATATGTTTGTAGCAAATCAAATATACCAGTTTCATCCTTATTGGGTCCATATATGTTAATTAAGGTAATTTCATTTTCGTTTAATATGATGTCGACTGTAAGGAGTCTACCTTCTTTAATTTCGATGTGATTTACTAATTTTAAATTGGTTTTGGGGTTGATAAGAATTGCGACTCCTATGCTATTTGAACTGTTACCACTAAAAACACAAGGTCCATCCCATTCGTCTTTCCATTTTGATTTTTTTTTGTTTTGAGCAGTGTACTTCCTGCAGTAATATAATGTCATAATTGTTATTTTTAATCCATTCGAAAATTTGTTTTCTTTTTCCTATGTTGCCTAAACCTCTAACATATAAAGATATTATTTGAGTTTCCATTTTATATATTTATGAGATAATTTTGATATAACGACACATTTTAGCCACAACAAAGCACATATTGAGTCACGGTTGATATAAAGGAATGTCATATAAATCTTAATTTATGTATCGGCAAGTGCCATAGATCCAGATAATTTGCATATGTTTACACGTGCTTCTTCTATTAGATATATTTTAGATAATATTTGTACATCTTAAGATTTCCATTAATAAGGTAATGTATGTTATATCTAGGCTACTGAAGTAAGATACAAAAATAAGTATACTGTTTCAATCTGATATGAATAAACTGTTTACAAAATTGGTATTCAAACCATAACCATTTATATTGAACGTGTTCATATTCATAATATGTTAGTTACAATCAGTCTGTCAGGATGCATATGTACATCTTTGTAAGGCAAATGAATTTATGATACATCTGTTAATGAATTAAGATCGAAAGTACTGATAAAACGCAGGTGATTTAGGGTATTTGACTATTTCACACTTAGAAAAAGCAGGTTGACTATGCCAGCCTTTAAATTTACCTAAAGGGGAGAATGATCAGGATAACCGACTAATGCATTTGTAACTGTAACAAAATGTAATGTATTTCAGAGGAAGTGTGTTTAATCAGATGAGGATGAACAAATGTCAGTGACAACACCACCAAGGCATTTGAAGGTGACAGTGGCAATGGCAGGACTGTTCTGCAGGCATCACAACAGTTACTATAAGATCCCCAAACAGTTGCACGAACTTCCTTGAAAATTCATTATGTAAATACCCATATCCTGGAAAAGACCTATCTCGCCTATGTATTAACAGTACATGCAATTATTCCAGACGTTGTCGTGAAATTCCGCAACAACAGGTGCGAGCGAAAAATGCCGCCTTGATGAAGACAGCATCGGACAGAGATGGTGGGAGGGAAATGAGGCAGACGCAAATATCTGAGTGCATCCTTGGAACACCGGGATGAAAAAACAAAACAATATTTTGTTAAAAACGCTTAATGTTTAATGCAGTAGCGTTACCTTAAGTATTGTTCAATGAAATAACTTTTATTTCAAGTCTTATTTTGTTTGTTTGTTTATTTATACAGTAACAGGCTGTGTGTATTATGGCATGTTTTTTGTATTATAACTTGAACATTTTGATAAACTGTTCAGGGGTATTATCCACATTTTGTGATAATCCAATTGTTTAAATATTTATAGCAATGATAATAATAATAAAAATTTATAAGATCAAATAGCTTATTTTATTATGTAGTAATTTGTAAGTATATAAAATGCATGCAGGTTTACGGTTGATTTTCTCTTCATTATTATTTTTTTCTCTCGGAAGATAAACCAAGACAAAATCTTGTGTTTAACTATCTTGTTATGTTGTCATTGAGCATGACAATCCATCTGTATAAGAATTGGGACGAAATAGGAAGGATATCGGCATCATGCTGGCTAAATGTCGGCTTTGGTACTTTGTTTCTATATGAGTGTGTCTTGGTTAATTTGTTCTTATATGCTTGTGCCTTTGGTACTTTGTTTTATATACCTGTGCCCTTGGTACTTTGTTCATATATGATTGTGTCTTGTGTACTTTGATCCTATATGCTTGTGCCTTGGGTACCTTGTTCCTATATGCTTGTGCTTTTGGTACTTTGTTTCTATATGATTGTGTCTTGGGTACCTTGTTTCTATTTGGTTGTGCCTTTGGTAGTTTGTTTCTATATGCTTGTGCCTTGGGTACTTTGTTCCTATATACTTGTGTTTTGGGTACTTGTTCATATATGCTTATGGCTTGTGTTCTTTGTTACTTTATGCTTGTGCCTTTGGTACTTTGTTGCTATATGCTTTTTCCTTAAGTACTTTGTCCGAATTGTCCGTATGAATTAGAGTATTCAGCGATTTGCGCCTTTTGTGTTTTCGACATGTGCTAGTGCCTTGTGTACCTTTTTCGCAACTCTTACCTTGAGCATGGTGTCCCTATGCCATTGAGATTTGTGCATTTTCAAAGTATGTTATTGCACCGTGTGTAGTTTGTCACTTTGTGCTTGTTTCTTGTGCACTTTATATCTTTGTTTTTGAGACTTCTATGCTCTAACCCTATGTGTGTATTCGTGTATTTCTTCATGTGCAATGTGTTTTTTGTTTCTTAATGTTTGTGCATTTTACATTGTACCCATGATGTCCTCTCTTCATTGTTCCACAACGATTGTGCCTGCTGTACATGTGCCTTGTTAACTGTGTCCCCATGTGCCTGCTCCTTGTGTTCTATTTCCCCAGTTTGTACCAGTTATTAACTGTGTGCAAAATATGTTTAGCGTTGATTTTTTTCCATGGGTATGTTGTGTCCATGTGCTTTTGGCGTGTGTATTTTCGCCATGTGCTTGTGCCTTGCATACCTTGTCACTTTTTGTTTGTGCCTTCTTCGAGATTTGTACCTAGTGCCTTTTGTGTGTTTTTTTTCTAAATGATGTTGTGCCTTGTAACCTTTTCGCTATGTGGTTGTACCTTATGTACTTTGACCCTATGTTCTTGCTTCTTTAGTACTAAGTCGATATGAATTTGTGATTGTGTTTTGACTCTACGTGATTGTATTTGTGAACTTTGTGCCAATGTGCTTGCGCAGTGTGTAATTTGTCCTGGTATACTTGTGACTTGTGTACTTTGTTTCTATGTGTTTGTTTATGTATACAATATCACTGTATTCATGTACCCTGTGTACTTTGTGCCAATGTTCTTGCGCAGTTTGTTCTTAGTATATATGGGATATTTCCTTGTTTAATTTATCGACATGTATTTTCGACCTGGTCTAATTGGTATGGTATTGCACTTTCTGTCTCTATTTGTATTTAGCTTGTGTACTTTATCTCTTTATGTTTGTGTATTTTTGTTCCATTTGATTGTGTCATGTTGATTTTATTTTCTTATATTTGTGCCTTGTTTATTCACAGTTCAACAGTTTGTTCCCATGTGTTTATGCCCTATGTGTACCTTCAGTACTTTTTCTTATACCTTGTGTTCTTATACCTTATGTGATTGCTCCTTGTTCATTTTATCGACATGTATTTTCGTCTTGTAGACCTAGTCCGCATGGTATGGGTTTGTGCAAAGTATAATGTTTCGATATAATTATGCGTGTACGTTTTGTATTTTGTACCTATGTATTTGTGTCTTGGGCGCTTTGAAAAAAAACCTGAACTTTGTGTACCCTGTCCCTTTGCGCCTTTTCATTAAAAAGTGTACTTTGTCCCTATTGTATTCTGCCATGTTTTCCGTACATATTTGTTTGTGCAAGTCATCCCATTGTTGTCCCTATGTGATTGTTACCATGTGCTTGTGTTCCGTGTAGTTTTTTCCATGATGTTTTAAATTGTGCACTTTGTGCACATGTTCTTTAGCCTTTTTTACTTATCTAATGTGTATAGGTTGTTCGTATGTGTTTATTGTATATACTTAGTCGCAGTAGCTTGTGTCTTGTGGTCTTTGTTCCTTTGTGTGTGTGCCTTTCGTACTTTGTCTCCATGTTTTTGTGCATTGTTTACTTTGTCACTATGTGACTCCGATTGTATAATTATTCTTAAGGTGCTTGTGCATTGTTTATTTTTTCCTTTTTTGTACTTGTGTCGTATCATTTTCGGTCATTCGTGTTGCGCATTGTGTACTTTGCTCGCATGATGCCCCGTATATTTGTCCCCATGTGAGTGTTGAGTACATTAGCCCTGCCGTCTGTGTCCCTTTTTTTTGGTGTACTTTTTTTCCGATGTGCTTATGTTTTGTGTACTTTGCGTTAATGTTGTGGTGTATACAAGTTTTCCTCTTCCATGTGTTCGTTGTTGACATATGCTTTTGGCGTGTGTACTTTCCCCTTTGTACTTGTATCATGCATTCCTACGTGTTGTGCCTTGTGTACTTCGTCCCCATGGTTTGCCAATGTGATTGCCTCCATGTGATTGTACCTTGCGTACACGTGATTTGTCCAAACCTGTTGTTTGTGCAATGCATACTTTTACCTATGTGCATGTGCTTGTGGACTTCGTGCAAAAGTTGTTGCGCATGTGTCCATGTAACGTTGATTCCATCTTTGCATGTGTACTTTATCCTCATGTGCTTTGGTTTATGTACGTCGTCTCCATGTACTTTTTCATTATTTACTTCGTCCTTTTGTGTCTGTGCTTTGTGTAAGGTGTCCCTGTGTCGTTGTGTCTTGTGCATATTATGAAAATGTTACATATATGTGTCTACTCGTAATATTGCCTTGCCAACTTTTGTAATTTTTAATGTACATTGTTTTCTTCTCTCACGTGTACGATATGTCCTTGCATCACTACTGTTATTGGCGTTAGTATCCCCTATTCATGTGACAGTTCTTTATGTACTTTTCATCCATTAGTTCGTGTCCTTCAGTAATTCGTCAATATGTGCTTGTGCCGTGTGGACCTTTTCCACTTGTTAATTATAACTCGTGTACTGGTTCATTTTGTAACTGTGCCTCGTCAACTTTATCCATATGTTTTTATGACTAGTTCACTTTGACGATATGTATCTGTGCCCTGTTCATTTTGTCCCTATTTGTTAGTGCTAATTTTATTCAGTCTCTATGTGCTTGTGCCTTGTAAGTTTGTCCTCTCTTTTGCTTTTGCCTTGTTCGATTTCTATTGATATGTTTATTTTGTTCTTTGTCCCCATATGTTCCCATGTAGCTTGTTTATTTTGTCTTCATGTGATTTTACCTTTTTGACCTTGTCCTCTAGCGTTTCTGCCATGGGTATTGTTTACTAAAGTAATTGTTCCTATATACTTTATCCCCGTGTGCGTGTACTTCGTCCTTATGTATGTTTGCATTGTGTGATATGTAAATATGTGCTTGCGTTTTGTGTACATTTTTCTGAGTTTGTTTCTTGTTTAGTTTGTTCCTTTGTGGTGTGGTTTTGCCTGATGAACATTCCCTTATGTGATTGTATCATTAGTACTGTATATTTATGTGTTTATGCCTTGTGTATTTTTTCCATCATTATGCCTTGTGTACTATGTACCGATATATTAATGTCCAGTGTACGCTGTCCTTATGTGATCGTGGTATTTGTTCTCTGTCCCAATGTGTTTGTGGACGTTGTCACTGTGTACCTGTGCGTTGTGCCCGTTGTCCATATTTGTGTGTTTCTTGTGAAAGGGTGCCCTGTGTATTATGCACTATGTGCCTATTAGCCTGGTAAGCCTGTTTCTCGTGTACTTCGTCCTTATGTTTTATATTTATTAAAAACATGTTTGAACATTAATTTTTTGTGTATTATGTGTAATTTCGAGCCTCTCAAATTGTATTCTGTATTGAGGTGATACCGCAAGGTTAAGGTAAATACACATTTTTTGAAATGACAAGCATGACCTTATTTCACAATTTTCAGAAAATATAAAACATGCACTTGGAGGAAGTAATATAAAGATAATGCCGAGTTATTATGTATCTTATATTTTACAATAATATTTGAAGAACTGGTATTTAAAAGGCTTTATACAGTTTTGCAACGGCAAGATATGTTGCACATCAGGAACATCTGATTAAAAAATGTACAGCTAAACAGGAGAATATAACGTTTATAGTGAAAATTAAACCCAGTTAAACAATCATAAAGTTATACAGCTAAAAAGTTATAAAACAAACCTGAGAAACCAATCATGCTGAAGGCCATCCAACCGACCACATTTATTTTAATTCCATGCATTTTAAATGCAGTTTAAATGTGAACGGACGTAAACATTGAAAGTTACCCAGTTAAGCAATTTAGCCTCTAAACAAACCTAAGAAAGAAAATCATACTTAAACCCATAACACCGACAAAAAAACCTTATCTGCGCGATAAAGACATGAGTACAGCGTTCATGAATTGAATAAATAAAGTGCAACCCATGTACTGAACAAGAGTCGAAATAAGGTGTCACACTGACTCAACTTCACAAAACTTATTATGATTCAAGCAGTAAAAGGGTATTTATTCATTTAAACAATACGCAATGATACGTGTAGATTATAGTCTAGAAAAATATGCCATTTAAATCGTGAAGTAGTATCTTTGTTATTCTTAAAATAATGAAATATACACCACTTAAGAAATCTTGCAATACAAAAAGCCTCAAAATATGACATTCAGAGAACCTAACTTCTTAACAAAGTAAATTAATAACTCTGATAAAGATTTATTCTTGAGATTATACATTTGTTGCGTAAATGTAATTGCTGAGTTCTTACCTTGTTTATCAACGGTTTTAAGTATCATTAAAGTGTGGACACAAAGTCAAAACATTAAAAACCCGAACCTAGAAATACATGTTAAGCGAAATTACAGGTAAATCAAATATGTGGGAAACGTTCACTGTTTTTACATATGTCATCAGTATCAAGTTGTCATGCAAATCTTCTTCTTTAAATTAATTATGTTAGTTTCTTGTGTTGTATGTAATAAAGACTCATTGTAAACACATCTAATTTGCAGCGCAGTGTTGGCCTTTTAAAATCACAAAAAGAGATAAATTTTCGAGTAATACGTTTCAAGAACAACGGACATTAAATATAAATGAATTTGCCCATGTTTTTCAATGCTTGTTTTAAGCATCAGTTGGTATATAATATACGTTAGGTTATATCTATGCTTCCTCTTTTATTGCATCCATGAACTAGCCTTATGTTTAATTGTTTAAAACACATTTGTTCATCTTGCATACATCTGTAAAAGGGTATAGTTTGAAATAATTAATCTCATTATTTATTAAACCTTAAAGTAAAAGTAAAGAAATATCACAAAAACTGTATATTCAACATGTATAACATTATACAATTGGTAATCTACATTACACAATAAATTGACATGTGGTGTACAACAGTGTAAAGACTCATTTCACATTTAGATAGTAAATAGGTTTGTGGAAGAAGGTATTAAGTTATACAAATGACCTTCAGCAGTTTTTGGATTCAAAATTAAGTTACGGCTTTTCATCAACAAAATATTTACACAATATATGTATTTGATATAATTATCTTACAAACAATATATTTTATGATTCACGGAGTGGAGGATGGACGATCCTAAATTTGTGAAAATGAATTCATATAAATATAATTATATTTGTATAGTGAAGATTATATTATTATATGTAAAATTCAAAAGGTTATTCAATTTTACATCACGAAGAAGCGCTTATGCATGGCTTCTTTAGACACACAATGTAGCTTAACGATTCCAAATGCTTCTGAGGATACGCAATGTTGCACTATCCTGTTGCTTCTAACGATACCTAATGTAACGTTTACGCATTGCTTTTGAGTGTACCGAGTGACGCGCTTACGCACTACTTCTGAGGTTAAATGGGTACGCTCGATATGATTCCAGAAACAAGTTCACATTTGTATTGTTATCATCCTTATGCTATTCTCAAATCATTCATTACACTTTTCCGTTTTTAGTGTGTAAATTGACACTGATTACTGTAGGCAGACTAACGTCATAACTGGTAAATCATAAAAGCAATTAGTGTGATAATCCATTGGATGTGATAATTATGTGCTAACATTTGTTTACCAGTTATGTATCAATTATTTGCCAATTGATGACCGGTTGCCTACCTTTGTTAAACCGAGTGTATAGGATTTAAAAAGAGTATACCGATTGTAAATGTACCGTTAAATATTACCTATATTAAATACAAACAGCTGAAAAGACTGTCCATTAATTTTTTATTGACAAATTACAACTGTTAAAATGCTTTAGTAACATCATGAATAACAGAAATAATAACGCATGTTGTTCAAGGCAGCATTTTTCAAAACGCTTATATATGTGATAAAATTTCACATATGTAGCCGGTTGTACAACTGCAACGAAGACCGAAAATACAGCGCTTATCAAAGTCAGAGTGCACGAAATTGTCCGGCATTTCAAGGAGGATTTATTGACTACCAGAGTCAGTAAATGACCTTCAAGATCGATGAATGCAGAATGATATACCGCCGATCAAATTCGGTTAAAACCTGAAATTATTCAACCGTTTAAGGTCGAGCAGGGCTCTAAATGTATCGCTCATTAATTAAAAGAGTGCTCAGAAGTGTTCAGCCTCTCAATTTCACTGAGTGCCCGAAGATATATTGACTATCAACGTCCGTGAGCGCCCGGACGTGTGAAGCTCCAAACGTCGGAGATTGCCCGAAGATACTATTCGATTCAAGGCCAGTGAAACAGGTCGTTTTGTACCATAACATGCATATCAAAAACGGGGTTTTTATTGAGGAATGTGCCAACAAATAAATTATCTCATATTTATTAATGTATTTTTCTTCAGCAATACCATATTGCTCAATAATATTTTTTTTAAAGAAGCACTGATCAAATATCAATAATAAAGAGCCTGATGTGCATTGAATCATAAGGCGGACTATATCCTTGAGTTATTTTAATCACAAAAAACGCAGTGGAAAAATGCTAACAATCAATACAGAGTAAAGATACACATCTTTTATAATCCCTTGCGATAGGTTTGGGTATTTGAACACTAATTTATCCTTCACCGTTTGAGCAAACAAAAGATAACACATTGATACAATAGTTGAATATGTAATTCCAAATGTCGTACTTAAATTGTCATATAATAAATCGACATATTTTGCTTTGTTGAACTATTGCAATATTATCATTTGTTAAATGTTTTTACTCACTCAATACGTGAGTAAACTAATTATTCACTAATCTCAAAATACAACAACACAAACAGTTTAGGAATTGCAATGTATTTGGTGAACATGTCGAGACAAACAAAGGGGGTAATATCCAATCAATTATTGTGATATCTATTCTCATTATTCATGTAACAGATAAATAAATATATGTAACAAATGCAATAAAAAGTTAATACTACCTTTAACAGCGTTCATTTTAAATTGAAGTCCTCAAGACACTTCTCAACCTACATAATATGATAAACGCGTCTCATTACCTAACAATCTAACCTAGTTAACTAACTTGAAGGTCGCTATACCTAACTATCAAACCTAAATATCACAAAGGGTCTCTATCCTTGGCTATCTAAGCTTACTATCACAAGTCTCTTATCTTAGCTTAAAATTCTTGAATGGGCCTCTAGCTTTAGTACTATTGGCAACATATCACAAAATGGTCTCTAGACGAAGCAAGATATCACTAATGGGCCTTTATCCTAGGACATCCAAGCTTATTATCGCAAAAAGGCCTATATCCAAAGTTATCTAAACTTTAGCTCACAAAGTGCATTTTGCTGTAAGCTAAACATTACAAAAGTGTCTCAAGTCCTAGCTATATCTGCTAGCTATCATAAAAGGGCCTTAACCCCTGGCTATCCAAACCGAATATCACAAAACGACTTCAAGTTTTGGCTATCTAGCCCTTACTATCTAAGCTAAATATCCGAAAAAATCTAACCCCTGCTTCCAAAGCCAACTATCACAAAGGGTCTCTGTCTCTAGTTATCTAAGTTTTATATCAATAAAGAGCCTATAACCCTGGCTATCCAAACAAAAAATCACAAAAGGGCAGCTATCCCTAGCTATCTAAGCCAAATATCACAAAGGGGCAGATAGCCCTGGCTATCCAAGCCAAATATCACAAAAGGCATCTAGCCCTGGAATTTTAGCCAAATATTATAAAAGGGCAGCTAGCCCTGGCTATCCAATTCAAATATCACAAAAGGTCAGCTAACCCTGGCTATCCAAGCTAAATATCACAAAAGGGCAGCTAGCCCTGGTAGAGCATCTAGCCCTAACTTTCAAAGCTCAATATCCGAAAAGAAGTTTAACCCCGATTATCAAATTAAACTATGATAATCACAAAAGGGCCTCTATTCTGGTGATCTAAGTTAAATATCACAAAAGGGCCCATAACCCTTGCTATCCAAGCCTTATATCACAAAAGGGCAACTAGCCCTGACTATCCAAACCAAATATCACAAAAGGGCAGCTAACCCTGGCTATCCTAGTCAAATATCACAAAGGGTAACTAGCCCTGGCTATCCAAGTTACAAAACACAAAGGGCAGCTAGCCCTTCAAAGCTAACTAACACAAAAAAATTCTAGCCCCGGCTATCAAAATTAACGATCACAAAATGACCTCCATCCCTGATTATCTGAACTACATTCCACTAATGGGCCTATGACCCTGGCAATCTAAACAAAATATCACAAAAGGGCAGCTAGCCCTAGCTATTCAAACAAAATATCACAAAAAGATTTACAATTTGGCTATCCAAGCCAAATACCACAAACGGGAATATAGCCCTAACTATCTGAGCTAAATATCCAAAAAGAACTCTAGCCCCGGCTATCCAAACCAACTATCACAAAAGGGCCTCTATCCCTTTTTGACCTAAACTAAATATCACTAAAGGGTCTATAACCCTTGTTATCCAAACAAAATATCACAAAAGGGCAGATAGCCCTGGCTATCCAAGCCAAATATCACAATAGGGCAGCTAGCCCTAGCTATCCAAGCCAAATATCACGAAAGGGCAGCTCAAGCCAAATATCAGAAGAGGGCAGCTAGCCCTGTCTATCCAAGCCAAATATCACAAAAAGGGAAGCTAGCCCTGGCTATCCTAGTCAAATATCACAAAAGGGCAATTTTGTGTTCTATGTATCAATACACCTTTCCATAAAACGCCTTTAGAAACACACCTTGAAAATATATCACTCGCATTGACATTATGTGAAATGAAAGGTACTTCATAAACACACTTTTTTCTGAATCAAATGATGAATTGCTAAATATGCAAACTCATTATTTCGTAATGTTGATTGATTGTTTTTCATGATAAAACTTAGGGGTTTGAAAATGATAAATAAGACGTTTACATTTTCTATAAAGACAAATTTCATTATCCTTTCAAGTATCTTTCCAGAATATTGTGAAATATCAACCGAGTTTAAAATATTCAGAAAATAAATCTGCAATTCAGTCTATTTTAAACAATTTTCTTTTGATAACAACCAATACTTTTCATAATCACTGTCCGCCATTGGCTGGAACGAACAGCTGCGTCCGTGGAGAGGCGGTTGCTGCCACCGGTCTGGTAACTCCTCGGCCACGCCCGATACCCATGAAGTTGGTCGTTCCTTGCAGGTCCGCGGCACATTCGCTAACGAAGTACCCCTCAGAGCCGCATTTGAAACAGATGAGTGTCCACCCTGCACAAAACGTCCTTCTGCCAGAGATACGTCGCCTAGACCTTCCCAAAAATTTCGAAAAGAAAAAGGCTTTTCCCCAGCAGTCTCCGCCACCCATTCTGTTTCAGATTCCACAGTCCTTTTCAGCTGGTCAAAATTCTTGGTCGAAATACCACTGCAATTGTTATACCAAAGAACTGATTAAATTTATATATTCGCTTTCAGACATTTCCAAATAACTTCTTATTTCACCAAATACAAAACCTCGAGTGACGAAAACAAAATCGTTTTCCCAATATACCGACAAAAACACGAGGAAATAATGTTACAAGTGTCCCGCCAAACTAATCCACCTAAGTACTAGAGTACTACGAGTACTTGAACCAATTTCCTGAAATCCATAAAGTTTATATTTTTCAAAACGTGAATAATTGTATGTGTTCTAAAAGTGATTAGTTTTGGTATATCAATTAACAGTGATATTTACTATTTAGTATGGCTCTTTTTGTATTCGGAATCTGAACTGAATCTTAGTGATACGTGGTAGAGTCCAATACTGGCTGTAACACCAAGGGGAGGGAGTCCGCTTAATCACTTTTTGTTAATGATGATTTAAAAGAGTTCACTGAAGCAGAGTGTACTATATTGTCACTTTACTTATCATGAATAGCCACAAAACACTTGGTGTTGTTGTTCACTGAGTTCTCAACAATGTTTGTATAACCGTTGTCTTCAATCTTATTAGCCCTTATTGTTCTTTTAGGTCTTTGAGTTTTAAAAAATTGGTCAATGTCAATGGCTGGTTCGTGCCCTTCCGCCACCTTGTACAAAAAGATCAACCTCAGGTGTCTGCGTCTCTCCTGGAGGCTCCGTAATTGAAGGTTTTGAAGCATTTCGGAGACACAGACTTCTTGTCTTGATTTGTAGTCGCCTGTGATGAATCGAGCCCCTATGCGTTGTATGCGTTCTATCCCAGAAAGCGCTTCCGTAGACTAGTTTTGCACGGACTAAGGCAAGGTAGGCGTTCTTTCTGCAAGGCATGGGACAGTGCCGGAGGTTTCGGCGACGAAACCACAGGATAACAGATGATATGTTCTAGGATTTTTGATAACACACAAGTCAGAGAGACAGTTCGGTAGTTTTCTGCAGTATGACGATCGCCTTTTTGTATACTGGGGCTATGTTTGCATACCTCCAATTATCAGGCAGTTCACCGGAGTCAATGGACCTTTGAAAAATTGAAGATATTGCAGGGGCTAGCTCTTCAGCACATGTTTTAAGAATGATGTTAGAGAGCTCATCTGGACCAGCTGCTTTATTTGTCTTCATGTCTTTCAATGATTTCTTTGCTCAAGCTACTCCAATATGTATTGGTGGCATATCAGTAGAAATTCGTTTATTGGTTGATGGAATCTGTGTCCCTGGTCTTTCGTGAATACAGACTGAAACTGTTCTACTAGGATCTCTGCTTTCGCCTTGCAATCAGTAACGAGATTTCCTTGTCTACGAAGAGGTGTGATGCCAATGTAGTCTTTCTGTTTTGATTTTATGTAATTCCAGAATGGTTAAGGGTTTCTTTTTTGTAGACCTTCATTTATTACTTTGTTGATGTGGTCCCATTCTGTTCTTCTTATTTTCTTTTTACATTCATTTTGGAAGTGTCTATATGGACCCCAGTTTTAAGACTTCTTTGCTTTGATGTACAATCTGGGTTTTTTCTTCAACAATTTCTTTATTTCTTCTGTGATCCAAAGATTTTGTTGTTTATAGGATTTCATCTTGTGAAGGGTATGAGAAACAATGGCTGTTTGGAGTTTACCTTTAAAGATGCTCCATAAGGTATGGAGTGTACTACTTAGTGTTTTGGCCATATTTTGGATTTCTTATGTCAGTTTGATCAAGTCATTTTTGAGATTTTCCCAGTTGGCTTTAGAAAATGAATAGCTTTTACGAGGCTTCTGTTTTGTGTAGTAGGGTTTGGTGTCAGAATCAACGACTACAATATCATAGTCAGAAATCCCCGGCGTGGTGCTAGTTGATTTTATAAGGGATGGGTTTAAGGTGAAGACCAGATCTAGGATGTTGTTTTCCCTTGTTGGTTGAGTTTGGACCTGCGTGAAGTTGAAGTCAGTTGTAAGCTCTAGTAGGGCTTATTGGATCCATCTGTCCTGTGCTTCCTTTCTAACTGTGAGGGATTGCCAGTCTATATTAGGGCAGTTGAAACCGCCACATAAGATGATATGTGTTTCTTTGTTGAATGTTGCTAGTTCTAGAATTTTTCTTTATTCCGCTATATCTGATAGATTTCTGGGCGGCATATAGAATAATGAGACTAGAAGGTGTTTCTTGCCTTTCATTTTTACTTGGACCCAGTCTATTTCACAATTTGTTACAAGTTCTGGTTTTTCTTCAGTTATCATGTCCTAGTGGATTAATACAAAAACGCCTCCGCCCAGTGTACCCCGATCATGCCTATACGCTTTGTAGTTGGTTGGGAATGCTTCATTGGACTTTATAGCATCAGATGAGGGAGGTTTACCAGGTTTGTATCATTTTAGCCAAGATTCCACATCAGGTTAAATATATTCTAAAACTTCTTTAAAATCTGTGCTTTTACCACCTCTGATGCTTCTGCAATTAATATTCATAATACGCAGGTTTTTCTTCTCCGAGATGTTGAATAGAGATGCTGCGTCTGGTTTTGTTGATGAAGGGAAACGCTGAAAGCGGTCAAGTGTATTAACTGGACTGCTGATATGGAGCGGGCTGAATACGGACCCTGAAGTGAAGGAGTCGATTGATGAGTCTATGTGAGATAGTGGGTTATAACAATTTGTTGTGCTGAGTTCAAAACTTCTAAAAGTAAAGCTGGAAATGTAAATACTGTCACATTTACAACATAGCCACTGAACATGTTGGTGTCGTGCGAGTGAGCGGGGTGGTGCCAATTATCACAGCCATCACAGCAGAGAGCTTCTTTATGGTCCAATGTAACAGGAATGTCGCATAAGCCACAGGGGTAGATGTGTGCATTACCAGTGAGTCCTGGGTTAGACTCAATGTCTCCACAGAGTAGTTTCCAGAATCTATGTTTCTGGGTTCTCATGGATATTCCTGCCAGGGTGGATAATAAGTGGTTGTGGGGTGCAGGATTCCTTGACTTTGCAATGTTGACAATGATTGATGCGACGAGCACCAGTCCCATGACGATGTAAAAGCCGGCCATGTTTTTTGGATGGGTGGGGTTCAAGATGGCTTCCAGACACGTACGCAGCAGTTTAATGGACTTTTGACACATAAAGAGGGCTTTGTGACTTACAACCAACTTATAAAACATTGTAAAACACTGATTTGCACAGGTGAACACTTATAAACTAAGAAAAAAAGCGCGACTTGGTCTTCGCTCATGCGCACTCAATACCCAATGTTAATGTATCCACACATAGATACAGTAAATGCTAGTGTAATTTCCAAATGTCATAATTTGTCACGTAAACCTATTTGAGCGCTAGTTAACAAACTAGAGGTAAACTGGTACACATGCCATGGTTTACAATCGTTGATAAAATAAGTTAGTGGAAACTTAAAAGGCACACCAAGTAGCCTAAATTGTACCACAGTTCCTGGATAACTCTACACAACTAAACTCATCTCGATTTAAAGGCCTAGTTTAAGCCTTCGATAAGTGACCACCCCTCCCCCCAATCTGTGTACAGTACACACCATCTATGTATTGATTTTAATCTAATTTCCTTGTGCCCTCTAATCAGATCTCCGATCTGATTATTCTGATGTACAGTTTTGGAGGTTTTGTTATAGAAATAGTTCTCTGATTGATTTACGATATAATCTCCCTTTATTTCTCTTCCATATTATTATGCCGTCTTTACTCTTGATGTGCTCGCTTTTTGTTTACTTTGGCGCATACGTAAATGTAACCAGTAGACACACAGATATCGCTTTGAATAGCTAGCATGTATTAAAATGAGCTTATGCCCTTTTTAAACGCTTCCGCGATACCAACTCATTTTATCCGAGTTACTTGAGTGTAAAGCCGAACGAGTCTAAAGGTTGACTGCACATTAGCTTAAGCACTAGTCTACACGACTAGGAATTGTGATCTGTGTGAGACCAGGAATTGTGACTTGTGTGAGATGTAAGGCGGCCTAAGTGAACAGAAGTAAATGAATATCGATCCAATCTAACTAGCTCTTTTCAGTTGATCCTTCTGTAAGGTTCGATGTTGATAATTTATTTATTGAACAAAGGTTTGCATATCTGAGTTCACGTTGTTCCAACATATTATACTAAATATTGAGCAATACACCCTTGCTCTTACTCCTTTATGCTCATTTACAGGTACTGTTCTTGAGGCTCATTGACTGTACATCGTATACGTCTTCACAACGCCAAACAACTTTTCTGATTTACTTTCTATTTCAATCCCAAATACGATTCTAATGGTTATAAGTGCACAACGCTAGTTGTACTTGCAATATCTATTAATTTATATTTATTTAAACTAATCATATATCACTCAACTTTACTTAACGTAGTGTATCGGTTTAAATGTTTAAAATTGATTAAGTTTAAATTGTTATATTCAAATTAGTAATAAAAAAAAACATGTTAAAGAATGAACTTGACTTATTAGAGTTATCGGTGAAAAGTACCTTTTTCATATATAAGCCCATGCCTGTCTAAATAATGCTTTATTGTCTCATAAAACACTTAAAACCCTAGATTCGATTAAGAACTCGAAAATGTTTATATGAGTTCGTTGGTCATTATCTGTTAACTAAGATGTATACGTTTTAAATTCAAGGAGCCTCTATTTGTTGAAATTGTACATCACGATATAATATTTAGAATGACGTGTTTGGAAATATGATGCGCAAAGCTTTGTTCTTGTAAAATAGATATCAGACAATATCAGACCTTACGAGTTGATCATTACTTTAAGTATTCATTATACATAAAGAAGCATGTTTTGGATTACCTATATTCGCTAGTAGTGGGATGACTTTACCTCCATATTCGAACAGATAGGTAAGTTATCATATTTAATATAAACAATTTGTATTTACTGTTGTCTTAAACTAACACGAATGCGTTTTCTTTCAGTACATGATTTCATAAATACAAACTTATCAAACGTTTTATTTTTCTGGTCGTGTTTACTTGGATCGTTTTATATAACAAAAACATAATTGAGCTTAACTCCTTAGCAAACACGAGATGAAATGGAATTCGCAAGATTCGTGTAGACAGTGACGATTGCAGTGAATCAAATAAGCTTGTGCGGGTTTGTCTTTGTCATTTGGCTACTGCGTTTGTTTCTGTAGTTTATCATATAAATATGTATCTCATACAACGAGTTAGTATAATATCTTTTCGTTTTTCGTTAATTCGAATTTTATGAAATATGTACTTAAAATAGATATAGAATTATATAAAGCTTTCCATAACTATACAATTAAAAGTACTAAGAATAATTGAACGATAACTATTCTTTTGAACGTCATTGAACCAAATTATACATTTACTATAACATAATGTTGTTGAAGCTTATATTTATTATGCAATTTGACCTCCTCAAACATAAGCAAGGTTTAAGGTGCTACGTTATAAAGAATACTGACATGCTTGTAAATGTAGGTAAAGCTGCGGTATAAAATCTTTTTAAAGATGTGTACGTGCGTTCTCTATAATATCGTTAAATTGGTGTTACACACAGTTCAAAATTGTTGTTTGTCTAACGTCTCACGTAATCTTATAAATCTAAAGTAAAAATGTTCTAAAACTATTTAGCAAAGACAATACAATACTAAACGCAAACTAGACCAACGGATCAATCTAATTAGAGGCCAAGTTAAATGGCAAAATGTAAACCTATCTTTACGACCACAATATGAATTAGTTTAATTCTGACACAAATAACATTCCGCTAAATAAAGACGAGGACCAGCATTATCAAGATCTAAACGATATACAACTGACATTGAAAAGGTTTATAATAGGATCAATTGGTGTCTTAATAGACTGCAGTCTGATTGTAATGCTATATTCATGTTTACTTGATTTAGTATTGGAAGCGTTTCGTTTAGTAACACGCAATGGTTGAAATCAAAACACAAAGATTACTTTAATATTCATGTTGAAATTTAAATCAAATAAGTAGGAATACATCCATAATTTTAGCAGTCATTTTTTAATTAAATGATAAATCAAGTTTAAACACTGGCTTTGGTTTTCATTTTTACCTTTTGAAAATTACCTTATGAACTTTATACCCTACAAAAGAGGATGAATTTATAAACAATCTAATTATTCACAGACAATCAAGGTCATTTCTTCCAGTTCAATATCATAAAATACAATAATGAATATTATGAAATATATCTTGGGAACTCAAAACTGTGCAGGAGGAGGTATTTCAATATAGATTCTGAAATACTAATAATTAAGAAAAAAACGGTGTTGAAATTCCCTTTCACAGATGCTTTGATAGAGCTTTTCAAATGCACTATTTGCGGAATCTCTACATTAAAAGATATCTAGATGATGTACAAGAACGACGGGTTCCATACGTAATTTCCCTACAAGCAATAGGGTACATATATACACCTACACGGCTACATATTCATGTGCATACACTCTACCCATGCAGATATAGCTATACCTTAATCATATCATATTTATGCAAACAAACACTTTAGTAGAAACATATACATCTTTAACGTTCCATTAGCACAACCATGCACTCTTCTCACACACACACGCACAAACGCACACACATACACATACAAGCACACACGCACACACACACGTCGTTGCCTTTTTATACACATACATCCTTCTCGCAGTATAATACACATACTTACAACGGTGCATAATAATGCCTAAAAACCCAACATACCAGTCCTACAACGCTGCATATCGGTACACACACACACATCCTTCTAGTACAAACAAACACATACCTACAAAGTTTCATACTGAATCACACACTACCTACTCAAACAAACATACACAATCCTTCATTGTTGTATATTGATGCACAACCACCCTTCTCGCGCAAACATACACACGCATATTTAGCTGCATATCGATCACTGACCCTACAAGCAAAATCATACACAAACCTACAACGTTGCATATCGATACACAAACATCCTACTCGCGCAAACATACACACGCCTACTTAGCTGCATACCGATCACTGACCCTACTAGCACAATTAAACACACACCTACACGGTTGCATATCGATACACAAACATCCTACTCTAACAAATATACACAGACGATGTACATTGCATATTGATGCTCAAACACAGTACTAGCTCAGCATACATAGACTACAAAGCTGGATATCGATACACAAACATCCTACTCGTACAAACATACACATACCTACAACGCATATCAATAAACACACAAACAACCGCACAAGCATACACAATCCTACAACGTTGCATATTGATGCACAAACTCTCTACTTGCACAAACAAAGACACACCTACAAACGCGCATATTGATGAAAACACACGGTACTCGCTTAAACATACACATTCCTTCAGCTTTACGTTTTGATGCTTATACATCCTACTAGCACAATCTCACACAAACACGCCTACAACGCTGTATTAAACGGCATTGTTTTAGTGTTCTATGTCTTTGGCGTTTACCCTGTCTGTTAAACTGGGTTGATGTTTTAACTTCAAGTAGTTATTTCTGTAGGATTTCATATAAATATTGTACACAAAACACGCAAATGTGATAGTAAGCAATATAATAAATGTTGAAAATGCGTTTTGTGGACGTGCTCCGGGTATGTCGAAGGACGTTGCTATGGACACTGATATAACAGTGAACACTATTGTTTTATTTTCTTTCACGCCTTACATGTCTGCTTAAATCCCGAAACAAGTTTCGCCCATACAGATGGATTCCTTTAAGCTGAAGGTTATAGCTTTTTGTAAGGTATTGAACCACGGGCTTTTATGCTGAAGGTTAGGGCAAGCAGTAAGGTTTTGATTAAGTTGCCTTTAAGGTGAAGTTTGAGCTATGAAGTTTTGCTATGATCCTCGTGACTGTAGGCTGAAACAAATTTACGAAATTAGGCCATGTACCTTAAAGATAAAAGTCTGATCATTTAGTGTGTATGTTTTGGTGCATTTAAGGTAAAGATTAATTCATGCAGTTAGGCTTTGGTAAATGTGTCTTTAATCAGAAGGTTGTGGCATGTCTTTGATCCATATGCCATAAAGCTGAACGTTTGAGCATGCAGATAGGCCTTAATCTTTTCGCATTTAAGCTGGATGTTGATTTATGTAGTTAGCTGTAATTCGTGTGCCTTTAAGTCTATGGTTGGAGCATGTAAGTAGGCTTTGATACGTATGCCTTTAAGCTGAAATTTTGGGCATGTAGCTATGCTTTGAGTCATATGCCGTGAAAATGAAGGTGAGGGCTTGTTTTGGCTTTGCTCTAGGTGCCTTTGAGCTGAGTATTGAGTTTTGTAGTAAGGCTTTGATTCATGTAACTGTACGCTTTAGAATTTGGTGAATGAAGTCAGGCGATGATATATGTTCCGTTAAGCTAAATGTTGGGTCATGTAATAAGGCGTTTTACCCATGTAAAATAATGCGGAATGTTTTGGCATGCCTATAGTCTTTAACCCAGGTGCTGTTTAACTGAAAAATGGAACATGTAGGTTGGGGCATGTATCTAGGCATTGGTGTGTGTGCCTTTAAGATTAGGTCTGGTGCGTGCAGTTTGGATTTGATATTAACCTGAATGTTAGGGCATGCTGTATTGCTTTGATCTGAGTGCCTTTATATCTAAAGTTGGGGCATGTACGTAGGGTCTGATACGTGTGCATTCAAGCTGAAGTATTCAGCATGTATGTTTTGATCAACGTGTCTTTAAGCTAAGGTTTGGGGCATGCACTTGAGTTTTAATTCAAGTGCTTTTGAAGGGAAGGGCTTGTATTTATTATCTGATCTAGGTGCAATTAAGCTGAATGTTGAGTTATGTAATAAGACTTTGATGCATGTTCATGGGAGCTTAAAAGTGTGTGCATGCAGCCAGGCATTTATGACGTTCTTGTATGCTAAATGCTGGGGCATGTAGTAGGACGTTCATCATGTGCCTTTAAGCTGTAGCTTGAAACATGTAGTTAGGGCTTGATTCACGCGCCTTTAAGCTTAAGGTAAGCGCAAGTAGTTGGGCTTTGATTCGGATGCCTTAACGTTGGGGTTGGTAGTAAGTATTTGTTACACATGCCTTTAATATGAAGTTTGAGTTATGTATTTAGGAATTGATCCATTTGTTGGGGCATGTAGCTAGGCTTGTATCCGTGTGCTTTTAATTTTAGGGTTGTAGCATGTAGTTAAGTTTTGATCCAGGTACATTAAAGCTGAACGTGTGGGCATCGAGCTAGCATGATCCGCGTGCCTTAAATCTGAGACTGAATTTACCTAGCTAGGCTTTGATCAATGTACCTTCCGGCTGTAAATCGGGTATATAGTTAGGCTTGTGTTGAAGTGCCTGTCAGCTGAAACTTTAGTTAAAAAGTTATGCTTTGATCCATGATCCCGTAATCTGACGGTTGGTGCATATGCAGGTAGGCTTTGATTCGTGTGCCTCTAAGCTAAATGTAGATTTATGTACCTCAAACGTCACCTTAAAGACACGTAGATCAGCGGCTAACTACACGATGTTTTATGAATACCAGCCCAGGTGCCTACAAGCTGAAAGTAGTCGCATGTACTTAGGCTGTAACCCCAGTGCATTTAAGCTAAATGATGGGAAAAGTAGTTAGGCTTTGACCCAGTTGCCTTGTATCTGAAGGTTCTGGCATTTAATTGGGACTTGATTCAAATGTATTTCACTTGAATGCTGGGTTCTGTATTAGGCTTTGATACACGACACTTTAAGCGTAAGGTTTGGCATGTAATTTGAGTGACTATAGGCTGAAGTTTGATATTTGTTTTCAGGCTGTTATCAAGGAACATTTAAGCAAGAAGGTAGTAAAAGCAATAGCATGTGTTGAAAAAAAATGAATAGTATGTTCGGAATAATATTTGTTGTATCTAGTTATTTCCGCTTGTGTATTCGTACCATACTGTTTCCTTTTATACTCATTACTTTATTTTATCAAAAATAAGTTGAAAACGTCATTTCAGACCAAACAATGAAACATCTTCATGTGGGCTAAGGCTATTTTCAACTCAAAGAAGTTACGAGGTCACATTATTTATCATGACGCTATTCACTTGATAGTCTTTTTGGCGAAAATGGCGAAAATAACTATTTAAAAACTCGTATTTAGATTAACTTAAGTCTTGAAAAAACATTTCTCTATTTTGTACATGTAACACATGCAACACAGTGCACAGTCAAAGTTTATAAGTTATGTTGCCTTTTGAAAAAAAATGCTGACAGTGCTCATCTATGTTGTAAAACATATCGTTTTTAGATGTTTAACACAATTCTAACCGAGATCCGCAATTTTTGAAAAATTATTTAAACCATTTCTATGCTTCATTTCTTTAAAAACTACACACATCAATGAATTCTCTTTTTGAAATAATACTGTTTAATTGTTAAGGGAAGTAGCTGCGTCGGAAAGTCGGAAAGTATTTACATCTTCAAACAATGCGTTCAGGGAATACATCGATCAAAGATCCAATTTAGTGTGGCCTTACTATAAGCTGCGTTTATTTACAGGTCAAAGACATGTCTGATGCAGGAATTATGTTCGACGAGAAAGAACAGAAAGGACGGGATTACTTTACACAATTGCTTTTCACCATTCAAAGCCCGTGTACTTGTTGCTTAGAAAAAAACTCTTTTAAAGTACGTCCTAGATTCGGGTACAACACTTGATATATTTTTGCAGTCAAAAAACAAGAAATTCTTCTTTGGGGAATTGGACTACAGAGAAAGAACGATTTTTTCCCTCAAAATGGATCCGGCACGGATTTGGAGACATGGGATGTACAGATGTACTGGCTGATATTAACCAAAATTTTACAAAACGTGACGTCGACACAAAAACACGACATTGAAAATGTGAAAGATATTCGAAACAATTTATGCCACCTCCCAAATCCAAAGCTGAATGAAGATGATTTTAAACTTTATCACAGACAGATTACGACATTTATCGACGAAGCAGTAAAGTTTATCGCTGATGAAGCTTTCGATACAAAAGTCAAAAGTGGTCTAAAAGAAGTGGCAACTCCACTTCAGAAAACAGTTTTTGACATAGTAAAAACCGAACATCGCTTTTATCAGGGAGGAACAACAATCATGGAAAAAGTACATGCAAGTACGTCATCTTAACTTGATGTTTTGATACGTTTCGCACCGCGATTTTAACATAAGACATTTTATAGGAGCTTTTTATGAGAACTACTACCATAATGTCTTATAAATTTTGATCGAAATTTTGAACACCTAAATGCATATTGTACAAACTGTTGGCCTGCATTTATAAAGCCTCATATTAGTAGAACTAAGACATCATATTATTTATATAAAACTTAAATGTGTACGAATTTGATTAAACTTACCTTAATCCGATATTCAGCTGTAAACCATGCCGGCGCAAACCAGATTCCAGATTTGACGAACAAGGTTCTGGAAATCAAGGAACTTCTTTTCAGCCGCTTTTCAAGTAAAGAATTAAAGCGGATGTGGGCACCAGGTATTCTTTTATATTTAATCAGTTTTCAATCTGCAAAATATACTGCTCCAAAAATTTTCAGGAATAAACACGTTTAATTTCTTTAGTTTTACTTTACTCTACAAAACAAGTTTCATTCCACCCCAAATTCATATTTTGTTTTGAACATTTTGAAAAATAAGATAATGTTCAAAATAAAAATAAAAATATGTTGATGGCGAAGAAATGAAGTCCTGTTGTTTCTTTTAGTGTTAGTTCTTATTAAAACAATTATACCATGGTACAATGAAATATGCATTTCCTCAGATATACATACATACGATGTCATCCATTAAAACGTTCTACAATTAAACTAATATGAATTATAGCATTTAATTAACGTTAGAAGATATCGTGAGGTCTAAATTAATCAAACATGCCATTTTCAGTACTACATATACATAAAATATACAAGAAAACAGTACGAATCAAATGGCATTTAGGTTAATAAAATGAATATATACATAAAAAATATGTCTGCATACATATAGATAACAGTCATATATTTCAAAGACAACTCTATTGTTTGCCTTCTTTGGTGGACAATTTAATCCACCCGTGAATCTATTAAGATGTCAAATTTAGGATGTCAACACGGTGTTGATATTGAAAAGATGACACCAAACAACAGTTGCATTTTAAAAGAAATTTCTCTTCAAGTGGGAAAACAAATTTCTTTTGAAAAAAATATATTACTCATTTTACAAGAAGCCGATATTTTATTGGATATATTTAACACCAATATCTAACCGATTTTAAATTAAAATATATTGTTACATTTTCCAAAAAATGGGTAAATCCATTTCATGAAACATTATCTTTGCGATTTTTTAAAGTCAGTTTTAAAACCTAACGCGTAGCATCCGTATATTATGTATATTGTTTTTACACACTTAGTCCAATTTGGATATATATTATGAGATGCATCCATGTTGTATCGGATGCGTAGTTGCAGTTCATTCCTCAACATGTGATTACTAATGTATTCATTGTGTTTCAGACGAGTCCTCTGTTACGATGAAAATGCAGAACTTATCTGTAAACGAAGAAGAAGATCTGTCAATCTCTCTGGTTTATCTTTTAACGAAAGAGATTAATCTTTTAGAAAGAGGGGATGATCCCTTGCAAAAATTTTTGTCTAGAGCTGTGCAAAGAGCCTTAACAAAGTTCAAGCAATATGGTAGGTATAATAGCTTAAATAAATACAGTTTGCAAAAAATCGAAGTCTATTTTAAAAAATGCATTATATTTCTGTCGATCACGTTGGTTTCGAACGTTCAATATACTAGTTTATGTTTTAGGCACTTTGACAAAGGTTCTCCGTGGAAGCGTCGTGTTCTTTATACAGTTATCGTTCGTCAATTGCTACGATGATATGCTTTCCGGCAGACTGACAACATAATTTAAACCATTGGAAATGGAGTTGAAGAAACGTCTTCAAAGACCAAGTCTAGAACTGGATGTGATCATTAATACCAATGAAGTCCAGCACTTTCTTCAACATTCTTGTAAGTCACAATTTTATAACTGTTTCAGTATTATATTACAATATACCAATGATGTGTATCTTACTGCATTACTCATTTAATGTATTACGTTACTCAATATATGCATATGCTTGATAAGCAAACAAAATTAAACAATAAAACAACGGACAAGCCCAGTAATAAAACATATTCCAAAACAAGGTGTTAGAGGCATAAAACTAGCGCCGAAAATACACAGAACGAGGGGGACACAATCTTTAAACAACACTAAGAGTTCACGCATGCATCAAAATGTGTTAAAATGTATGTTACTGCCAAGGCTACCGCCTTAAATGTTTAACATGATCAATAAATTCAGCCATGGACTCAATGGATTACCTGAGTACAACGAAGGTTGATCCTTTGAAATAACAGTTTTTTGCGTCACTACATTAAAGAAAGGAGAAAAGGGTCGTCACAACGCTGATCTCAATCGTAAAGTGTCAATAGTGTCATGTCCTAAACGTTGGTCAACGAAAGTCGGAGATAGTTGAGATTAAAACGCTTTTATTTTCTTTTATCTTTTTTATCCAAGTCCGAAAATATTCTTCAAATAAAATCATTAGAAATAAAAATGCCTTAAAAGTGGACATTTGAATAAAGAATATTTAACAGAAACGTTTGTTCAATAATTTTCATATATTTTGTTACTATAATGCTAACAGTAAGGAAAGATGTAAGCAAAACTGAACCCTTTTGTTTTGAACATTTTTTTTTTATTATATTCCTTTCTATGAACTGAGATTCGTACGTTTCATTATTAATTTAGGGATATGGATTCTTTATATGTTTTGGCACGTTTTAATTGTTTCAAAATGAAGCAAAAACCCACAGGTGTCATTATATGTTCATTGTTTAAAAAGTTTTCTTAAAAATTAGTATATGCAAGTGTATTTGAACGTGTAATTTTCTATCCGTCACTAAATACAACTCTTTTATTGAATACTTATGTGAAAAATTATAGAAACAAGCTCAGTAGCAAAAATTTAAATATAAATTCCGATTAATGGCAGCGAGTAAACGCCAAAGACATAGAACACAAAAACAAAAAATCACAAACAAAAAACATGGAACAACAGCAGAAAACTCCACAAACAGCACAGTGCATATATACTATATATAAAAACTAGGTAGTTTATCAAGGAATGTTAGGTACCGTCTTGGAACGGTCTGTAAAATGTTAATTTACTAGGAGTTTAACCCAGTTTACGTGCACAAACCACACTCACTAAACGAATTCTACTCAAATGGGTTTTCTATCTAAAATTGTTATATACGAGTAGAAGTCGACTGCTATTCATGAGTAAAACAACGATATTGTCTGCTTGAACCAAAAATTATCTTCTTTGTAAATGTTTTGTTTGGTAAACAATTAAGTAATTGCAATACCTTTGAGAGAGAGCCAAAGGATTCCCAAAAGCTATATTTGCTTTACCCAAAAATGGTATTATACTCAACCACATTCATGCATTCAGATCCACACTTTCTGATTACTCATGATAGTTGGGTATTTTTAAAGCATATACGTGCATTCTGTAATTCCTTTTACAGTGCAACTGTTAAAACAGTTGGATGCTGGTTTAGACGTGGACCAAGAGCCAACCTCCGACAAAGGTAAAAATCGTATACACAATTTTACATTACAGTAAAAATAATTAAAGAAACACATTTTGAAATATTTGAGATGATTACATTGTAGAATGACAATAACATTATATATATATATATATATATATATATATATATATATATATATATATATATATATATATATATATATATATATATATATATATATATATATATATAAACACTGTTGTTTTTAAAGCTATAATTAAAACAACAGCTGTGATGTATGATTGCTGTTTTAGTTTATCTTTAGATACAGATGAAAAATTAAACAATTCTTACAGACATTATAACTACATCTGTCGAATACAACTTTAATCAAATACATATCATCAATACAATAAGATATCTACAGATGTAATAATAGAATGTTTTAACTGTTGCTAAAAGTACAACCTTTAACCACTTGATGCGCCATAAATTATTGACTTGCTTAAAAACCACAAGGTTATATAAGTACGCATAATATATCCATTGCAATCCACTTTATTTGTCAAAACCCGCTTCACCTAAAGGTATATTTTCTTGATTTATTGTCAAAGAGGTTTTGATTTTATTTAATATGTTAGACCTAGTACACAGGAACATGTAATTGCATTAATGTACATTCAGAATGAGTCTTCTTTTATAGGACGCGCTGAGAGCTCGCGTACCCGTATATACTTTTAGAAGTTAATCGTAGACATATGACGACCTTTTGCACGTCATGTTTACAGCATTCTAATGCCTGAACTGTGTTTGAAAAAAGAGCCTAAAGCCATACCATTGAACTGCAACAGGGACACTTTACCAAGGTGATTTAAGAAAATACCTTTATCACCCACGACGATCAATTTATCTTCGATTTCTATTTAATACTTTCTCCGATTTACAACGATGAGTATTATCATACGTAACTTATTAAAATGTGCTTTTTGACCGAAAAGACAAAAAATTAATTTGGATAATCCCTCGTATATATTAAATTATGTAATAATCATATGTGTTAACACACATTCACCCCATAACGAGTATATATAGTAACTTAACTAGAAGAAACGAAAATTCTGACTAATTGTGTTGCAAACAAGGCAGATATAACGTCAAAATAAAAGCCACTGTCAGTTGAATGATAGTCATATTTAAAAATTAGCACTAGTGATGACACATGCCATCCTAATGTATTCGTTGTTGAAGGTTTCAGACTATAACATGAAGTACGACCTGGTAAAGAATGTTCTATGCTACACTGAATTAGTTTAATTAGTATTCGAAAAATATTGGATATAAGTTAGAACAAATACCACACTTCACACGGTATGGTATAATTTGACTTATTATAAACTATTTTTTACGGCATTGCCATTCTCAATCGTTTCTCAAAAATAATTTAATATTAAACTATCGATATAATTCAGGCTATGGGACTGGTAATGAAAACCACCATTCTCTCTCTCTTTTATCTCACACGCACACACACACACAAACACACACGCACGTACGCACGCACGCACACACACACATGCACGCACGCGCGTGCACACACACACACACACACACACACTCGGAACTTTCTACACCTTGTGTTGAAAGTACGTCTACTGAACATTTTGCCATTTTCTACCTCTTGACCATACGGGTTTCTACGAGATATAGTGTATAACTATAATCTTACCCATTGATTTAAAATAAGAAAGTAGCTTACTGTTATTAACATATTATTTAGATATACTTGTGAAAACAAAATTGATCACGAGACGCTTCTTTCTCGCTTAGAACATCACTTTGGTATCACAGGGACACCACTTACATAGATGAGGTCCTACCTCAGTGATCGCTTTCAGACAGTAGCCATTAACGGTGAACTCTCGGACTCAGTGCTGATGAAGTACAGCGTACCCCAAGGGTCTTTTCTTGGCCCCAAAGACTATACAATGTACACAAAGCCTGTTGGAGCTATTTGTAGAAAACATGAATTGGACAACCATTTCTATGCGGACGATTCGCAATTATACTTCAAACCATTAAACACGATTTAAAATGACGAATCTGTCAATCGCATTGAACACTGTCTGAATGACATAGTGAAATGGATGAACAACAACATGCTAAAGCTAAATGCGGACAAAACAGAATTAATCATATTCTCATCTGAGCACAACGCAAAAACAGTTTCAAATGTTTCCCTCACAGTCGATGGCTCTATAATCAAACAATCACCAAGTGTTAGGAATCTGGGCGCTTATCTTGACTCAAACATGAAGCTGGATCAACACGTCAATAGTGTTTGTAGGAATTCTTAGGCACAATTGCGACACATTGGCCATATAAGACCTTATCTAACACTGAACGCAACCAAATATCTGGTAAACTCTCTTGTTACATCTCGCATAGACTACTGCAATGCTCTCATGTACGGTGTTCCAAAGCAGATATTAAACAAACTACAAACTGTTCAAAATACTGCAGCTAGAATTGTTACGAGGACAGCCAGGTACAACCATATAACCCCCGTGTTACGGGAACTCCATGTGCTCCCTGTGCAATGCAGAGTAGAGTACACAATTCTAGCAAACACATTTAAAGCGCTCTATCGAACAGTTAGTACGGTATCATTGCCCAGTTTATTGCGTTCTTCGATTCGATAAAACTGTCGGTTCATCATTCAAACGTAAGGTTTGGAAATTCGATCAAGGTGATTATGTAAAACTAAGGAACCTTATCTCTAACTTTGACTGGAAGTCTTGTGTGCACACATATATCAACATATATACCGATAATTTCACTAATCACTTCATGGCTATGTGTGAGACCTGCATACCTACAAAGACTGTTGTAATTCGCAATAAAGACCCCCCTTGGTTGCACAATGAAATCTGAAAATCTCTTCGACAAAGACGGCGCGCTTATAGAAACTAATAGAAAGGCAAAACGTGTAAATTCCAAACACCAATGGTGTATATACAATCAAATATGAAATCATGTTACCAACCTTGTTCGATCTGCCAAGCTATCACATTATGAACAACTAGCTACACGACTCAAGGAAAAAAAACATCCGACTTTTGGAAAACCATAATGAACTTTGCTATACCAACAATTTCATCTAAAGAAATCCCACTACTTAGCAATAACGGCATCATCTACGAATCAGATACAGACAAAGCGAACCTACTTAACACATTCTTTCAATCTCAGACTCAATTAAATATACCAAACAGGCCACTTCCTTCCTCCATTGATACTGTTAATCCAAAACTACAAGACTTTGTTATTTCACTTCAAGACGTAATTGATTCAATAATGGTTCTTAAAACCGGCAAAGCAACTGGACCAGACTTTATAAATAGCTTTGTGCTGAGGGAAGTAGCAACTGAAATTTCTTACCCACTTCGTGACCTTTTTAATACCTCACTTCGACTTAGTAAAGTACCATGTAAGTGGAAGCTAGCTCATGTCTGTGCTATTAATAAGAAGTCTGACCCCCAAGGTGTTGGAAATTATCGTCCTATTTCCCTATTAAGTGTTGTCAGTAAGGTTCTTGAAAGAATTTTGCATAAGTATATGTTCAATTTCTTGCGTCAAAATGACTATCTAACACCATTTCAATCTGGTTTTGTTCCTAAAGACTCCACTGTCAACCAGCTTGTATCGATCTATCATTATTTTTGCCTCGCTCTAGATGAAGGTAAAGAAGTAAGAGCAGTATTTTGTGATATTTCGAAAGCTTTTGATCGAGTATGGCATGACGGTCTAATCCATAAACTTCGTGAAAGTGGCATAACCGGTTCCAAATTGTTATGGCTTTGTGATTATCTCAGCGAACGTAAACAACGTGTTGTTCTTTCTGGTTCTATGTCTGATACGGCTACAATATCAGCTGGAGTCCCTAAAGGCTCCATTCTTGGGCCTCTGCTTTTTCTTATCTACATTAATGACGTTGTATGCGATATACAATCACATATACGGCTATTCGCAGATGATACAACCTTGTACTTAATAGTCGAAGACCGCGTGCTTGCCACGCAGCAACTTACTGATGAGCCAGAAAAAAATCATGCGTGGGCTGACAGATGGCTTGTAACATTTAATCCTGCGAAAATCAAATCGCTACTTTTCACTAGGAAGTCTAATACGCAAGTGCACCCCTCAATATTCATGAATAATACCCAACTATACGAAGTTACAACTCATAAACACTTGGGCGTCACTCTTTCTAGCACAAGCTCCTGGCACGATCATATTCGATCCATCAAACAGAAGGCTTGGCAGCGAATTCACTTCATGCGATCATTTAAATACGTTCTTGATCGTTAATCGCTTGAGGTTCTGTATTTCACATTTATTAGGCCTTTGTTGGAATATGCCGATGATTTCTGGAATAATCTGACTCAAGCTGATGAGGATGACTTAGAAAAAGTACAACATGAGGCGGCCACAATTATATCGGGTGCAACTCGACAAGTATCTCTAACCAATCTTTATGTTGAAACTGGAATCGAACCACTCAAAGAAATGCGAAGTAAACATAAACTTATCCTATTTTACAAGATGTTTCACTCCCTTGCACCAGCATATCTAACTTCACTGATTCCAACAAGAGTTGGCGATACTACTTCGTATAACCTTCGAAATGCAGATAACCTTCGGAACATTTCATGCAAATTACAGTCGTTGGCGAGTTCATTTCTGCCATCAACTATATCCGCATGGAACGCACTCCCGGAAGAAATTCGTTCATCGCCATCCGTACCTTCTTTCAAATACAAACTTAATAAGAACACCAAAACAATTTCCTGACTTCTACTACGAAGGTGACCGCAAATCCTGTGTCAATCACGCGAGGTTACGTATGCACTGTAGCAATCTTAATGCACATCTATTCTCAAAAAATATTGTAAACATTCCTAATTGTCAATGCGGTGAAATTGAGGATACCTTTCACTTTTTCTTCACCTGTCCATTATATAGCGTCCAAAAAAATCATCTGATTGTTCAGTTATCCACCGTTGGGCAATTGTCTCTTCAGCTGTTACTCTTCGGATCGAAGGAAGCCTCATATCAAACAAACAAACTTATCTTTGGTAGCGTCCAGAACTATATACGCCAATCTTAACGTTTTTGAGTACACATTCTGCCAAACCTTATCCCAATCCCGACCTGACCAGTGCCTGTACCACCTCTCTCGTTCAGCTTCCTTTTATTCTATCGTTATATCTTCCTCCTTCTAACTAAATGATTTCAGACTAAAACAACTTGTTTTACATACCATAGTTTACACAATACGACTATAAGACTATATTTATTCGAGTCACCGCAACTTGCGCACTAGCCTAAGCAGCGTAAATGACCTACAGAAGCGAGACATAGTATAAGCCTTAAGGCTTTCTTCTCAATTCTGTTAACATTTATGCTCAAATTTGTAAAAAAAACTAATTGTAAATAGTATATCGAAATAAATATTGTTTAAACCAAGCGCTCCATGGCCAATCGCCTGCGTACATTGTGGACATGTTAGAAATATACAGAGCATCCAGAACTATGAGGTAAAAAAATAAGTCATTGACGTTAGTTGTAGTAAATGTCGGATGGCGCGTAATGGTGACAGAAGTTTCCAGTCAGCATCAGCTAAGTTATGGAATGCCCTCCCATCTGACATCAGAAACTGTAACACCTTGAACAATTTTAAGAAGGCTCTGAAAACACACTATTTTATACAGTATTATCGACGATAAGTATTTTATTATCTTATTTCCGAGTGCATAGATCTATCCAGGATTTAACTGCTTGTTGTTACTTTATCTTTAAATTTTATTGGTTTTCACTAACTCTGAAATTATTATTTTATTATTTTATAGTTATATTGTACATATGTACTATGCATAAACACTTTGTTTTAATTGACTAGCGTTAACATTGTTATAAGCATTTTAGTTTGTCTATTGTTTTATACTACATTGTTAAGCCCTTTTGAACATATTTTATGTATGAAAAGAGTGCTATAGAAATATGGTATATAATAATAATAATAATTATTATTATTATTTAATATTTCGTTATCTTAGATATTTTTAATTGAAAATCACTAAGAACATATTTTTCTTTTACATTTGTCTTGAATATATAGTGATTTTGACATACTGTTTTAATATTGAAACACGCATGTTTTCAGTAAGTGAGATATAAGCAAAGTATTCAAAACTACTAAAGCTCTGTGAAAGGCATCTTTGTAATGCAAATATCCATGTTTTATGCCTGGAAGTAAAATGTACCGATGCTGTTCCAATCTATATGATTATCTTGCCCATTCTCGGCACCCCAACGTTTCATAACCTATATATCATATAGGCTATGATACGCTGTGGTGCTTAGGATGCCATGACACTGATTTTCACAATCTATTCTGAGTTAGTTATTGCCTATTACAGGGGATCGTTGTATTAAGCAGTGATTTCAATGGCAAAGAGCAAACATCAGGCGCTTCCGTACACAAAAACAAGATGAATGTGAAAATAACTTGTTGATTAATTAAACAGGACCGCGGAAAAAAAATGATGACTTTATGACATTTTACTGGGCTATATGATAATGACAAAGGGTTCCTACCAGTCATTTACTTGTCTTGTTTGTCTATTTCTAATTTCCAGCAGATGAAGAATAATAAAACAACACTTTTGATAAAGTTATACTTACTTGTAAGCCAACATCTAAAATAGGAATGTCTACATAATGTTATTATTGGATAATATTCTAAATTGGTACTAGTATTTTACTTTTGCTTTAGTCTTTAGGCAAACACAATGGGAGCGTATTATCAACGATCGTACGAAAAATCGTATAGTAAGTGTTTACGACAGGTTTACGATTTTAGCTACGAGCGTCTGATCAAGCCTGTCGCAAGTACATCAGTTGTTCGTAACCTTACGATGATAGGCAGTTAAAGCGAGCTCTTCAAACGGAGGTATTTTATCTGATGTTTGTTGTCTGCTGTCTTATGTCACTTTGACGTAAACAAATTGTAACTGTCAGATGATGTCTTTAACGGGAAACGAAAAGAAACGAGGGCCGAAATGGACGCTAGAAGAAAGAGAGATGTTTATAGAGCAATGCCGGACCAACTCACTCAAAATGAACTGGGGAGAAGTAGCTGACAGGTTGTATATATATATATATATTACACAAGGTAAGGTAACTCGATATCATTTTTGGTAACATTTGTGTCCCATGATGAAACTTTGCAATATACATAATCGTTATCTTAGTGGACAGAATCTTCAGTCGACTATGATGAATATCTTTATTCCATCCTTCGCAATACAAATTATCTCTTTAGATTAAGGTATTTCACCCGAAGTGCGACGATTTTAAATAACGTTTGTTTTGTTTTATTTATTAATTATCGGATAGCATGTCAATTTTTACATGACGTGTGCACGTTTCCAAGCCTTTGTCCGTGAATAGAAGATGTCACTTGTATAATAATCGGATTTAGAACGTAAACGCTATTGCATTATTCATATTCAATTATTCTCAAATAACTTTCCATTTAAACGTTGGCAATGTTTAACTTTTTTAGGAATTACTATTTTAAAGTTACGGTCTTCAACAGATGTTCGGAAAATATGTATTTTCCCTTCGCGAGTCATCAACATTCATAATCGTCTCCTAACCAATAATTAGCAACGTATAAGTTGCTTTAATTTGTTTCAATTTCCGTGCAATTATACACATGTTTGTTTTACTTTTATTGGAACAGAAATAGATGAGATGAGTCGCGTCTTATCTATGGAACAGATGTGCGAAACAGCTGTCATTGAAAAGAGTCGCGAACCAGACTATCGATTTTCAAAACAAAGCAAAAACATGCCAATGTAACCACAAGCTTGAGTTTGACCTGAATATTTGTAAGCGTTTGAACTATATACACAATTATGAATTTAATGTATGGGTTCAATTGGACAAGTTTTCCAGAAGTCGGCTTCCATTTTAATACTTACTTCGGCTAAGTCTTGATTGATGCATTTAAAAACAAAACTCACTCAATATTGCTAAACTTGTTCGATGGATTTTTTTGTTTATTAAACCAATAACACTGAAATAACCATCAATATAATCGAGAAAAGTTTACTGTTAGTTTAAGTCAAACGACCTTGACAGTTTTAAAGTGATTCACAATATATAAAGATATTAATGCTTTCATACTAAACACTAAAATGAGAAATCATAAAATATCTCATACTGTTTATAAGTATTGAATACGTTTCACATTACCTGTCTGCAAATATTACTCACATTAGTGATTAATCGTAATCTTTTCTGACAGGGTTTATACCACAAGCAGTCTAGTCTAACCAAGAGAAGAACAGATAAAAAGGAGCAACGATACAGACGCGCTAAGGTTAATACATTGTTAGTTTCTAAATTGATTTAAGACAAATATTTTTGACGACAAACAAATTTATATAATTTAAGCATAACATCAAATGTCATCATATGGAACATGTTCGTAGAAGTATCAGTAGATATTGTAGTAATAGTAATAGTAGTGGTAGTAGTAGAAGCAGTAGTAATAGAGGTGGTAGTAATAGAAGTAGTAGTAGTAGTAGTATTAGTAGTAGTAGTAGTAGTAGTAGTAGTAGTAGTAGTAGTAGTAGTAGTAGTAGTAGTAGTAGTAGTAGTAGTAGTAGTAGTAGTAGTAGTAGTAGTAGTAGTAGTAGTAGTAGTAGTAGTAGTAGTAGTAGTAGTTGTAGTAGTAGTAGTAGTAGTAGTAGTAGTAGAAAAAGTAGCAGTAGTAGTAGCAGTAATAGTAGTAGTAGTAGTAGTAGTAGTAGTAGTAGTAGTAGTAGTAGTAGTAGTAGTAGTAGTAGTAGTAGTAGTAGTAGTAGTAGTAGTAGTAGTAGTAGTAGTAGTTGTTGTTGTAGAAGTAGTAGTTGTAGATGTTGTTGTAGATGTTGTTGTAGTAGTAGTAGTAGAAGTAGTAGTAGTAGTAGTAGTAGTAGTAGTAGTAGTAGTAGTAGTAGTAGTAGTAGTAGTAGTAGTAATAGTAGTAGTAGTAGTAGTAGGAGCAGCAGCAGCAGCAGTAGTAGTAGTAGTAGTAGTAGTAGTAGTAGTAGTAGAAGTAGTAGTAGTAGTAGTAGTAGTAGTAGTAGTAGTAGTAGTAGTAGTAGTAGTAGTAGTAGTAGTAGTAGTAGTAGTAGTAGTAGTAGTAGTAGTAGTAGTAGTAGTAGTAGTAGTAGTAGTAGTAGTAGTAGTAGTAGTAGTAGTAGTAGTAATAGAAGTAGTAGTAGTAGTAGTAGTAGTAGTAGTAGTAGTAGTAGTAGTAGTAGTAGTAGTAGTAGTAGTAGTAGTAGTAGTAGTAGAAGTAGTAGTAGTAGTAGTAGTAGTAGTAGTAGTAGTAGTAGTAGTAGTAGTAGTAGTAGTAGTAGTAGTAGTAGTAGTAGTAGTAGTAGTAGTAGTAGTAGTAGTAGTAGTAGTAGTAGTAGTAGTAGTAGTAGTAGTAGTAGTAGTAGTAGTATAGTAGTAGTAGTAGTAGTAGTATAGTAGTAGAATTAGTAAAAGCAAGGACTGCGGCGAATATAGGTTTGTGTAGTGTTATGTTTTTATATTAAAATTTCACTAGCTTTGGTTAATCAAAAATTGATTTATTTGTGATGCTACTTTTACTTATGATAAATTCCATTTGTAAATTTTTATATAAAAATATCTTTAAAAGGTGTAATTTTGAGTTAGAATTGTTTTAAGTATTTATAAAACAGTATATTTAGCAACACATATACATATGAAATAACTTTGAATTTAATAATATCAGAGTTATCTGCTTTTAATACTGAAATAAACGGACTTAGATTGACGTTCGTTCTGCAGCAATCTTGTGTAACCGTTGAAATGTTATGAGATGTCTATATAATTAAAATGATAGCTGATTTGAGTTTACGTTTGCGACTTTTAACACAGCAAGATCAATCAAAATATGTGTTCGCTTATAAATTAAAGCTAGAACTGTATTGCATGACTTAATATGTTTACAACGTATTAGAGTTATAAAATATATCGTACTGTTGGGAAAACATACATACGTGCGAAATGTATTACATATTATACTGCAAGTAAGTGTTAATTGTGTATCATCTTGAATGGCATTTCAGGATATATATATATTTTTCTCATTTATTTTTTACACAGAATACAAAACAATTCACATACAGTAAAGCATTAAAAGCATTAGAACAATTCTATGTTTTTTTATTTATCTATAAGCCCTAATCCCCCCTCCTACACACACGCACGCCTGCACACAAACGCACACAAACACACACGCATCCATTCACACGTTCACATTCTTCCAGTCTCTCAAGCTTGTTCCCCGAATGGATTTTACAAGCTACGTATTGTAGTTAGTTATACATATTTAAAGGTGGAAAGGTAATAATAATCAATTATTGTTATAATTTGCTGAATCACATACTGGTAATAATGAGTAATTTATGACCGTATTATACGTTATGTAAGAGTGCTGAATTTACTGTGACTTTTATCTAAGGATCGAGGTTTAAAACTTTCCATTTCTTCTCGTTGGTATCATATTTATTGTTCAACAGTGCGATTTGCGATTCAATTCTTTTTCTCAATGTCAAATACTGTTTGTATGAGTTATAAGTCGGTAGAGTGTTTTTATATTTCATAGAAAAAAATAATATTTTAATAACACAATTAAGAAATTGCATATGACTGTGTATCTTCCATTTCCCTGAATGCCTACACATGCTTCTTCTTTTGTTATCATACTATGTATGGATTGCGAAGCTATATAGATGTTAAGTTTGTCCCATAAAAGTTGTATCTTCTGGCAGTCCCAGAATACGTGTTCTATTGTTTCTGTTTCTATGCTACAAAAGTCAAATAGAGCTGTTGATTTGATTTTACATGACGACGTTTTTAAAATATCTCTTTGCTGTAATGATTAAAGGATTTTATTAGTTTGTTTCGATTTCAGTAATTTATCAGTTATTTTATCCGGTGGTATTTACTTAATCGTTTCTGACATAAGTTTCGTTTTTAATGATTCTGGTATTGAATTAACAAGTGTTAGATATTTTTAAAAATCTTGTTCATTAAAGTCATACAGAAATCTAAGTTCATCAAACTTGTAGTAGGTCTTTGCTCTATAATCGTAAATGTGTTCAAATAGCTTAATACCCTTCTGATACCATTCTGAATAAAATAAGGTGCGACCATTTTGTTTAAGTAACTTGTTATTCCATATCACCATTTTGCTTATAGTAATTTTATTATTTTCATCGTGATTACTTTAAATATTTACCCACGACTTCAATACGTCGTTCAAAAGGTTTTTTTTCTTGAGAAATTTGTTTAATTTCGTGTTGGTCTAGATTAGATTAAAAAATAAGATCGTTTCCATATTTATTTGGTTTTTCGTGCATGAATTTTTTCCAATCCCCATTATTATTTGGGTCTAGATATCGTTTAATCCGTAGAGTTTTTAGTGAGCATAGGAAGCGTTCTAAATCTGTTAATTTTAGACCTCCATATTCATAGTTTTGACATATTATATTTCTTTTAATCTTATCAGGTTTATTGTCCCACAAAAAACTCAAAAACTGCTTTTTTTTATTGTGGTCAATTGTTTGTTTACTTGGATTAGGAAGAACTGCAAAAGGGTATATAAGTTTCGGAAGTGCAAAGGTTTTAACGACCTTAAATTTTCCCATGAGTGTGAGCTTTCCGTGCTGCCACTGTTTTAAGCAGATTCTGAATTCATACACTTTAACTTTTCTATGTTCTTTTGTATATTTAGTTGTCTATTGTTTGTAAAAGTCATGCCTAGTGTATTTGCGGTGTCAGAAGTGTGTGTTTGTATTTTTCAATGATCCCACTCTAAGGACTATAGATATATTGGTGTTGAGGTTTAGGCCTGAACAATCAGAGAACATTTCTAGTGTCTTAACAAGAGTTTCAAATGATTGTCTACTACCATTATTAAAGAAGGTTGAGTCGTCTGCAAAAAAGGTTTGTTGTTGCATTTCAGGATATTGCCGACGTTTAATTGTAAAAGAAATAGCAACAATAAAACGATAAAACTCTTAATCAAGGTCACATTCATTGTATATACAAACCAAGTCAAAAAAAGAAGAAATAAAAAATCAAAGAAGAAATGTCGAAGGCATATATAAAAAAGAAAGAAATCAAAGCTGGGCTTACAGACCGTCACTAAAATATAAGAATCCACATTCGCAGTAAAAATTATGATCATTAAACGTTCGACTTAATTCGGAAAAGAACATCGAGGTATTGTCATGACCTTTGTGTCTGTGTTGTCGTAGTTGGCAAACAAACACATTAACCTTTCACATGACTCAACAATCGTTCAAGATACTCATATGACACTAGGTACACATTTTCCTAGCGGCAATACTCACATATTCCGTTTTTGACATATAATCTTTTAAAGGGTATATAAATAGTATGAGCTTCAATTCGGCCATTCACTCCCTATTTCTAATAACGATATTTTTTGTCATCTATGCTTTAAATTAGCAATTTACCAGGAAATGCTAAAGCTTATGACTAAGAAATGAACAAGTTTGATATAACTGTGCATTTGTTTTCAACTAAATATAGAATAAGTGCATAAAAATATACATGTATGCTAAATACGGTGACATTTCAGGAACGAAATTGCACTGGCAGAAATGAGGCGACAGTAAGTTTATGCAGTGTTATAATTTTATATTAATAGATCATGTGATTTTTTATTCCAAAATAAATATGATGACTTGAAATGAACAAGTTTTTTATAACTGTGCATTTGTTTACAACTTAATATAGATAAGTACCTAAAAATATACATGTAACTATGCTAAATACGGAAATATTTCAGGTTTCAGGATGAACAGCAACGGTAAGTTTGTGCAGTGTTGTAATTTCATATTAATAGCTAATGTGATTTTTTTATTTCACTATGTTGCAAAATTTAAATATATAAGAAGGTGATTATGTGTATTTATGTAGCACGGTAGTGATGCAAAACGTACATTAATGTTGGTGGTAAAAAGACATTGAAATACTTCGAGAATATGAACATATTAAGATATTTTGTCAAAAAGACAATGTTATAACATTTAACTAGCTTGGGTAGGTCCGATATACATGCAAAACACATGGATTAGGTTGTGAAACTTCTTTTACTGAAGTAAAATTCCAATTGAAAATATTCATATCAGCTTTTATTTATGGAAAGGTGTAATTAAAACTCAAAACACACAGAATTAATGAACACTTTTTGACACATGTTTTAACGAAAGTAGACACATATACAGCAACTCTTATGACTGCTTGTTATACTGAAAACCCCCGTCTTAGATTGACATTCATTCCGAAGCACTTAAATTATACAGTTGAAATGTAAAAGGAAAGATAAGGACAAAATAATGATTTAAGGATTATTGATTTAAGTTAACGTGCGAATTTTAAAACAGGAAGAACGAACAACAGGTTGGTGTTGTTTTATATATGTTTCTACTCCTAGCGCTACCTCCGCGACTGATACCTATTTAAGGAATGAATTGTGTGATAGATGTCATTATTGGGGTATGCACGCTTGGTCTTGCTATTGTGTGTGACGAAGGACTGCATGCGTACTTTAACCAGCCCAATTGGTTTTATATTCCAGATAATGATATAAACCATATTAGTTATAACTTATATTTACACCAAAATAACTTTATTTTATTTTAGGCATCCTTTCAAAAATCCTATATGTGAAAAGGACAACACCGTCGTAACAGCAACAAGTTAGATCATGACATGATAATAATGCGGGAAATAAATAAAAAAAAATTATATTGGAAACGTAAAATCATTTTTTAACGTGAAATTGAAACGCTACAATACATTTAACAAATTATAAATTTACTATCATCAACATGTTGAATTAAGAATTTTTTGTTACCTGCTGACCAAATACAAACGATAGCCAGATATACCATTTTAAATTACTTTGCTATCCGAACATAAACGAATAGGTTATATTCATCGACAAATATTCGCATAGCCAAAAGGCCATTCATTTAAGATACCACGACATTGACCTTTGACCAACTAATATAACAATAGTTAGGGTACAGGTCATGTTTGAGAGATCTATACCAAGTTCTAGGTCTCTAGGAATAAGCGTTTCTCATGTATTTATCGGAAACCGATTTTCAGCTGATGGTGATCTTAGTTTACCACGACATTGACACTAAATATGACTACCATTTCTCATTATCCAGGAGTTGTCCAAGACCATATTGATATGAAAGGTTCACTTCGACAATTAAAGGGAGGATGAGCGACTAGTGGATCGTAATTTCTATAAATAAAAGATTAAACTACATGTGTTGTTGATATTTACTCCAATGTCAAAAAAACTTGATAATAAAAATGGACTTTTACTTAACTAGGATTTACATGCATGTATGTATACATATCTGTATATCT
This sequence comes from Mya arenaria, assembly GCF_026914265.1. Classification (NCBI taxonomy): domain Eukaryota; kingdom Metazoa; phylum Mollusca; class Bivalvia; order Myida; family Myidae; genus Mya; species Mya arenaria. The sequence continues at coordinate 16,232,766 of NC_069130.1, read as the reverse complement.
CTTTTCGAGTCACTACTACTTCAAATCAATTAGATTTACTTTTATTTTTACACAATTTTACAACATATATTAATTTTTATCTTAAGTCGGGTATATGAAAACAAGAAAACATAAGTACAAATATTGGAACAAGTATTAACATATTACTCAGTTCCTTATTATATTCAAAAATACAATTACAAATATGTAAGATGAATTTGAACACTGAACACAATGATAACTTCAACTAGTTTTCCCGGCTGTAAGGGGAATCCACAAGCGCACGGTTCTGCTAGTTGACATACCACTGTAAAATAGTTGGTTTCTTCAAGAGTATAACTAAAGGAAATTATTCCATACATTTAAACAACATAATTGTAAGTTTCCTATGTAGATTGGACCTACATCATGATACATTGATGTGTAGTTGAGAAACATGTTATAATTAATCTAGCTTGATAGGAACATCGTTGGAATGTGTTACTAAGAGGAGGTATTGTATTCATCATGTAATGTAAAAAATGCTAGATTTTCCTACTTTATCAGAAAGAGTAGTGTACAAAAGCATTGTTTTTTCCATGATTAGGTCAATCCCTACCCAATGGTAACATCCAAACCACTGCCCTGCCACTATTCTTACATTATCAGCACATACAACTGTGTAAGATGTTGGTATATGCTACACACCCCTCCAAGACACTATAGTATGAACCCCAGCCGCATACTCTATCGTATATACTTATCCACATTTAATGTTTTCCGGTTCTTCTTTTTACCGGTTATTAAATCGAACCCATTCACCACACGTTTTTCTTGTGGGTAAATTCAAATCGGAAGTATCTTAACTTAACTCTTAATTCCTGCGATTTGATTGGCAGGCAAGTTATTATGTAAGCCTATGTAATTGTTGGATTACGACCAGATTCTACATGATATCATTGATTGTGTTTTTGTAATGAATGGTCATTGACTTCTCCGGTTTATCCATTTATTAAAAATCAGATTATTTTAAATAAGAAAAACCATCCTCCGAAACGAGTTTCCCAAGCTTTGATGAACCGGGTCCTAAGGTTCGTAAACCAAGGTTTAAAAAACCCGTAGCCTACGAGTTTTAGGACGAGTTATTAAATACCCATTAATTGTTTCCAAAGGTGTGTTATAACGGTACAAAAAAAACTTTTTTGTATTTTGTTATTTGGCCAAATGGCTAAACTACATATTCTCCTATATATTTCCTTGAGAGGATTGACCTGACCCAGATCTGGGGACATGACCCTCCGAACCCTCTACTGCCAACTTCATGGATCTAGGTTATGGATATGCGCAGGTTAACCTAAATAAAGTGACCTATGGAAAGAACAAGGACACAGACCTGGATTGAGGACTGGCACCTCTTGGACCTCCTCCACGAACCCTATTTTGTCACTACTTACAGTCCCTTTAAATGTTGTTTTCAATAAAAAAAAAAAGAATCTTTGCTACAATAGTGTGTTTTAGATAAAGTGTGTGCAGTAACATTTTACCGAAACAAGTAAGTTACCTTGCCTTTACAATTTAATGTTTTAACACGCGTTGTATTATACGATTCTTTGGCAATGTTCCCTTCATACATATTTTTTTATATAGATTGTTAATAATTATGCCTTATTTCTTTAGAAATCATATGCATTTTTACGATTATTCGTTTTACAAGATTGATCACAAACTAGCATTTACGCGTTTAGCGACACATTCAAATATTTCAAATAAAATATTGTATTCATCAAGCACATGTATATGTAAGAACAGAAAACCGGACCGGAGTTTTTGATAATAACTATTATAATATTTTTTATTTATAAAGTGTTCTGCGCCGTTTCATTCGGGAATATTGACTGAACTTTTCGTGAAATGTTACATATTAATCAATAGATCTAGCATATAAAACATTGATATTCACACTTATTGTATGAACATGACAACTTATCAACCGACAAAGTCAGTTGCACACCGTCCAAAGATAAAGTTGCATTTAATAACCGTCTTTGTGTTATGGATTTTAACATTTAAAGCATGATGTACCGTCATTCATAAGATTATGGTTTGGTTGTTGTATATTTATTACTTCAAATAGGACTTTATTTTAACGTTTACTCACTTTTAATGATTATTTCTTTAGTGTTTATCATAGTATGTATGTAAGGCAAACATTTACAATAATTGATATATAATAAGAGCAGATAATATAAAATTAACATTATATTTGATAAGTTTCTAAATACATAGTGAATTAGCAAAAGAAAGTATTTAAAACATTGTTTTTGTTTAAAATAATAAGCTTTATTCGTCCATTTTTACATTTAGGGATAATTCAAAGAACATGTATCGATTATATTTTTTCCACATTGCTTTGAAAATAAAATACTATAAACATGTATGTATATTATTTAGGTAAAAACGCCTTTTGTTGTATATAGGTATTACTGTTTCACACATATGTTTCTATATTGAAGTGAAGTTTGCATTGCGTTTTTATATGATGATTCGTGCACGTGTACTTACAGGGTTGCGAACTGTTAATGGTAGGTGTTGAGAAGATAATGCTGTGGGTAAATTAACATGTGTTAATAGTCATGTGTGTAGTGTAGTTGACTATGTTTCATGTCAAAACAGTAAAAATAACACTTCATCTTTTGAGGTTATTGAAACTAATATTATTTTTGATCATTGTGTTATTAAAGATAGTTAAAGATGCACTCTTACTCTCAAATGCGGTTTACCACAATTAATACTTTTGTTTTGATATTCCAAAAAAGGAAGAATAAATGTCAAAATAAATGGTTCTAATAAAGGATACCGAGTTTTATTTGAAAGAAATGTGCATAAAACATGGTATTTCTACGTTATGAGACTATAGTAGATCACAGTAAATCTTTAAGCACCAATCATTTCATGTTTTTGCGTTTTCAGCTACTAAATACACGGTTACAATCTTGTTATCAGTAATCCATATGTTCCCTAAATGAATAATTTAGTTAGTAGTGAAAGGTCTATCAGTCAACATTATGTTTGTTAAACATGTTTGTATGTATTAGTTTTGAATAAGAATGTCACTTTAACAGTAAAAACACCTGAGGTGCTGAAGATGCAATTCCCTTTATGAATAGATGGAACAATGACAAGAAATATATAAATGTTGAGGATTTAGATATTTTATTTAATAATATGCACATGTCAACTTGTCATGCAGATATATATAAAAAATACAACATTATCAAATGTAGTGGATAATGTTTGTAAACCATTGTTTAAAATCGATATCCCAAATAAATATAGTAAGCAATATTTTAAAAAGGTTAAAGATACTGAATATTTTGATGATGAAAGTTATAAACAACCTAACTATAGATGTTTACATGTGTATAGAAACCATCCATGTGACCAAACAAGAATTGATATAGCACATGCTAGAAGGGATTAAAAAAATATTATCAGGAAACAGATGTTTTTTTAATAGAAATAAAACCATAACGTTAGAAACAGCTGCAAATGGTGCAGATGCATTGGAGAATGCTTAAAGGCTGTGTGCTAAATAATACATGTTGATTGACATCAGACGTTTGTATTATTATCTTAAGTCAATAAATGCCCCACTCAATGAGTAGGCTAAAAAAAACATGCATACATAGAAGCACAAGCGGGCTTAGGAAAGAATATGGGCACTGTTAATAATATATTTGTACTGCACGGTAGCATGATAAAATTGTTGGGTAACAACAAAAGCTAAACATACAGCATTTATTTATTTTACTAAAGCCTTTGATTGTAATGTAAGAAACATCATGGGGTATAACTATATAAAGTTTGGAATAAGGGGCAAAATGTTAGATACAATAATATTTATGTAATATACAAGTGTTAATCACGTGCTAAATATTATACTATTATCAGTGAAGACTGTGATAGTTTTCTTGGTGTAATTCAAGGTGAATTATTATCCCCCTTTCTTACTTTACACGTACTTAAATGATACTGAAGATTACTTGAGTGACGTTAATATGTTCTGACGCTGTTCTTAATTAGTTCTTGTTATGGTATGCAGATGATATTGTGCTCAGAGACAGAGGTAGGACAACATAAAGGGTTGGTATTATTAAAAACGTATTGCGATAGATGGAAATGAAGTGTACATTCTACGAAAAGAAAAGTGGTTTTATTTTTCAAAAACAGGGAAAATTCAGAAGAAATTTAAGGCTTTTGTATATAATGATCGAGAGTTGGAAATATCTTATCTGGGTAATGTTTTACAATCCACTAAACACAGCTTTTCGGAATGTTTCTGTAAGCCATACCTGACAGACAACATCGAGTTCTTCTTGTACGAGTATAACTGACCATCAGTTTTCCTGGCAGCTGGGTAGAACATAGACAGCAGACTATCTAGATCAGATGTCTTAGTTGTTGTTTTTTCGTTGGGATTTGAACCTGCTTCCCACTTCAATAGTTCCGAAGCACACTAAGCGCATCTTTAATAACATTATCCGTGCCTAATGAGTCTCTATTTTCAGCAAATTGTAGAGGTCAATGTTGGAAACATCTTCAAATCGCGACATTGTTATTTACGTTTGATATTGATTTGTTTATGATCTTGATCATACAGACGATTGAGAAATTGCTTCTGTTTTTTTTTCCGTAAACTAATTAAAATTACAAATCCAATACCGGAAATTTACGAGCTTAAACGATATGCAGTTTATTTCTCGGTAAAACCTATGATGCAGCCTTACGCACGCGTAACTGTTCATACTGTGAATCGGTAAACAGTTCAAAACATTGTAATGCAGTTTACTATTTGTAAACCATCAAAAGTAAATTACATTTATATAGGGCATCGGGAAATAACGTTAAATATGCACCTTTTACAGTGCTTACTATGCACCTCTACAGTTCTAACTATGCACGTGAAGAGTGCTTACCACGCACCTATATAATGCTAACTATGTACCTTAAAATTAGTTGTTTTTTTTTCACGAAAAAGGCCCTTCGCTTATGTATCCAGCACACAATGCTAGAATCTAAATGTACGAATAGTTAGCATCCACCCCGTTTGTTCAAATAATGGTTGGTTCCGGTCCCATGTGCGTTTAGTCCTGTGGATAAATTTATTATCATCATACGTTTTTATTTAAATCTAACAACGCCCGCCTTTTGCTTGTGCCCATTCATTACATTACATACTCAATATATACAACTCTGTCAAAACAAACAACATTAAGTGATGAACATCTTTAAGATATTCAACTCAAAAATATTTTGGTGTCTAAAACGTTACCGGCTATTTTCTGAAAATGACTAAGACGAAAATCCCCTTGAATCACTATTATTCGATTGAACAGTAATAAGAACGATTGAATCAGGTAAAAAATCATGTATATACATACTCATTTTTCATTGGTTTACAGTTAAATAACTGAGAAAAGAACATGCCACTTTTCTCACCCACACCGGACAAGGATATCCGGTCATTTCAGCCATTTTTTCCGAGGGTAAAGAGAAAACGAGTGTATGAGACTACTTTTAGCTGCCGGTTATGACACATTCGTCTTAAGTACGATAAATATATTTCGTTTCACAAGTGTACCCACTGAGAAAACCTTTTCTATGAATTATCATAACACATACATCGGAGTCATATTCATAGAGACGGGATATAACTGCCAAATATGCCTTCGTATTGTTTGTTATATTAGTAGTATTACCATCATGTCTGTCATGCGTGCTATTGCGTCTAAAGTTGTATGTGCAGTTGACGTATTTTATCGGACACGTATTAATAGTTTGACAAGGTTTCGCTCTGATACAGTAAAACTATCACCCAGAGATTTGAAAAGCCCCAAAAACGTGATATTTCTACAATTTAAGTGAATGTGAATTTCGGGTTTGCGTTCCAAATCCGGACAATAAAGAATACAAATATTTCAAGATTTATTTACAAAATATGTATAAATAATTATAACAATTATGTCATATACATACAATATTTTACAGAATATACATACAATATTTTACAGTTGAATCAATGGACATATTATGCAAAAACAACCCATTGAAATAATATTACATGTACAGCTATATATTAACTTCTGTAAATTGTAATTATTACTTGTCAGTTACTTAGACTTATTTGCTATCGTGTACGCCAAAAGAGCTGTGAAGGCGGGCGTTGAAATGTTCAAGGCGCGACAAGCGTGATTGTACTTCTTTACTTATATTTACAGCAAAAACAAAACAAAGCCAAAAAGTATTTCCAGTGCATCCAAACTGATATCGATGAGTCCTTGTCATTAGAAAAGGTAACGTAAATTGATAAATTCTTAATACACCTTGCTAGTTTCAGAACAGTTTCAAATCTGATAAACCGATATATATTACGACATATAGACATAATGGTTGCTTTCATCTCGCATGTTTATTTCTGATGGAAAGTTAATTAAAAGAAACAAACCCAATATTGGCTAAGTACGTTTTAGCTATTTGTAGTTTGTCATTTAAGATAATAATGAAATAAGAATTAAGATAATATAATTACTTTAAATTATTTTGCATGCTGTCGAATTCACATTAACGTTGCAATTCTAAGAACGTATTTAAATAAATTGCTAACTTAATAGTTCGCACTATTTCTAAACACATAACACTATGTATCCCATTTCTTGTCAAAAAGTAGATCTGACGATATCTTATTTTTTTAGCGGTATAGAATCCTGCGGCTTACAGCCTTATCGACAAATATATTGTATCTCATCAATACTTATAGCATATACTCTGGTTTGAATATGCGTGTATACATAGCCATTCAGTTATTCATAAGTCACATTTACAAAACCTAGAACAAAACATATTGTATATCATCATTTCTTCTGAATGCGCGTTCATGCATTAATTATTCACTTATAGGATATCAAATTTTCACACGGCACATAAAACAATTGTAGAAATGAAATACAGGAATAAGCTCAGTAATAAAAAATTCAAATATAAAATCAAGCGGCAATAGGCAAGAGTTTAAACAATACTGAGCTTGAGACACAAACATGTATACACCACATACACACGTACAAACAAACACCACCAACAAACCATACATGCATCAAAAAAGCCTTACGGATAAATGAAAAATATACTGCCTTGGAAATGTCACTTAAACTAGAGTTCGCTGGAACACGAGTTTTAATTGGACATAAACTAGTATATTTGCCCACAACGGCATAATTGTTTCAATAATAATTATCAATAACACAAGTAAACATATAAATATTTATGCGAAAAGGTACAGAAACAAGCTCAGTAGCAACAAGTTTAAACATAAACCCGGTTTAATGGCAACTTGGTAACGTCAAAGACATAGAGCATTAAATCACAAACAAGAAACATGGACGAACAGTACAAAACTCCACAAGCAGCACAGTGCATACATACTATATATTAAAAACTAGGTATGTTTATCAAGGATTGTTAGGAACGCCTTGGAACGGTCAGGAAAATGTACATTTGCTGGTGGTTTAAACCTAAATGGATACATTTCATTTTGTTTAATTATGATTTTTACATTTAAACGGCAGGAAAACAGATTATGCTCGACACATCGTTCCAGTATAAACAAAAATTCTGTGAAATTTATGTTAAAGGTTAATATTTAAATACAAAAGGTATTGTTATGTATCATTCAACATTGACCTAAATTGTAACATTAACTTTTGAGATTACGACCTAAATGTAATGCGGGACACAGCCTTCCAAGATGATTTAGAAGTATGGATATATAATGAAATTATCAATAATAATATCTAACATATCTTGCCGAGACATGGGTCATAAAGAACTGATGGGATAGACCGACAGACACTGCTTTTAGCATATTTATCCCGTGCTGGCATTTTAGTGTTTGTTCGATCGTCTTTTTGTGCTTGGTGTTGCGGCTGAGCAGACAGTTGGTGTTATACTCAAGTTTCTATTATCTTCACACAGGTTTTCACCGACCAGTTCCGTTTGAATCATTTATAGGGAAGACTCAACAGTTTGATGATCTGATTCATTATCACGTAGTTCGCGTTCTTTCATCGCAATAGCATGAATATAATCCACTTGGAATTGTCCTAAATAACCAAATATTGTTTCCGCCTCTTCGCTATCTCTAGCAGCTGGGTTTCGCTGGACTTCAGCATTGTTTGTTTGACAAAGTGCAACAAGGTCCGTATGATCTTTTGTGCACATAAGTTCAATACTTCTATTAGATTCTACGACGCTACTTCGGGGATTAACTCCGTTCATATTGTCTGTATTACAGGCATGATCAAGATCACTATAATAATGTGTGACGCTCCGCCTGGATCTAGTTTCGTCAGTACTGTCAACACCAGTTTTGTCTTCAGATTTTGAGATGCTCCGTAGGGAATTACTATCGTCCGTAAATTCGTTTGAAGGCACGTTTCCGATATCACAGTCATAAATTCTGATGTTAATTTCATCATAGTCATTTGGTGAGTTTTGCTCACCGAAGTTCTGATTTTGTTCCATGGTTTCTGTATAAATTGAAAAAACGGATCAAAATATAACCATTCGTAATTCAGTAAAACCTTACATATACCTGCTAGCATTATAACAAATAGCATCCATTTATTTTCTCTATATATATATCCTTGAATTACAGATAGCCGACCCTGCGGCAACAAAAAAATCAATTATTAAAAGTGACTATTTTTTGATTTTCTGGTCTCATCTCAACGTGTACAGACTAAGAGAAAAAAAATCTACCTAGCGATAAGCAAATACATTTACATTATGTCTAGTGAAAACATGAGCTTTAAATAAATGGATGATATGAAAATGTACCTTCATTGATGTCGGCATACAGGTCAAGGTTTTGCCGTCTCAAAGATTCTGAGAGTTGCTGTCCTGGTTGTACGCCAACTGAAAACACTCGGCATGGTTCTATGCGTTCATTCTGCTGTCGATTGAACCTGCGTTTTGTAACAATAAGGATAATGGTTTGACAATTATAACAGGTAAAAATATCCACAAGAACAAGCAAATGTGACATAATTTTCTTTTAGTCAACCGAAAGAATATACTTCTTGTTATAAAAATAAGCTAACATCTAAAAATGTATTTTTATCCTGCAGTAGCAGAGTAAACTGTAACGAATCAAAATTATCTTCTTAAGTCACAACTCCAATCTGAACGTGTTTATCTGACGGCTGCTGAATATTTCTGAATATGTTCGTACATTTCAAAATACATAGTTACACACACAAGGATTTGCTTCTCGTAACAATCCACCCCTACCTTTTTCGAGTCTTTAAATAGCAGATAATCCCGACAACAATGGAAACCACAGAGAAAAAAGCTAGTATCAAGGCTGTCTTTAAGTTGTCGGTATCCGGAGTCACAGTCTGAAGATTTCTCACATCTACCGAAGTTTATATAACTTTAGCAATTATACAAATAAATTCCTAGCATGCGCATATAACCAGACACTGAATTTTAACAGGCAACACTTTCTCGAACTGTCTTAGGTGCCACATAACTTGACCGTGTTTACCATACGATTTTCATGCTTTTTGTGAGTTTTATTACTTTTAAATGTATTTTCTTATCACAATGATTTTAACCTGAAAAGCTGAGTTGACATGTGAGAACAAAAGATGCGATAAAGATAATTAGATAAAAGTGGGCCTGGTAGTCTATTTTTGATGGTTTAAAAAGATTTTCAGAATTTAGAATTATACATATTAAGTATAATATTATTGTTTATAACTGTTATAATTCACAGATGTTCCTTTTAATAAATCGATTGCTATTATGTTACATAAAGGATACAGTTTTAGCTAAAAAATCACGGGATTAATACAAATATCCTCAAAATCTTTCATCTTAAATTTGAAATGCATATGATATTTGATGTAGAATGCTTACCCCCGCATAACCTACCACTCCACCCAGGGATACAGCCGTTAAAACATTCCCCGGTGGATGAATTACACCAGTTTCCATATGCGCCACCTTCACAGTTGGCACTGCATTTAGAAATGCACTTATCGCCCCAATAACCGTTCTCACATCCATACTGACATACACCGTTAATATCGCATGAAGCATTGGAGGAATTTCCCTTGCAGTGTTTACAAGTGCTGTTGCAAAAGTCACCGTAGTGATAAAGATAACAGCCATGCAAACATTTGCCACTTTGTCTGTCACATGTCGGGAAACCTTCTTTCTCGCGACACCCTTGACCACATCTGATAGAACAGTTTTCTAAAAACGTTCTGGTACAGTCTTTACAAATACCACTTGATTTATTACATATTCCATCTAAACAATTTTCTGAACAATTTTGCCCACAAAATTTCCCAAAATAACCTGGTGAGCATCGACCCAAGCAGCCTTCTGTTGCGGAGAGCTTCGATTCACATTGCTTTTCGAGAGCTGAAAATGGAAGTAGTTTTGCAATATTATAATTGGTCAGCCTAAATTAATGATGAATCTGTAACATTTCAAGAAATATTGTAAATTTGCGGATTCTTTGTTTCTGCAATTACAACGCAAAAAACTAGAGCTATCGCATGAGTGTTGACATACATTCATGCGTTAACTTATATGCTACCAGGTCTTTTTGTAGTTTCCTTCATTTTGTTACTACGGGATATTTATCACTGGCTCAGGCAAATGTTAAAGTCAAAATCAAATTCAAACATGGGTCAAACAATAATACGTAGAGGCCTTTAATATAACGTTTTGTAGGTAGAAATAATACGCTTACATGTCGCAGAAATTGGCAAAATCTAATCGTTTAGAGAGCAAATTTCCATTCAGTAAACGTTGATTATGATTGTTGTTGTTATTCTTAAAAACAAGTAAGTGTGAGCATCTAAAAAACCTTAAATGACGCTATATTCATATGTACATGAATACTTTTATATATTATGTACCCATTATAACAACACGCAATACAAATCAAAAAATACATTAGTCCGTACTCCACTGCAGTGCAATACGGCCGAGCTTCAATCTGCTGATTTCCCGTAATAAGAATGCTCGTTCCGCGATGCTACAATGACGTCATAAGACATGGTACTCGCCATTTAAATGACATTTACTATGAAAACATGTGTCTCTAAAATAATTTAAACAAAAATGAATAGAACAAGGGTTAATTGTACTGCGTTTTAATTTTGCATGTTGTATTCGACTCTCGTAGATTTTTGCGGACTTAGATTTCACTTCGCTTACGCCTCTTTGAATCCGAATTTTAAAAAGTCCTCTCAATAATACACAAAACATACAAAGACATGTCCAGAAGTCAAACATAAAAAATAGTCCCTGTTTAAGCGAACCAAGCAAGTAACCACTCAACAATGAACTAAAGACACACACATATATTATCATCACATACTCAAAAACAGACACACACATACACACACACACACACAAATAACACTACAAACACAAATAAAAAACACCACAAACAAACCATATCCTCATCAAAATTGATTTACCGTTAAATGATTGGATTACCGCCTTAGAACGGTCAGTGGAACAAGAGCTCACTGGAACTCGAGTCTGAACTCCCGTATCAAAACTCAGTACTAATAACCCTATGATAGCATTATTAGATTTCTTAACAATTTAATCGATGCCAGACTACATATATAGTGGATTGATTTTTTCTTCATATTTTATCAATATCATTAATATATACCATTGATGATGCAGTAAGAGCCTTCGAATAAAATGAAAAATGCTTCCATTGAACCAACTTATGTCAAATCCAGTCATAAATAAAAAATGTAAATATAGAACCTAACGAGATTGTGAAGCACTTTTAATTTTTAAAGATATTTAGTTCCTTTCTATTATTATCTATATAACTATGTCTTAACATCGGACCCCATTTCCTCAAAACTAATAAAGTATCTTATAACGGGATGAAGCTAAGCTCTCTATTTTCAAGTAATGTTCTACCTGAAATTTGCGTCGTATCTACTTCTTTAACGTTTTCCATTTTACTTTATATAGCTATTATCTTAATAACATTAGTAAATATTTAAAATCTTAGTTTAGTTAGTAGACTGGCTTAATGAGTTAAGAAATGTTTAAACTTGTCTAGCTAAAGTTATATCGAAAAACTAATGCCTTATAGATTTTTTTCGATTGTTTTAAATACTTGATTAGAATTACTATTATAAATAAATATAAAAAAATATTGTTGACGAGCATTTTTCTGATTTACATATTTAATCAATTAAGCTTTATCTTAAACTTTTGGACAGACACAAATATATTCAAAATGTATTGTTTATGTTAAATCAGAAAGGCAGTCCTGATTTTGAATAGTAATCTTACCCCCACAAAATGAACCCCTCCATCCACGTGTACAGCCGTTTATACATTCTCCGGTGGATGAATTACACCGGTTTCCTTGCTCGTCACCTTCACAGTTGGCACTGCATTTAGAACTGCACTTCTCGCCCCAATAACCGTTCTCACATCCATACTGACATACACCGTTAATATCGCATGAAGCATTGGAGGAATTTCCACTGCAGTGTTTACATGTTTTGTTGCAAAGGTCACCGTAGTGATAAAGATAACAGCCATGCAAACATTTACCACTTTGTCTGTCACATGTCGGGAAACCTTCTTTTTCGCGACACCCTTGTGCACATTCTAGTGAACAGTTTTCTAAATACGTTTGTGTACAGTCCTTGCAAATTCCACTTGATTTATCACATATTCCATTCAAACAATGTTCTGAACAATGTTTCCCGCAATAATCGCCGAAAAAACCAGGTTTACATTGACCCAAACAACCGCTCCAGGAACGATTTGATTCACACTGCTGTTTGAGATCTACAAACGTAAACAGTGTTACAGTATTAAATCGTATCGAACAAAATAACGAAAATAACCGAAAAGGAGTTTTGTTTTCAGTGAGATGGCTTACACCCATTGGACAAGATATGACATTCAAAGACCAGAAAAATATTCAGCGGACTTTTTGAATGAAATAACAACTTTTTAGATTTAACAACATATGCTTATATTATAATTTATGATTGTTTTAGATTTATATAACATCTGTCGAACACATACAACAACTTGTGTTTTTCTTTCGGCAAATATTTTGTTAAGGTGTTACTATTTTTTTTCAATTAACGTTGTTTTAAAGTGATAGGCGTAATATCAAAATAACATGATAAATATCATCCCTCCTCTAAGCAATACTTTCTAAAGATTTTTCTATTGAGCTAGATAAATTATAAGCTTTTTACCAACCACACATCGATGTACAAAGCTGTTATTCCCTTGTATATTTTGCGACTTATAATCATGCTATTTCAATGTATATGATTACCCTTTAAGTTATACTTTTGAAAGAACTAACCATTTTACAGTGGTATGTCAACTTGTAGAACCGTGCGCGTGTGGATTGGCCGTACAGCCAGGAAAACCTGTTGATGTTATCACTGTTTTCGATGCTCTATCAATTTTACTATTAGTATTTGTTTGTATGTATGTCTGTTATTCATGTCGGGAAATAGGTCATTGAGCTAATGTTTCTTGTTAACACATATACGACTTTAAATAAAGATTCTTGTATATTGTATTATTATTATTATCATTATTATAATTATTATTATTATTATTATTATTATTATTATTATTATTATTATTATTATTATTGTTATTGTTATTTTTTATTATTATTATCATAAGTATTAATATTTTATTATTAATATCATTATTATCATTAAATTCATTATTGTTATTTTTATTATTATAATGACGGTCGACAAAACATGACTTACTGCAGGCACCAATAGCCTCATCATGGTGCCGTTGGTAAATTGGTGTCATAACATTTGGGTAATTGATTCACAAAACACTTTTGTTCGTTAGTTTTGTCTCGTTGTCGATATTCCGTTTTTTTATCAAAACTTTTAAAGCAATGTGTATTTAATGATCTTTTAACTATTATATATTGTTATAATATAGATTATTCGCATCAGTCGAGTTTGATAATTGTTGCAGTGGCCATATCTTAAATAAGACAGGATAAAGTGTATCTTAGTCAGCGTAGATATAGTAAAATATTAATTAAGTAAATGTTACATAATCTATTCTAAATATGTGCGACCATTAAAATCGTAAATACAGTGGTTGGCCGATTATCGGTGGTAGTCGATTAATCGTCGCCGCGCGCTCAAATTCAAAGATGGGCAATGACGTTTTGCTGTTATCGACAACTGTTTTTTTTGTATTGACAATGTTACACTAATATGTTTGTTATTTGATCGAAAAGGTTACAAAATTACAAACTACATAAATATTTTATTCTAAAGGCATGCGATAAGTATAATTTATTTCCCAGTACCTACTAACAAGATGCGAAAAGACACACATTGTATTAGTCTAAATTGTCTGAAAAATTATCGATTATTCGGATTAATAATTCTGTCTCTCTGGCCAATTAATCAATAGAATCAATCCGGTAGCCCATCACTACGCATATACCATCGAAAATATAAATATGCCTTACGTTGTATTGGTGTAAAATATTATGATCTATACTTTATCAGTTACATTTGTCTTGTTTATAATAAGATTTTGCACAGTATTTATCATAATCAACAATTTATATATGATTAAAAGAGATGACTTACTGCAGACAAAATCCATCTCATCTTCACCCAAAAGACAGTTAGGAGCTCCGTCACACAACAAAGTATTAGGGAGGCATAAGGAAGGGAAACAAAAATATCGGTCTCTTCGAAAGCATTCGTCAACGGCTGTCAAAAAACAAAGTGGAAGCATCGAAGAGTACAAATGTAAAAAATATGTTTGTTAAAATATGAATAAAACTTATCATTCGATATATACGATGTTTAAACAAAAACTAGTATTAAACACAAATATATGTTATGAATATCATTTGTCTTATCAATTAATTATATATAAGCCAACTTACAATGTCAACTGCATTATTACCATTATTATTATTATTATCATAATTATTACATACAAAACAAATATGGCTGACATAGATACTTACTGCACGCAGGAGAAGACTCATCTTCACCCCCACCACAGTCTTTATATCCGTCACAGACCCGAGAAATGGGAATACACTTCCGTGAAATATTGCAGAAAAATCCGCCGTGTTGAAGGCATTTACCCATGGCTGTAATACAGAAGAAAATGACTGCACCGAATGTAAACAATATGTTAAATGTACTTATAAGATGGAAAAAGGTAAATATATTGAGTACTCAATATGTACTCTTTGAATGGTGCTAGATACAACTAACGCTTCAAGATAACTCTTTCTCCGTGATAAATATTCTAGACTATTACATACCCGATATACCGTCACCAATAAAGTATTCATATACAATGCAGCATATTGGCTAGTTTAAATCTAAGCATCAGTTCAAAAAGCGCACAGCATTATTCACAACATATTAATAATAATGGTCGACAGGGATGACTTACTACAGACATCAGCAGCCTCATCTTCACCTCCTATACAGTCATAATCACGGTCACAAACCCAATTATTGTGAATACACTTCCGTGAAGAGTTGCAGAAAAAACGGTCAGTCTTACTGCACTCATCCATGTCTGCAATATGGAAGAACATTTATGCATAGAATATTTGGAATATTCTTCTGCGATGTAAAAAAACAACAACACTTTATTGTATTATTATTATTATTATTATCATTATTATTATTATAATTATTATTATATTATATTTATTTTGTTTTATTTTTCTTATTTTTATAAGACGGTCGACAGAGATGACTCACTGCAAACACCGGCAGCCTCATCTTCACGTCCTTCACAGTCATAATCACCGTCACAAACCCAATCCGGGCGAATACACTTCCGTGAAGAGTAGCACATAAAGTAGCCTTGTTGAAGGCATTCATCTATGGCTGTAATATAGAAGGCAGTAGCGGCACCTAATGTCACAAACGTATGAAATATATCCATGTGATGTTAACAACAATCGCACTGGCCCCAATATCACGAAATTACTCAAGTCAAATCTCAATCTCAATCTAAACTCATTTTCCCACATAACAGTATGACTTTATTAAAAATTACAAATGTTTTACTATTTTTAAAAGCACTTGCTCACACGGATTATATTGATAAACATGATTGCTCAATATTCTAACAAAATAATATATAGAACAAAATGTATTTGAGTAAAAATAATAGGTTGGACTCAAGTACAATTTTTTATCTCAAATTTGTTTTCTATAAAAAAATTGACCAAATTATTTTATCAACATAATGAATGAGCAGATGCAATTTTTAAAGGGGTAAAACATTGACAATTTTGAATCATATGATGCTGTAATTTGATAAAAAGAGTTGAAACTTAGATTGAGATTTGACTGAAGTATTTTCGTGATATTGGGGCCTTGTCTGATATCTATACTGTGGTACCTTTCTGTACATGAAATGATGTTTAATTACGCATGATTTTCCCGACGCATGACCGGCGTAGTAAATTCGGCGATCTTCTTATTATGCAAATGTCATTTATGTAACAATATATGTTCAAGGTCTTCCAATTACCGTTAACAATAAGTTCGATCATTCATACCCAAATATACCTCCAATATAGAACTATACCTTAGGAAGTACAAGTGTAAAATTGTTATGAAGATGATATAAATAATGATATAATTCTCTAGCTTTATATAGTTTTTATTAACGGCGAAAACTCGTGATAAAATTGAAGAATCCAAGGTTTTTGGTCAGACTGTTCTGTCACCGAAAAATGTTTTCTGCTTGCAAACTATGGTTCAAAAGTATATTACAAAGCCTAGGGCGGTGGCGGGCGTTTCTATTGTATTAACGTAGACTTTCAAAAAGCGTTTGATTCCCTAGTACACTTAAAATTGCTTCTATTCTCGTAGTAAAGATTATTAATTGTAATATATTAATAGTTCTGAAATACAAGTATTACGCGAATATTTGAAAGATGAAGTGAAATCATAGAAAATTCTGTTAATAATTTTGGGAGTGAATTCCACAGTCAATAGTAGTATTGTCTTTGGGGAATGTGGCCGTTTCCCACTTTACATCATTTACTGTTCTAAATCAATGCAACGTTGGTGTACTATATTACAAAAGCAAAATCATAGATTCTCAGTTAATTGTTATATATTGTTATTTAATTGTTATATATTGTTATATATTGTTATACATTGTTGAACTCGTTCGACGATGTTATAAACATGTTGTTTATATACTGTACGTGAAGTTCGAAACAATGAGTTTCATGCTTTTTCGAGTTTCCTCAATGAATGGTATTCGAACAAACTAACTGCTTAATTGGTACAGTCGCTTATTTTATTTCAAAAATAGTGACTGCGATTGAAAACAGATAAAACAGTCAGGAAGGCAGGGTGGCACAATCTTATTCAGTGCCGAAGGCCTTTATTCGCAACAAAATTGAGTTGAGTTGATTTTGTCAAAGTTTTGTTAGACGTCGTTACATATGTGCATAACTTTATAGGAAAGTATGAAGATTTATGAAAATGACTTATATAACTCACGTTTTCTTTAAAACTTATTGTTTTCATTGACGAGGTTATGTTATAAGTTGAGTTGTTTAGACCATCAAATATGATGATGAAATGACTCTTTCGCGTGAAAGTAGACATTTTGAAGACATTACTTCTTCTTTAAATTAATAACACCAGTTATATTATCCATATTCAATTAAAAAAATATACCCGCTTATCTATTAGAAAAGTACAGGTTTTTCAAGATTAGTGTATTTAAATTACATGAAAGTATGCGCATTTTGTTTCGTAATATATTGATATGAAGTTCGTTTAGCTGAGATAAAAATATAAAGAAAATATGCGAAATTTTACACAATTATCTGTGACGATTTTCGAGTTTTTGACATTACGTCATTAAAGTCTAAAATAGTTCGGATAAACTATAGAGACTGTTTGAGTCAGTTACTATAACCAACAGATAACGAAACGAAACTCCCAACCAGGTTTTAGTATGGTTATTTTGTAATGCTTATTATAAAGGATGGTCCACGAGTAAGAATGGTTCGTGTCTATCTACGTTCGTTAAACATTTTTGTTTGTATGACTATGTACAAAAACAACCGCTTGACTCATGTGTCGTTTTGACTAAGTAACATTTCAAAAGTCTTTGATAAGTATGCGAATGTTCAACATATTGGAAATAAACGAACAAGAGTATAAGAGCACACAAAATATAACACACATAACTCACATTTTATCATTCATATGGCACCAATATGCCAGATAAAAAAATAGAAAACCATCATAAATTTAAAAATTGATAGAAACATTGAATATAATATACAGTCTGCAGAAATCACGTTATAAAGAATGTCCACATCTTGCACACCTAATTCATAAAAGGTTCCGATAACTATCATAATGATCCGAATTAAAATATTTCTATTTTAAATTCAAGAAAAATCTTAGTATTAAGATATCATCAGCAAATAAAAAGATATGGAAGAAAGGTTGGGCGACATTTTGCAGCCGTCACACAGCATCTATCGCATGCTGAAGGTTGTACGCTACAAAAACAATTGTGTACATTTCTACGTTAAAATGAAACATCTTACTAGAACAAAAGTTATTTACGAGCAAATCAGATTGTGTAAAAGATTTAGAATCTAAACAATTACAACTTCATACCTAAATTGTTGGCCAACTCAACAGTTATATTAGTCCTAAGAAAAATCCATCCACTTGAAAAATAAACTCAAAGATAGCCATTTCCGACTTGAAACTATACCCGAAATGTCAGCCTCTTTGCCAGCAGTCAATGTTTCAATTTACATGAAGTGATAAAATAACGTTAAGAAATACTTCTTATGATAATAATGCCATTTTTTAATTATCAGTGTATTCTTTATGTGTTTTTTGACCAGCAGTGTCTTCAATAGAAATATTAAAGTGCGAAAACTAAGGTATATGTGATGCCAGTCCTAGAGTGAAAGATAAATACAATCTAGAAGTTATGTTATCGGATATTTGTTTACTAAATGTACGTATATATAAAGTATTAAATTATCAGCCATCGCATGGTGGGGAATGCTCCATGACACTTATACTAATTGCTACGCTTTCAATGTATTAATAAACCTATCCTTATCAGATGTGTTATAGTCTGGTAATCATTCACATATTGTATATGGTCACCTAAATTTGGTAATTGCATTTCTTAGTAACGTTGTGATCAATAAAAATATGTCATAGTTAAATCGAATATACCTGAGAAGCTAAATATCTGCAATATCCAGAAAAGAAGAAATGCCTGAAATAGAAGAAAAATAAATGGTGTGATAAACATGGAGAAAGTTCTCCCGATGTTAAGGCTACACTTATTAGCCATAAATCATTAAAACAAATCAATAGTAACATAAGGACTATGCTTCTGATTCACAATTTGAAAGAATGGGAAAAGTGCCGGAATAAATATTAATATAATGTTCACATAACCTATAATACAAAGCATTTGAATGTGTGCAACATTTTGAGCTGTGTTGGGTCCATTGTGTAAAATATCATTTGTAATTTATCCATGCTAAATTGATCCAGTGGTGAATGTCCTTGAAATCATGATGTCTCGGGACGAAAAGGTGCTGCCGTATAAAGCATTTATGATTATATAACGAGCAGTATACTTCGGCAAATTTATTGTACGTAGATCTCAATAACGTGGACACATCAGCGAAACATATATTTATTTCCTTTACCATTCATATACCATTGAGGGCATTTTCTATCTTCTATGTTTACATTCCTTTTTTTGAAGCTTGTGGAATCTACGAAGTATTTTCCCTACTTGATTTATTTTGATACAGAATTTTATGAATTTGTCATTCCAAAATATTTTTCAAAATTAGCCTAACATTTGTTTATGAAGTTCTACTATTGTGGCGAATACTCTTCTTCTTGTAACATTCCACTGTCGTCACATGTTCATATGTAAATGATTAAGCAAACTCGAACTCGTTCAATACCAGTTCCAAATCAACCGACCGACTATCAATATATTTGTAATTGACAGGTTTCTTAATTTATAAGGAACTCATGATATCGTTTAACCTAAATTCAGTATTGAATGATTCGTATTTTACTGAACAAACTTATTGGGAATCATGCAGGGTCACATTCAACTGCGGTATGGCATGACTGCTGTCCTACACATAGAACGTGTTCTAATGATTTAGTTGTACTATCTCGATATCAAGGTCTTTACTGAATTTTAAAGGTTGAGAACAAAAAAAATGCGTGTTAACAAAGGTTTAACAAAGCATCAAAGAGGTTAAGTTCATCCAGTATATCTAAAAGCATAACATAAAACACTATCTTGAATGAAGTACAAAGTACGCAGTGCCTGCGTCAATAACACTTTATTGCGTTTGCAAGTAGGTGCCATTTTGTAATAAAGTACCACCAAGATGGATGTGAAATTTATGAAGTTAAAAAATAAATATTTTTTTTTATTTGGTTTTAAACATTTCAAACCAATAGAGTAAATGATATAGGTGAATAATGACCCTTGATCACATTTAAACGTAATTTTGTGCATGAATACATAGCGATCGGTTACAAATTATCATTTATAAGTAAGCAGACATAATGTAAGAAAATAAATTAACATGTGTTAGAAGTTTAACAATAAATTTAATATCGTGATAAATGTCTAATTTCTATTATATATAGTAGTAACAAAATTGCTAAATTGTGTCTTTTTCACACCTTTACAATGTATAATAAACAAGAATTATGAAACAATGCTATAACTGTGTATTTTATTTCTTAATTCAGAAGCCTTATACACCAAAATAGCTATATTTTGTAATTAACAATTATTACCTGACTGAAAAAGTTAAATAACTTTGAACATAGAGGGGCGATGATGATAATATGTAGATATATACTTCTTTCTTATGCCAGCATACAATTAACATTCAATCATAAAATGGAATTCGTCTTCAAGCGCATTATTTATTGTACAATTTCTTTCATTTACAAGTATTCTATTCCATATACCCAGTTCTACATTTAATTTATATGAGCTCATTCGTAACTTACTTAAAGAGATTTTGTATTTTGCAATATTAATACAATTCAAATATGGTTGGAATCCAAACGTGAACATGTTCTGAAAAATGTTGCTATTGAAGAGTCATTAAACCCAAATTCAAGGTTTTGAATAAAATAATCCTTAACACGTTGTTTAAAAAGCGAAAAGAATAGAGGAATATCATTGACACCCTAGAAAAGCCAGACGTGAAAACAACCCAATTATTTAAGAACTTACTATAAACAAAGTGCCAAATTTGAACATCGCAGTTATTTTTCAATATATTATAACATTATATTGGCTATACCATGAGAATAAAAAACCGACCTTCCAGTCTCCGCATAGACGAAATCGTTTTGTGTTGTTGTGTTGATATTTAGCACTGAGTTAATGAAACTTGTATGTATACGTTCGATTGCAACCCATTTGATGCCACCCAAAAGTTCTGACCCCTATCATAATATTGGTGAAATTACTTTATCGAGTAATTCTTATTTATGACACGATGAGATATAAATGAATTTATTTAGATATCTTTTTCATTGAAATATTGCCTTCTTTTTCTGTCTAGAATGCGTAGTTGTGACTTGCATGAATTATCCGCCTGTAGTAAATTAGATTTTTAAATTTTATTACTGTATCTATAATATCATCGTAATAGTAAAATCTTCAATTATCTGAAACTCTGCCACCATATCGAAATATGAATACCTTTATGGCACTATATAACCTTCCGTCCATCTTTCTGGAAAATATCCTAATTTTAGTATTTTGTTTAATAATACTAACAAATATGGCGATATAACTTTCTTTCCATAATTGAAAAATTCATTCAAAAATTAATTCAGGCCCTGCACTTTTTGATAAGTTAAGCCTTGAGATGCACATAATAAGATCTTGTAATGTGAGTTGGCTATCAAGTTCTTTAAACAATGTGTTCAACGCATTATTCGTTGTAGTATTATAATACAGGACATCTTTGTCTGTATGGAAAAACATATATTAAGGATTACTTACAGCCTTAAAATAGGTAGTAAACGAGTCGAACGAAATATTTTTCGGTGATTACGGAGTAGCACACTCTTTCAGTAATTTCCAATACTCTTTAGAATTTGCAGTCCTTGAAAATTATAATGTCGTCATTTATTTTAATAAACATTCCTAGCCCGAACCATTCTATAGTGGAAGTAGTACAGGTGGTGGTGGTGGTGGTGGTGGTGGTGGTGGTGGAGGTGGTGGTGGAAGTGTTAGTAGTAGTAGTAGTAGTGGTTGTAGTAGTAGTAGTAGTAGTAGTAGTAGTAGTAGTAGTAGTAGTAGTAGTAGTAGTAGTAGTAGTAGTAGTAGTAGTAGTAGTAGTAACAGCAGTAGTTTTATCAGTTTCATTATTATTATTATTATTATTATTATTATTTATTTTTTTTTTTTATTTTTTTTTTATGTTTTTTTTATTAACATTATGTATTTTATTTGTTCTTTGACGAGACCAAGGAACGCTGAAATGTGTGCTACGATCATTATACGGTCCGCTGCAATGTGAAAACAACCAAACCATGGAATGTGTGCTATGACGAAACCGCTGTCCGCTTGAATGTATGTTTTGACGGAACCATCGTACTCGAAAAGTCTTCTATGACTAAACCACCGTGTGCTCGAATGTGTGCTTTGATTTAGCCAACGTCCGCAGGACTACGTGCTTTGACGAAACCACCGTCTGTTGGAATGTGTGCTATGACGAAACTACCGTCCGCCGAATAACGTGTTATGACGAAACCACCGAACGCTGGAATGTGTGCTTTAAAGAAAACTAAGTACGCTGCAATGTGTGCTATGAAGTAACCAACGTCCGCTGGAAAGAGGGGAATGACAAAACCACTGCCTGCTTGAATGCGGGGAATGACGAGACCACCGTCTGCTGGACGAATCACGAAACAAGCGTCCGCTTATAGGTGTGCTATTACGAAACCACCGTCTGTTCTAATGAGGGGAATGACGAAATCACTAACGCTGGATTGTGCGCTATGTTTGAACCACCGAACGCGTGAAGGTGTGCTTTGACGATATCACCGTCCGCTAGAATGTGTGCTATGGCGAAACATCCGGAAGCTGGAATATGTGCTATGACGAAACCACCGTCTTTTGGAGTGTGTGCTATGAAGAACCAACCGTCCTCTGGATCTTTTTGCTATGACGAAACCACCGTCTGCTGGAACGAGTGGATGACGAAAACATCGTCCGCTTGAAAGTGTGCTATATCCAAACCACCATACGCTGAAATGTGTGCTCTGACGAAACCAACGAACTTTAGAATGTGTGCTAGGACGAAACCGCTGAACGCTGCAAAGTCTGCTATGAAGAAACCACCAACGCTGGATTGTGCGCTATGCTTATATCACCGCAGCCTGGAATGTGTGCTATGAAATAAACCGCCGTCCGAAGGAAATAATACTTTGATGGAACCACCGTACGATGAAATGTGTGCTATGACGAAATCCCCGTCCGCTGAAATGTGTGCTACAACGAAACCGCAGTACGATGAAATGAGTGCTATGACGTAATCGCCGTTTGCTGAAATGTGAACTATGACGAAACCATCGTATGCTTGAATTGTGTGCTATGACGAAACCGCAGAACGCTGCAATGTGTGCTATGACGAAACCGTAGTACGCTGAAATATGTCCTATGACGAAACCAGTACCCTGCAATGTGTGCTATGACGAACCATTGGACGCTGTAATGTGTGCTATTTCAAAACCGCCGTACGCTGCAATCTGTGCTTTTACAAAACCGCCGTACGCTGCAATGTGTGCTATTACAAAACCGCCGAACGCTGGAATGTGTGCAATTACAAAACCGCAGTACGTTAACGAATGTCTTAAATGTTATAGTGTTTAAAGAAACCTTACAATAAGAACAATCCGTATCCATGCCATAGTGACGATTACTTTTTTAATGGTCCTGTCCGGCTTAAAAACTATTTTATTATAACTTTATTTTAGCAATTATGGACGCTCTGAATGAACTCAAACAGTTTTCTGAAAGTGTGATTACCGCAATTAGCTAAACATAACAATGAAACAATGACAGTTACCGGAAATCATCATCTAGCATTCTCGTCCGTGTTTCAATGCAGATTATTCTGAGCTTTGGACTTAAACTACACGTATTACTTACGATCTGAATTGACAATGAAACGAGTGCAATAATAAATAACCACAGCCTTAGTAGACGCTATGCTCATTTTTATATAAAATGCAGTGTATCAAAACAATGGAAGAAGAATACTAGAAGGCATGTCCAAAAAATGTGTCATGTGAAAACACCAGTTCATCTGTACGATAAAGACACTTTGACTTTGTTAAATTCCTGTTATAAATAATTGTAGTACACTATTTTGAGATTGAAAATAAACGTATGCGCCAATGTGTTTTGCAGTATTTCCATAATCATAACTGTATGCTGACCTGTTCACAAATTTAAGATTGTGTGCATCTCGCATTTTAATGCCTTAAATAACAAATTACATATACCTTACAGTTTACGTGTGTCTTCGAATATAGTACGTTTTCGTTACTTGAAACCGCCTATCCCCCCAAAAAAAAATAAAAATTAAAAAAAATAGCATTCCAAATTGCCAAAAAAGCAACAACACACAAACGTTAAGTTATATGGTAGTGTAAAGTAGTATTTACTGTAGCCTTGTTTTGAAACAGCTTTACTATAATAGATCAGACATCTTTGTTCCACGTTCATCCTTCTGCCGACCTTGTGCCCCTTTTGTCTACTTGATATTTGCTGTTAGTTTCCTCTCAAATTGACATATCAAATGCAGTTTATGCATTATGTATTACATTTGTGTATTTTCAAATACAAAGTCAAACCTTCAGAACAATGTGAGTGTAGTTGCCTGGGTAAAAAGTGCAAATTATTTTGATTTACACGAGGGATACACATTATGTTTACCTTTTCAATTGGTGTGAAATTGTCTCATTAGTTGACCTCGTCACTAACATGTTTTAAGTAAGTAAAACGCCTCAAATTGTTCATTATGTCAGCAAAATAAAAATATCGGCACTACGCGCTTCGGACAGTTCTTTGTTTGACATAATGGAGAGTCTTCGGCCTTTCAACCTTACATAACAAGCCTTAAATTGTCAAATGCGAATTAGCTTAAGGCCTATAATACATCCGTTTACATAATCAAAATAATAAAAGCAACACTCATGTCGCTTTTTGAGCTTAGTTTGCACTCTTATTACTGTCAATAAGCGTTTGAGCAACTCAGCCGTGTTAACCTTTTTCAAAAGTTTCTATCGATTATTCTTAAGCTGCACTCTCCCAGATTTAAAGTTTTGACAACTGTTTATTACGTTGTGTCTTAAAATGAGTCAATGTTTGCCTTAATATCTGCCAACCAGTGAAATAAGACTGCTGACAAAAGATCAGATAGCATATTTTCATATTAATTGTTTTATGGCTCAAAGTGTTATTAACGGTTAAAGAAAAATAAATAAAACAAAACCCATCAATTTTTAAACTTAACTATGAAAATCTACGATTTGGGTCCATTGTGTAAAATAACATATGTAATTCATCTATGCTAAATTGATGCAGTGGTAAATGTCCTCGAAATCATGATGTCTCGGGACCAAATAGTGCTGCCGTATTAAACATATTAGATTATATAACGCACAGTATACTTCAGCAAATTTATTGAACGTAGATCTCAATAACGTGGACACATCAGCGAAACCTATATTTATTTCCTTTACCATTCATATAACATTAAGTGCATTTTCTATCTTCTATGTTTACATTTCTATTTTTTTAAGTGTGCATCTAAATCTAGGAAGTTATATCCCTACTTGATTTATTTTGATACTAATTTTATTTTGGTGTTAATGTTAGTACTAGTAGTAGTAGTAGCAGTAGTTATCAGTATCATTATTATCATTATTATTATTATCATTATTATTATTATTATTATTATTATTATTATTATTATTATTATTATTATTATTAATATTGTTATTATTATGTATTTTATTTGTTCTTTGACGAGACCAAGGAACGCTGGAATGTGTGCTACGACCATTATACTGTCCGCTGCAATGTGTGCTATGAGAACAACCAAACCATGGAATGTGTGCTATGACGAAACAGCTGTCCGCTTGAATGTGTGTTTTGTCGGAACCATCGTTCTCCAGAAAGTCTGCTATGACGTAACCACCGTGCGCTCGAATGTGTGCTTTGATTTAGCTAACGTCCGCTGGACCACGTGCTATGACGAAACCATCGTCCGTTGGAATGTGTGCTATGACTAAACCACCGGCCGCCGAATAACGTGCTATGACGAAACCAACGAACGCTGGAATGTGTGCTTTAAAGAAACCTACGTATGCTGCAATGTGTGCTATGAAGTAACCACCGTCCGCTGGAAAGAGGGGAATGACGAAACCACCGTCTGTTTGAATGAGTGGATGACGAAAACATCGTCCGCTTGAAGGTGTGCTATATCCAAACCACCATACGCTGAAATGTGTGCTCTGACGAAAACACCGAACTTTAGAATGTGTGCTATGACAAAACCGCTGAACGCTGCAAAGTGTGCTATGAAGAAACCACCGACACTGGATTGTGCGCTATGCTTAAACCACCGAAGCCTGGAATGTGTGCTATGAAGAAAACCGCCGTCAGGAGGTAAGTATAATTTGATGGAACCACCGTACAATGAAATGTGTGCTATGACGAAATCACCGTCCGATAAAATGTGTGCTATGACGAAACCGCAGTAAGATGAAATGTTTGCTATGACAAAATCAGCAGTGTTAACCTTTTTCTATCGATTATTCTTAAGCTGCACTCTCACATATATAAAGTTTTGACAACTGTTTATTAGTTTTTGTCTTAGAATGAGTCAATATTTTCCTTTATATCTGCAAACCAGTGATATAAGACTGCTGACAAAAGATCAGGTAGCATATTTTTATATTTAATTTGTTAATGGCTCAAAGCGTTACTAACGGTTAAAGAAAAATAATAAAAAAACATCAATTTTATGAAAATCTGCGATCTGATATTTTGTCAGCAGTCTTATATGACTGGTTTCCATGCATTCTTTGCAAAATTGGCTCTGTCCGGGACAATAAATGAAACAGTTGTCAAAACGTTCAATCTGTGAGAGTGCAGCTTTTATCACTGATGTTGATATGTCGGAATTTGTTTCTACGTAGTTGCCCAACAGTATTTCGCTTTCTTCAATTTTCGCTCTGGCGGGAAGTCATGAAGTGTGCATGTGAAAGTCACGTGATGAGTACAGATACATATATTAACACTCTGTTTAAAGTTACTGTGATTATCCGTGGCAGGAAATACCAGCAAAGCTGGGATTGGAAAAAAGCGCAAACACTAGAAAATATGTGTAGTTAGACATGCAATACATCAGTTAGTAAGATGCAATGCTTTATACACAACGGCATCAAAGTTATGTAAGTATTTTGACAATTTTTATTTTTACTTGCATTTGTTTCATCTGGTGTCTAGTTCATTTAAGACAAATGTTTCAATATTGGTCAAAAGGTTAGTATTGATTAATACTCGGAGAGCTTCGAAAACTGGCCATCTAGGATAAACGATTTGGTAGCCAGGTCAAATCGTGATTACACAATACATTTTGCTTTATTCATTCTGTCCTTTTAAATTCATTATTGAGTCATACCCATCCCTCCGTTTTAGTAATGGGAATTCGTGTGTGATATCAATATTTTCGTCTTAAAATAGATTGAGGTTACGCTTATGCTTTGATTTGGTTGATGTTAACAAATGAAGTTAAAGTGATTATATATAGTTATAGAGTTTGAAGCCACGACTTTTGATTTTCTATGCCCTTAAGTTAATCAGATTTTTCTTATCGGTTGATTGTCTATGACCAATGTCACCTTTTTATATGGCCGAACGTAGAGCCAAATTTAAAAATAATCTGAAAAAGGGACTTGCACATCCGATTACGCACACCACGAAAATTGCAATTTGCTATAGTTCTGTATGACTGGTATTATTGATATTACACGCACTTAAAATACTTGTTGTTTTAAGAGCTATGAATGCGTCGTTCAGTAAACATTAACAACATGATACCATGCCAGGTTGCATTAAAGTTAGTTGATGTTTTTGTATCACCTTTTGTATCACCTATTGTTTCGTACGATTGTGAATTTTGGGGCTTTAGTAAGTGTATACAATCCGAAAGGCTAAGCAAATTTGCTGTATACGAAGAGCGCTTTTTATTTTTCATGAATAGGTGCATGTTTTGGTTCAAGTTGTATCATACAGATTGAATTATACGAAAGGCTTAGCTTTCGAATTACCTTTGTGGTGTTGGAAATGCTAACCTAAACTGGTTTGCTAACGTTTTGCAAATGCTAGATAGGATGGATTTTTTTACGAGTTAACGAGAAGGTTCCACAAAGTTGCTGATCTTTTTACCATATGTTTTAACAAAAAATAGTTCATGATTTTTTTTGCGAATATGGAAAATAGGGATCCTACATTTATGTACATGTCAACAGTTCACTTAATGAATGAATTGCTGGCTTGATGTTATTATCGGGGTATGAACGCAATTGGGCTGGTCAAAGTGTGTGGAGACCGAAGGACTCCACGCGTTCTTTGACCAGCCCAATTGCGTTCATATCCCCAATAATGACATCAACCCCGCAATTCATTCCTTATATTTACACCAATAGTTCATTATTTCATTCAAGAAATGTTAAAATAAAACTTCATTTCATCTACAAAAACCTTTCAGTTATCCTTTCTTACCCATTCTTTAAATAGAACGACTCGACTGTAACCGGAAACATTTTTTCAAATGACGTCACAATAACGCGGGAAAAGATGAACCACTTGAAATCACTTTTAAACGTCAAATTGAAACACTTTTGGCAACAATACTTTTAAAATATAACAAATTAACACTTTCTAAAATGTTGATTTATATTTTACGGAACCTGCTGACACAATACAAACAATAACAAGATCAATAGTTTTCATGTATATTGTTATGCGATGAATTGCTATCCGAACATATCCGAAGATGTTGCGTTCATCGATTGATGAACGCAATTGCCGAAAAGCAGTTCATTTAAGGAATGGAAGTTGATGTGTAAATATTTTGTGTTGAACCGTACTTACAAAATATAATTTCAAACATCTTAGAGTTGCTCTCTTAAAAATTCGCGTATCTGCACTTAGTGTAAAAGTCTATACAGGAAGATAGAAGAGAAAGGCACTTGCATTTATGTCAGCTGTGAACTTCACATGATGTTGGCGATGATTTCATTTCATCTTCATTAATCGATATTACCAACAAATGAGAGAGAAATACATAAAGCGTTACTATAGACAACGACCTTGTATGTCAAAATGTGTACAGTTATTACTTCATGGCATGTAGTGTGATTTGTTTAAATGTAATTATTTGCCACAAAAAACTGGAAAGTTTATGTGAATATTGTTTTTATTTGTTCTGTTCTGTTCATATTTCAACTGATCGCTTTTTTAACAATATAAATCGCGCTCTTTGCATCATAAAAAGAATAATGATATTTTAAAGACAAAAACATTTTTTTCCCTTTTAACTTAATGAAACCTTAAATAATTAGATAATTGAATTTGTGTGGGTGGGTTTTTGGATGGATGGGTGGTTTGGCTGGATGGATGGATGGGCGGGTGGGTGAACGGATGGGATGGATGGATGGATGGATGAATGAATGGATGGATGGATGGATGGATGTTGATGGATATGGCCAAATAGAATTAATAATAACCTTATAAAAGTAATTAAATATTAGAACAATTCGACTATGAATGAAAGCATTAATGAATGAATGAATGAACGAACGAACGAACGAACGAACGAACGAACGAACGAACGAACGAACGAACGAACGAACGAACGAACGAATGAATGAATAAATGAATGAATATATGAATGAATGAATAAATTATATCTTTATTTTGTTACTAATTATTAATGAACTGACTTGCAAACGGACGGACGAACAGACGGATGGATGAAGGATGAATGCACGATAAAAAAAAGAACTAATATTCTCACGGACGGCAGAAGAAATGGGCAAACAAAGACACACACGCATGTACGCACGAATGAAAGACAGAAATAATAAAAAATGAAGAATAAATTTAAAAAAATCGTCCCGACTCATTTTCTATTAAATGGGCATGCAAAATGGAAAATACTTCTTAGGGCCTTATTTTTTAATTGATTTGTTTTATAATTTGATTCATTTTCTAAATATTTTCCTGTTATAATTGTTTAATATGATGACCCACAGTTAAAGAATGTGTCAAGGGAAGTTAAATATTTTATTTAATTGAGGCAATTAGTCTGTCTATCGTCTCAAAACATATTTTATCCTATCCTTTATTTTACAAATGAGTGTCATAGTAAATACAACATACATTATCACTAATAACTTATCTCTGCTAATAACGTATGAAAAATGTTACTCTCACTTTTTATTTAGATCCTAAATTAATAAACCAACGTCAAGCCTGATTTAAAGATAATCTAAGAAATACGCAAATATGTTTGTCAACCGTATATAATGGTTTGTATTCTTCAATAAGCTTTATAACATTAATTGAATGGAGAAAAGACACATCTTTTGACAAAAATTAAAAAGAAAACGCGCCTTATTATTCACGAAATGCAGTGCATGTACACATGTGTGTCATAAAATGTGACCATGAGTCCCTTTTGACAAGTATTTTTCTCAGCATACAGGACGCAGATTTGTAAGACGTTCATAAGGAAAAATTCCGATGTTTTTGCCCTTCTATGGAAAGTGTAAAGACATGAAAAAGCAAGATGTTGTAATTTAACACAAACAAATCTCTTTAAAAACAATCGTGCACACATAGTAACCCCCAGTGTTTAAAGTTTATGTGACACACTGTGTGAAAGAATGAATTTTGACAAGCACACTGAAGCCGCAGCAACACACTTCATTCACAGAGCATTTGCACCGTGATAAACAATGATACATGCTTGTAAGCAAATCTGCATGCTTTTTGTGTAGTATTATGCTGTAAATGATGGGTATGCGGCTTTTGGACGGGTTATCAATGTTTTGCACTCATTTCACAGGGCACAAATAGAGAAGGACAATCTGCTATTTCGAACCACGTTTAACAGTTTAAATTATGTTCGACGAGCCACAGGGGGCTTTTTTAAATCCGCGGGGCTGTGGATGTTCGGACAATCGAAGAATCTCGATTTGATCAACTAACCAAGGCGATTGCCATACGCGTCAATGCCCTCGTTTAGTTATGCATTGGCCTCGAATAGGTTCATGTATTTAAAATTGCAATTAAATTATGGTCTCTATTGATTTAATATTGTTAAATTTAAGCTGGTCAGCCGTGTAGTAAACCTGGGACACTTTTTACGTCAGCATTTCTCAAAGGTGGGGTGATATACAGAAAACCATCTGTCATAAATTAACACCAAGGAATGACCATAAGTTTACTCTGTTTGGCCGGGAGAGCCGTCTAGCTCCCGTCTCAATACCAAAACGGCAATAGAATCGCCCACTCTAGACCGGGCGCGCTTCATGATTTAAAAATACCAAATTCGCCACGGTTTTGCGGGCTCTAGGCCTTCGAGAACAATGATGGAAATACTACATTTTGGTTTTATGGGAATTGAAACTTTAAGAAAACGTTTTATATAAAGCTGTTATTTTGTTAAACGTTTTAACTCTAAGTTTATTTGAAACTATACATCATTTAATTATTTTACTAAAATATCACTATAAGAGTACGGGTTACCTCTTTGCTATTGATTTTTATATCACAGGTAACCTCTCTCTCAATTGTTTTCATAGTAGAGTAGCTTTGCAATGAAATGACTGAATTACATCCAGCAATTCTAAAAAACTTAGAACAGGGCGGTAAATATGCTGAGTTTTGTCAGTTTCTTTGAATGATAGCCGTAAACAAAGTTTCCGTAAACCAACATATAACTCTTACTATTGCTTGAAAAGAAAATGAGAGAGAGGATACCTTATAAAAATCAATAGCAAAGAGGTTACCCGTGCCGCTGTGAAACCGAAAGTAGGCTGTTTTATTGATTTTTACGTATATCTTTGACAAATTATTGCAATTTGTATGAATATATATATGCCCATAAGCAAACCAGTGGTTCATTTAAGCCCACATAACATGCAGAGGCGGTGGGCGAGGCAAGACATATCGATATTGTGTAGCTTATTGTGGAGTTGCAGTTATTGAAAAATAGGCAGATTACAAAAAGACATAGCTATAACATTCCGTACTCCAGTGAAACTATGTTGACTGAAATTGAATGTCTATGTATGGAGTTTAACGTAAAACTAAAAAATTACAGAAAATAAGTAACTCGTATCATAATATAATCAATTTCATGGTTTGGGCATACTCTATGAAATATGGTTTTTCTTTTAACCCGCTTGGGAAAAAAAATAGAACTTTAATGAAGTGTTTGTTTTTTGTTGTTGTTGTTGTTTTCTCGTTTTTTTTTGTTGTTGTTGTTTTGTTGTTTGTTTTTTTTGGGGGGATGGGTCAATTCTCTTACGGTGTAGGAGCCTTTTGCTTTTTTTATGAACTTTTGTCTGTGCTGTTTAAATCGACACATGTATTATTTTTCAAACACCGCTTCGAATTTTCCCGATTAAAGAGTGAGAATGAAAAAACGGACGAGAAAAAACAACTAGTTTCTTCTGCCAAAACATCGCGGGGGACGGGAAATAGTCTGGTCTATATGACTTAGTAGCAAACAGAACCAAAATCGAATCTAAGAAAAACCGTCGGTTAAACAGTTGGGCTACATCGTTATAAATGTGTTGTTGTGTTCTAAAACATTAAACAGTGTTTTTTCTTGCTGAATTTATTATATCACTGTCTAACGTACATTACATATATAACCACCATGACAGTATAAATTGCTTGAATGCTTGAATACGTTAAGCAAATTATTTTCTCAGAATATGTATCATAGTCACAATGTTTGCTTCCAATCCTATGTCAGGAACTTGCACATGGTAAAAAGTCTCAATTCAAAAATTTACACGCAATTATTCCATATCCCTGATGTGTATTTTAATCGACACGAAGAGGAAAAAAGCTAATTTGTATAAGAATAACTGTGTGTATCATATAACAATATAATTGTTAAATCCATTTGGTTTAAACTTTGTATTGGTTTATCTATCAAATGTGTTTCAATTGGTTTTAGTGTTTAAATCTCGACCACATTTCATACTTGCAAAGCAACAGATATGTTAAGCCTTATACAATTAAACCGTGAACTAATATTTATGATCATGATTGCAATATTTGTGTCCGTACGGTCAATACGGTTTTTAAAATGTAGAAATTTGATAGAATTCATACAATACTTTCATATCAAGTTCATACTTATATAGGGGTCAGTCGAATCACCATTTCATTCAGTATTACCTCTCTTAACTGTCCTGTCTATAAGGTGTCAACAGCATTTCACACTCTACTGATTTTAATACATATATAGACTGTGTACATTTATGACTCTCTTCAATTCCTTAAATACTCCGAACACATCGCCATTTCTGAGAAACAACAACCAGAAGGTAATGAACATTAAAGGTGCATTCTCGGCTTTGTCATATTCATGTCCTGAAACTTAGGAATGAAGAAAGCAAACACAGGTTGATTAAAGCCTCTTCAATACATTTTACTTTCCAACAAGCTGACTGGTCAGTTAAATGATAGTTCGATTTTAAAATGTGTTCAATACAACTAAAAGAAAAGAAAACAATTTAATAACAAATCCGGCACAATTATGCAAGTTTGTTTTTACTCAGTTTAAGAATAAACTAAACCTAATTTTCGAAAATTCGTAAATATAGCCCAATGAAAGCTACAATTAAATGGATCAGAAATTGCCTACGCCGTAAGTTTCGTTTACAATTGTGAAATGTTTTTCAACTTAACCAATTCCGATGTCGCTTCTTAACATCATTTCTTTCTTATCTATCATGCAATGTGCAATGAAACCATATAAATAAAGTCCTGCATCTTCCAAATATTTCGCAAAATGAGCAAATCTTCCCAAAATGAGTAAATCGTCGTAAAATCGAGACCCAATGTCATCGTTTCCAAGTATATGTACTGATATCATGATAATTGGTTATGATGATTGAAAAATAAAACCATTTAGTGATCGATTAAAGCAGCTACACTGTTAGTTTTCTGTGTACATTGACATAAGATGCACACATTTAGCATATAACTGGAACTTGTTCTTTTTACATTGTAAAATGTCTCCAAATGATAGCAATCCGACTGGGAAAATATTTTTCCCATTTTGTAAAAACTAGTTATTCTTTAAAACACTTGAAACAAGTGATATGAGTTATGGAGAAATGAAATTGTGCATCTCAAATATGAATACAATAAATTACAGTCTAACCCCGTTGACTCGAACTCGCCTGACTCGAATTCAATGTTGGCTCGAATTATAGGTAAAGGATAAACTTCGTCATTAAAGGTATGCATTGTCGTTTGGCCCGAATTTACCGAGACTCGCCTTTTTTCCCCAATCCATGGAGTTCCAGGCACGTGGTTCGATGTATCATTACATTTATTTACTGCACTAGATTAAAGGCTAATTCGGCGCATTCAAGTCTGTCGGTTGAAAAACAGAACACATTGATTCGTGTGAAACGCTTGTTACATTGGTAAGCATCACATTTGTACTCTAATTATCTGTTATACTGTTTCAAGAAAACGCTCTATTTGGTTAGTTAATTGCAATTATTGTTAGCTTTGATTTACGAAATTATATCAAATAACCAGTAGCCAGTTGCATATTGTGTATGTTCATGGAAGTACGTTGTAAATAAGACAAAAGAATTTTAAGAAAAGTTAAGAAAATTGGACATTAATTAAGTGTGTGAGTCACTTTTAAAAACCGAACATACATTTTACCTATGTCGTTTTAATGCAAAATGTGCTTAATACACTTTGCTAAACATATATATGAAATATATTTTTGCGCACGCATAAAACTATACGATTCATGCGACGGTGATAACAAAGAGTAAATACTTTAAAGTATCAATTACAGAAAATATTTTTCTTTTTACAAAAGAAAGAGAGGTTTCATTTTGAAGAATAATGCATGTTTTCGTATCGGAATAAAATCATAGGAATATGATGTATGAGTATAAAAATAATTAGTGTTGCGGCGAGAGATATTGGGACGATTTCCCTGGCTTAATACACCTACTCTTTGAGAAAGGATACTATACAAAACCCTCTTCGGGCTTGTAGTTTCGCTTTTTTAATCATATACTGTGTGTGCATACAACAACTATCGCTCTTTCACCTTCTAATTGGCTTTATATCATGGTAATTTAAATGGGCTAAAATATTTGAAAACCTTCAATTAAACCTATTATCTGGCTTGGTATTGCTCAGCAGTCATATGAAGAATCTGGCTTTGGATTAAAGGTGTGTTTGCAGTATTGTTGTTTGCAACATTGAAATGCTCCAACCCAAGTTGGGCACCATTCACTATTCCTTACTGACAATTGTCTTACAAATATGGGATGTTCACTAGTCTTATTATTGATCATATACATTGTTTTCTCTATTGTTTTAATACTGTATTGTTGGTACTTTGTCTCTGTAGCGAAACAGATGGTTAACACAACAGGCATTTTAAAATAGTTTTAGCACGATTAACATGTACAGTTTGATGTCAAGATGTTCACCGAAAGCGTTTTTGACATTTAATTAAAATGTAAAAGGCAAACGGAAGAAAAAACAAATGACGAAAAAGGACAAAACACGATATCGCCAAAATAATATCCTCGTTCTTGACAACTCATCCTTCTACTTGAACAATACGAGAAACGCACGAACAAATTTTACAGCATTATATTTTTGTACAAATTTTTTATTATCAAAGGTAAATATATCAGTTCAATATCGCATCTAAATTGCCCACTAAAACACCATTACTCCTAACGACAATTAAACTTTACACCCGCGTGCAAATATACTAGGCCAAAGTAAAAGCCAGAGATAAAACTACTGCCCAATTATGAATTGTAAAATCCTCTTGAAAACCGTACCCACCACACCCCAGAAAGGAGTATGAACAAATAATGCAATTATGATGTGTCTTGTTAATATGCACAAATATAGAACGACATCAAATTGAATGCGCATTATTAAAATATGTACAAAATTAATTTTGAACTATTACTTTTAAGGATAAAGAAGCATAGCAGTGTTTGAAAAATGAACCTGCCCATGGCTAACTCTGATGTTTTTCTTTACATTCATATACTGTTCAATAAAACATGTATATACATTCGTAAAACTAAGTAATTTCACTGTGTTGTAAATGATATTTGTACTATTAGGAATGTTCAGATAAATATGATTTGCATAAGTCTTCATTTCTGCCTCAAAACACAACAGCAACTTGCTGCTTTCCACTTGCATCCCACCTCTTGCAGAGCAAAAAACGTGGTATTCCACAAAATATAGCACAACGCGTGGTATTCCAACAATAAGAGCACAAAACGAAAGTTTCCCACAAATAATGTGGTTTTCAATCAATTAGAGCACAAAACGTGGTACCCCTCAAGGGTCATCTACATGTCAGACGCAACTCCAAATCAAGTTTGAAGGCCATGGGTACATGCATTGTCAAGTTATGACTCTTAAAATCAATAAGGGTCATCTACTGGTCAGGCCAAACTTCTATGTCAAGTTTGATGATCATTGGTTAAGGCATTGTTGAGATATTACTGGGAGAAGATTTGTTAGCTGTTTTGGGTTTATGGTTACTGTGACCTTGACTTTGGCCCGTTTCAAGATTATGACCATTCAAGGTGTGAGGAAAGCGTGTGTAATGACCATGACCTTTGACTCTATGACTTCAAAATCCATAGGAGTCATCAGCTGGTCCCCAAAATACTTAATGTCAAGTTTGAGGGTCATGGGTGCAGGCATTGTCAAGTTATCAAACAGACAAGCTTTTTTCGTTTAAAATCCCCTAAAATCATAAGGGGTCATCTACAGGTCAGACGCAACTTCAAATCAATTTTGAGGGCCATGGGTACATGCATTGTCAAGTTATCACTCGAAACATTATCGCATTCAAGGTCACTGTAAACTTGAACTTTGGCTCGATGACTCCTTAAATCAATAAAGGTCATCTACTGATCAGGCCAAATTTCCATGTCAAGTTTGATGATCATTGGTTAAGGCATTGTTGAGATATCACTGGGAGAAGAGTTGTTAACTATCTCATTCAAGGTCACTGTAAACTTGACCTTTGACCCGATGACTCCTAAAAACAATAAGGGTCATCTACTGATCAGGCCAAACTTCCATGTCAAGTTTAATGATTATTGGTCAAGGCATTGTTGATATATCACTGGAAGAAGAGTTGTTAACTGTTTTGCGTTTAAGGTTACTATGACCTTGACCTTGGCCCGATGACCCCCCAAGTCAATAGGGGTCATCTACTGGTCAGGCCCAACCTTCATCTCAAGTTTGATGACCATATGTCCAAGAATTGTCGAGTTTGCTTGCAAGGTCACTGTGACCTTGACCTTTGATCCTAAAAACAAAGGGTGTCATCTACTAGTCAGGCCAAACCTTTAAGTCAAGTTTGAGGGCCATGAGTGCAGGCATTGTTGAAGTATCACTCGGACAACCTTTTATCATTCAAGGTCACTGTGACCTTGACCTTTGACTCAATGACCCCTTAAATCAAAAGGGGCCATCTACAGGTTAGGCCCAACCTCGAAGTCAAGTTTGAGGGCCATGGGTGCAGGCATTGTCGATTTATCACTCGGACAACCTTTTTACATTCATGGTCACTGTGATCTTGACCTTTGGCCTGATAACCCACAAAACAATAGGGGTTATTTGCTGGTCAGACCCAAACTCCAAGTCAAATATGAGGGCCATATGTGCAGGCATTGAGGAGTTATCACTTGGACAAACTTTTACCATTTAAGGTCACTGTGACCTTGACCTTAGGGTTGATCACCCCCAGAAACAATAGAGGTCATCTACTGGTCTGGCCCAACCTTCAAGACAAGTATGAGGGACATGGGTGCAGGCATTGTGGAGTTATCACTTGGACAAGCTTTTACCATTCAAAGTCACTGTGACCTTGATCTTTTGCCCGATGACCCCCAAAAACAATAGGGTTCATTTTACTGGTAAGGCCCTACCTCCAAGTCAAGCATTAGGGCCATTGGTGTAGGCATTGTTGAGCTATCACTCGGACAAACTTTAAAATTATTTTACCATTAAAGGTCACTGTGACCTTGACCTTTGACCTGATAATCCCTAAAATCAATAGTGGTCATCAACTAGTCAGGCCCAACCTTCATGTCAAGTTTAATGGCCATACGTTTAGGAATTTTTCAGTTATCACTCGGACAAGCTTTCGTCTACCGACGGACTGACCGACAAACCGACCGACATGTGCAAAGCAATATAACCCTCTTCTTTGAAAGGGGGGGGGCATAATAAAAGCGAAATATAAATCAAATAACACTGCTAGGACAAAATCGTGTGGTTGAGCTACGAAGATAACACCTTTTAATCCTTACCTTGAAAACATCCCAACTCGGATCCGCCTATGAACCTTGCATGAGGAAGGCTTCCGCAGCAGATTTTTGTATTTGAATTTATTTGTGTTTGACCACAAACTTAAAAAGAAAGTTTAAAAAATATGACCATTTTAGCATGTTCGTCATGGTATAATCTTTTAATATTGAACGTACAATGAAGTTAGCAAAAACAAATTTAACAATTATATTGAATTATTTTCAGACGTTTCTTTGACAATTCTTTACTGCAACATAAAATTGATATTAACAAAATATCCTCACCAGTCGCATTTACTGCCGCTCCAGTGCATGTAACAAGTATCCTGAAATATAAGTCAACTCATTTACCTTATAACAAAACAAGCTGAATGCTCGCTGTTAACTGTGTTATGAAGTTTACATCTCAATGGGTTATTCAAACCACTGAAAACTGAATGTGTATATAAATTGTGTCGGGTATCTCGTATTGCAAAATATTTGCTCAAGGTATTTAACATTAACAAAAAAACGCAGATGACTTTAGTAACAAACTGATGTTTACATCAGATGATTTGTAACTCTCATGGATAACTTGCACACATAACAGTGCTAGGATTAAATAAACATGTCTTAAATTTATAGTTAAAATAATAATCTAAAACCTGGACATATTTTGTATACGGATAAATTGTAACGTAATATTGGACAGACTTAGGTTGTGAACATCAAAATGGGATACAGTTATTATTTGAATATATGCATGAGTATAGCTACATGTATGCGGATAAACATGATGATCGGATAGGATGCGCGCAATCGTCCCAAAGGTATACGATACATTTGTACAATAAAAACACTTCATTCGTTTTCATTGCACGTGTGCTAAAGCAAATGTCAAGTGACATTCATGAAGCTTATTATTTCAAACGAAATAAACGGCACGGGCTAAAAACCCAATTATATTTGCTTGAACTCTAATCAAATACCTACGCAAAATAGACAAATAAACACAGTAACATTGTAATAATGTGAATGCTTATTTTAGTTTGAAGTACTTATGTCGCAGTAAAAAATCGGAAACTGAATGATCCTTCCAAGACAGCTTAGAAAGAAATATTAAACAATTGTAAAACAATAAAGTCGATACAAATATTGATTCATTTTATTATCTTTAGATTGAATGGCAGACTTTTGTAATGGAAATCTTTGATTCAGATCAATTGGTATTTAATATGCAATTTAACTCAATCTTAATGTCATACATCATTGACTTCATCACTTTTATTAGTCTGTTATAATAACAAGTATTCCGATTAGCTACGCCGTTTTAAGATTCAATTAAGACCAAAATTAAATGCCATCCCAGTTTGAAAATTGTTGATATTATATGTAATGCAATAATAGATGGTGTACTTTGCGTCCTTTAAATGTAGCTAAGAATGCCTAGTACATCATTTGAAAACAGAATCTAAATTTAGCTTGTTTAAAAGTACCTGAAAATTTGATTGAAATCATAAAAGGCATGTCTTTTGCTAATAAAAAATTAACGTGAGCAAGGAAAAAGTAAGATTGATTCGAAAGGCATGTACTTTGACGGATATAGATCTTTCACGAAAAGAAACACTTATGTTTACTTACAACAGTGCCGTTCGAATCATCTCTGATACTGATATAACAGAAACAAAGTGTGAAGTCCTTCCTGCTAAATTGTTGAAATTTTTATAACAAATTCTTTCACCCATTATTTAAATCAAAATTGATTTTTCTTATTTTGTATCGTTTTTCATGAAGTGATTATACGTTTCATATATATTATTCAGGTATATTGTAATATTTCAGTAAATCAAATAAACGCCCGTTCAATCCACCTGTCTAGTTTTGAATGACCCTTCGTATTGTTCTACTAATTTATACAAGTCTAGCTAATATTTAGGGAATATTTCAAGCTATTTTTATAAAATACTCTTTATGAGAAATCCCAGTAACCCTTATGAGGTTTAAGGAATTCCATGTTAAACTTTGAATTTTGTCATAATAAAAATCCCGTGCGGGGGAGGCCGATGAGTTAATGTTTTAATATATTCCGTCTGGTTAGAGTTCGGTGATAAGTACTTTAAGAATGTGTGGTATTGAAAATATGATAATATATTGTAATTAATACCTTACTCTATAAAATTTAAAGCTGACTCAAAATCTGGAATGTGAGCTGTTTTTGTAGGAAAATGCATCTTGTTTAGTATTTATTCGGCCTTGGTGCTAGCACGTTTAAACAGGATAGTGACTTTATTTAAAGCTATCGGGCCAGTCTCTATATTTACCATCGTTAGTTAACGTTTACCCTGTCCGTATCAGGGCGATTGCCATAACAGTTACTGATGAATGAAGATATATTGAAAACTGTGTAATTTTCGCTGTCTTGAAGCCGTATGGCTCTGTTAAAAGCTAAAGGGCTTTCTGTAATTACGATCGCTTTTACTGACCGTACCAGGGCTGTTGCCATAACAGTTCCAATGAAGATACATTAATAACTGTGTAATGTTTGCTGTCTTGAAGCAGTATGGCTCTTGTTTGATGTATTATGTATAGGTGTGGTCTCTCTCCGTGTACCTTTAAACATGATATTGGTAAGATGGAATACTTCCGTGATTGTCCCTGTATCTGTTATTGTATCATTATATCACGAGAGGTAATTCTCTGACGTTATAGTTTATTAGAAGAAGTTTCAAGTAAAATATAACCTTTAAAATTGAGAATGTGTAGGACTGTTGTTTCTTTATCCATTATATTGAATGTATTCTCCATATACAGTCATTACAAATAGAAAACAGCCCTAATATGTTAAAACTATCAAAGATAAGGAAAACTCTGTTTTTAATTTAGGAAATCACCACATCATTAGCATAGTGAATGTGATCGATACATAAACACACCGCGACTCATATAAATATATGTATAAAATCTAGTATTACAAATGAGCAAAAAAGCAAATATTTGTCAATAAATTATCTGGAAACTCTGAAATAACCTGTCAGTAACAGTAAATCTACAATGAAAAATTAGGATTGAATTTCACTTCCATCCATAGTAATATTTTGCTCTTATGTGAACACTTTTAGATACTGCATACTTCCATGCCTTTATATGCCTTGCTATAAGCCTGTTTATATGTTTTATGCAATAAAGGAGTGAGTTGAGTTGCATTGTCAGGAGGTGGTGTTAGATTTTAGACTATTGGGAATGTCATTTTAGTTTCCACTAATTTATTGACATGATTTGAAACACTTTGAACGAGATCTTAT
The DNA here is from genome assembly GCF_026914265.1 of Mya arenaria. Lineage (NCBI taxonomy): Eukaryota > Metazoa > Mollusca > Bivalvia > Myida > Myidae > Mya > Mya arenaria. The sequence continues at coordinate 16,190,666 of NC_069130.1, read as the reverse complement.
TTAATAATAACATATGAAAAGGACCGATACATTTTCAGCACTTTATAAACATTCATTTATGGGCGTAGTATTTAATAATTATTTAACACTTGCTTATTTTACGACATTCAGTTTCCGCACTATTAAATTACGCAGGTACAGAAACTAGGCAATGTGATCCAGTTTACTTTTTGTTAACTCGCGCTAAAATTGATATACGTGACAAATTATGACATTTTTAAATACTCTTTTATTTCTTGTATCCATGTGTTGATACCTTAATATACAAAAACTATGTTTAAAGGGAATTCCACTTTCTGTTTATAAGTAAAATAATTTCACACGTAAGACCCTTATATCAAAATAAATGATACTATTACAGGTAATAAAAGCACTGGGAAACCAGTATGCGCTGTTTTGTTAAACGAGGAAATTCAGATGAGACAGCAACATGATCCTTGCGTTATTTTTTGTCATTATACTGTATTTGCCGATTAAGGATCATCTGTAGCGGACTTTACTTTGATTTGATTAAATTTATTTTCGTCCATAATCCTTTGAGCTATTTGTTTTAGAAGTTCTTGCCACATTAAGATACCTAACTTTTTTAGCAATAAAGAGCACATTATAACTTTCTAACTTTTACTATTCATCATGTTGTTAACATTATCTAAATACATACAATAATAATTATCATCAATTCTAAACATAAACATTCAACTAATTTTAAAGTTTCGTAATATTATGATTCATAAAAGAAACCTTTCTACCAACTGAACTCTGAAAACTCTGTGGTCCTTTTTGCTTTGTCTCATTTATATATACTGCAGCAGACAATGACAAATCGAGACCACGGAATACTGTAACAGCGGGAAGAATATCAGGAGTAAATCAGGAGTCAAAATCAGGGGTAAATCAGGTGTCAAAATCAGGGGTAAATCAGGAGTCAAAATCAGGGGTAAATCAGGAGTCAAAATCATGGGTAAATCAGGAGTCAAAATCATGGGTAAATCAGGAGTCAAAATCAGGGGTAAATCAGGAGTCAAAATCAGGGGTAAATCAGGAGTCAAAATCAGGGGTAAATCAGGTGTCAAAATCAGGGGTAAATCAGGAGTCAAAATCAGGGGTAAATCAGGAGTCAAAATCAGGGGTAAATCAGGAGTCAAAATCAGGGGTAAATCATGAGTCAAAATCAGGGGTAAATCAGGAGTCAAAATCAGGGGTAAAAAATGGTATAGTTATTAAATAGTTCAACTGGTTAAATATGACAAACATAGTAAAATATCTAATTCCGATGTTCGCGACACCATCTGGTATCTTGTCCTTTCGAAGTAGATTATCGATAGTATATATTATTCATGCAGAATTAATAAGTTTAGTAATATTTATTTACTTTGTAGAATCGTTAATAATATTTACGATTCAATTAATGTAGATCTGGGTTTCATCTCATTCACCTATGTATATTTCTAAAAGGTTTAATAAATAACAAAATTTGTTATTTAAACTTGACATTTGTCATACGTTGATACCAATGTATTGTAATACTGTTTATACTTTTATTGAGAATAACAAAGACACATTTTCACGTTGTAAATGACATTTTTTACTACACTACAATCTAAACTAGCATTGGTTATTTTTTGAACGAGTCAACAATCTTTTTCTGCTGGAATTATTCGAGGCTCGGTCGAAATTAAACGGGGTGTATGTTTAAACTTTTGGCTACTGAGTTTGTTTCTGTAGTTTTTCACATAAATATTGGCGTCGGTGTGGTAACATATGTCTCTATGTTCAATACAATCAATTGCACTGTATTTATGATACTGCTGAATATCGTAATCCAGTCGTTTTCGTGCAAATAAGGTTTTATGGCTCTAATTACTTTATGTTAGTTTTTTAGTGGATTGTCTGCTCGGTTAACTTTGTTTATCTGTCAAGGTTATATTCAGTTCAGTTTTAAACTTCGAATATCAAAAGTTGAAGATAAACATAGAGCTTGGTTTATATTTTCAATAGGTGTGAAAATTAACAAACAATGAAAATGCATGGAATTAAAAGCATTTTTGTCGGTTTTATGACCTTCAGCATGATTAGTTTCTCAGGTTTGTTTATGTTTTCATGATTGTTTAACCTTGTTTTACTTTCAATATAACCGTTATTTAAGTATGTTAAGCTTTACATTTTTAAAATCAGATGTTCTTGAAATACAACATATATATCATTCAGTCCCAAAGCTTTATAACAGCATTTTTATATACATTTCTTTGGTAAGTTTAAAGAATCAAAATGAATCATCGTTATCTTCCTTGTTTCATATTTTCTGAAAACGTTGTATTTAGGTCATTATTGGGTATGATGAATCACAAGTTGTTTATTTACTGTAACCTTAAAGAATCGCATTTATGCAATGGGAATAAACTAACAAGTAATACCCTCGACAATTAAAGGTTTAAGCCTAGTTCAATTTTACTCCAAAGCATAGGTACAAATTACAAAAGATACAACGATATAGTGACATCGTACGCAAGTCAAAAACACATCGGGGAAAAATACACAAGCAAAGGTACAAAATATACACGGCATAAAAAATAGAGACATAGTTCACAAGACACAAACACATAGTTGAAAAGTACCAAGGGCACGAATAAATAGGAACCAAGTACTCAAGGCACAAACAAATCGTGAATATTACACAAGACATTAACACATAGGGACAAAATACACAAGGCACAAATACATAGGGAGAAAGTACACAAGGAACAAATACATAGGGACAAAGTACACAAGGCACAAATACATAGGGACAAAGTACACAAGGCACAAAACATAGGGACATAGTACACAAGAAACAAACACATAGGGACAAAGTACACAAGACACAAACACATAGGGAAAAAGTACACAAGACACAAACACATAGGGAAAAAGTACACAAGGCACAAAACATAGGGACAAAGTACACAAGGCACAAAACATAGGGACAAAGTACACAAGACACAAACACATAGGGACAAAGTACACAAGACACAAACACATAGGGACAAAGTACAAAAGGCACAAAACATAGGTACAAAGTACAAAATGCATTACCACATAGGGAAAACGTACACAAGGAACAAATATAAAGGGACAAAGTACACAAGGCACAAGACATAGGTACAAAAACACAAGGTACAATTACATAGGGACAAAGAACACAAGGCACAACCACATAATGACAAAGCACACAAGGCACAACACTTAGGGACAAAATACACACGAAATTAACACATAGGGACAAAATACACAGATAAATAGGGACAAAGAACATAAGACACAAATACATAGGGACAAAGTACACAAGAAACAAATACATAGGGACAAAGTACACAAGGCATGTGTACAAAGGAACATAGTATACAAGGGCACAAATACAAAGGGGCAAGGTACACAAGGTATTAACACACAAGGTCAAACTACACAAGTCACAAACTCATAGGGACAACGTACACAAGGAACAAATACATAGGCACAAAGTACACAAGGCACAAATACATAGGGACAAAGTACATAAGGCACAAAACATAGGCACAAAGTACACAAGACACAAACACATAGGGACAAAGTACAAAAGACACAAACACATAGGGAAAAAGTACACAAGACACAAAACATAGGGACAAAGTACATAAGGCACAAAACATAGGGACAAAGTACACAAGACACAAACACATAGAGACAAAGTACACAAGACACCAACAGATGGGGACAAAGTACAAAAGGCACAAAACATAGGTACAAAGTACAAAATGCATTACCACGTAGGGAAAACGTACACAAGGAACAAATATAAAGGGACAAAGTACACAAGGCACAAACACATAGGGACAAAGTACACAAGGCACAACACATAGGGACAAAAACACAAGGTACAATTACATAGGGAAAAAGAACACAAGGCACAACCACATAGGGACAAAGCAAACAAGGCACAACAGATAGGGAAAAAATACACACGAAATTAACACATAGGGACAAAATACACAGATACATAGGGACAAAGAATATCAGACACAAACACATAGGGACAAAGTACACAAGAATCAAATGCATAGGGACAAAGTACACAAGGCACAAATGCATAGGGACAAAGTACACGAGGCACAAATACATAGGGACAAAGTACACAAGACACAAACACATAGGGACAAAGTACACAAGACTCAAACACATAGGGGCAAAGTACACAAGACACAAATGCATAAGAAAAAAGTACGTAAGACACCAATACCTAGGGGACAAAGAAACACAAGGCAGTTACATATAGGGACAAAGTGTACAAGACACAACTATATAGGGATCAAGAACACAAGGCACAAATACAAAGGGACAAAATACACAAGACACAACACATAGGGACAAAATACACAAGACAAAACACATTGGGACGAAGACCACAAGGCACAACACATCGGGACAAAGTACACAAGGCAGTTACACATAGGGTCAAAGTACACATGAAACAAAAATATAGGGACAAAGTACACAAGGAAAAAAATACATAGGGACAAAGTACACAAGGCACAACACATAGGGACAATAACAAAAGGCCGAATTACATAGGGACAAAGTACACAAGGCACAAACACATAGGGACAAAGCACACAAGGCACAACACATAGGGACAAAGTACACACGAAAATAACACATAGGGACAAAATACACAGATACATAGGGAAAAAGAACACAAGACACAAAGAACACAAGACACCAACACATAGGGACAAAGTACACAAGGCACAACACATAGGGACAAAGTACACGATGCACAAATACATAGAGACAAAGTATACAAGAAACAAATACATAGGGACAAAGAACTCAAAGAACAAATACATTTGGATAAAGTATACAATGCACAAATACATAGGGACAAAGTACACAAGGCACAAACACATAGGGACAAAGTACACAATGCCCAAATAATTTGAGACAAAGTACACAAGGAACAAATACATAGGGACAAAGTACACAAGGAACAAATACATTCAGGGGTGTAGACATTAATTTAAGTAGCAGGGAATATCCCAAAAGTAGGCCTGGGTGGTTTGTGTGTCCTCCGACAGTTAGGGTCCAGGGGGCAACGCCCCTTGGGGGATGAATTTAAGCCTCTTTTAACCAACATTTCTAGTCTTTGGTGCGTGTTTATTTTTTAACATTGAACCTTTACATAAATGTACTTGAATCTGAAACTGAATCTAAGTACTCCCCCCACTAGTGAGGGCTAATTAATAAACCAATTTACTGTCAAATTCAGTTTCAGGAAAATTGTATAACATCTTCAATTTCCAAAAGAAATATCAGGATACTTTGTGACATGTAAAGCGTACACAATTTAACCCAACGTATATGTAAACTTCATCAAAATAATGGATTATTCTTAGCAGAGACAACGCTGCAAGCTTGTTTCAACTTGTTTACACCCGGGTAACACGCGTATACAAAAAGGACTGTTGTGTAAATGGAAATAGGACTAACAGAAGGCCAGACATGGTCATGCTGCAAACTTACTACGCTTTTTGGGATCTGGGGAAAAGTATACTTTTTTCACCCTTCATTGCTTCGCAAATTAATAGCTTCAAAACATCCCCGGAGGGGGATGCAACTGATGAGGTCATGCATCGAGCTAATGTTATTGTATTCAGAACGCTGAAAAACCAAAACCTAGTACTTGAAAACATCCCAGAGAAGGATGCGACTAACGACGTCACGTTTCGAGCTAATGCTGTATTGTAGTTGGAACGCGCGGAAACCAAAATAAACAATACAAACAATCAGGGTTTTAAACGGATGTAATCAGAAAAAAAAATACCAAAAATAACAGAATTTATTTTTGTTGATGCAGGGAAATCAGCCGGGTGAAGATGCTAAAGTAACCGGGTCATTTACCGGCTCACGGCCCATTTCAACATAGGGACAAATTTCATAAGAAACAAATACAAAAGGACAAACTACTCAGGACACAACACATAAGGACAATGTACACAAGGCACAAATACATAGGGAAAAAGTACACAAGGAACAAGTACATAGGGACAAAGAACACAAGACACAAATGCATAGGGACAAAGTACACAAGGCACAACACAAAGGGACAAAATACACAAGGCACAACATAAAGGGACAAAAACACAAGGCACAACACATTGGGACGAAGAACACAAGGCACGTGTACAAAGGGACAAAAACACAAGGCATAAATACAAAGGGACAAGGTATAAACGGCAAAAATATAAGGACAAAGCACTCATGTAGGTAAAGCAAACAAGGCACCAGCACATGAGGTAAAAAAACGAAGACACTAACAGATGTGAATATTTGGATATAGTCAGAGTACAAAACGCACAATTGATAAGAAACACAACGCAAAATCGCAAGGGACAAAGTGCACAAGGCAAGTAGGTACAACAGGAACAAGGTACAGAATGAAACAACCTCACCGCGACATATTGCAGAAGAAGCAATCGAAAAGGGACAAGAAATACAAATCACTCAGGGCAGACGCATGGGGACAAAGTACACAAAGCGCTGGCAAGAAGGAACACAGTACACAAGGTACACTCGCTCAATGACAAGCTACAGGACAAACAAACACGTCTTGACACATTGAAGAAGGCACTACCGCAATTGGTAATGAAATGACATACATCTAAGGACAATGTAAACAAGGCACATGCACATTAATATAAAGTAAACAAGACATAATACACAAAAACAAATGCATTGAGACATAGTGTACATGGCAACAGCACATAACAAAACACGAACACATTTGGACAACATACACCATGCACAAGCACAAAGGGACAAATTACACAAGTCACAATCACATGGGGAAAAAGTACATCAGGCACATACATGCAGTGACACATTAATGAGGACGCAATCACAATGGTCAAAATTAAACTTTCAAGCACTTGCCCACAGGAAAGTGAACACGCGGCACCATCGCATTGACACAAAGACACAAGGTGCAACCATATAGAGACACGATGTCTAGAGACACAGTGTACACAACATAGAAACAACTAAGATAGTACACAATCACATGAACACAAAGTGAACACGGCATAAAAGCATTTAGACAAAGTACTCAAGGCATTAGCAAGTAGGTATTTACGTTAACAGCACGTCAGCTGTGTACATAATAGTCCACATGAACAGGTCTAATTTAACAGGACGTGAGCTGTGAATAATTTGTATGCTGTGAATGTTATATTCCACATAAATATATCTTAACGTAAATAGGACGTTAACAGCAAAACGTTTAGTTCCAGAAACTGCCAATTTCGAAATTAAACTGAAAGACCAAATTGTGCATGTTTTGTATAAATTTTTATATACGCGTTGATGATAAGAATGCCGTAGAAAACAATACAAACGCTTATAGAATATATCGTAAATAGATTATGCATATAAGTTCATTTGAAGTGTCACGGAAGTATGATTAATTAATGAGTAATTAATGATTATTTAAATTATTGCGTCTGCAATTCACAATTAAATTGTATGAAAGCGTTTAAATCATTTTTTATCATAGCTGGGAGGAATATTATTGCCTATATTATAAACAATAATATTGAAAGCTTTTAATATCTTCAAATTACATAGACCAACCTGTGGTGGAAATTTACCCCTATATTAAACGCAGTCTATAAAAGTGTATTTTTTCAATTATTTTTGTATTATAAGATGCTGATATAAACCGCATCAAAACTACTGGTAAACCGTTTTGCGTGTATGTTAACATTACTTTAGTACGCAATATGTATACAAGGTGTAGATACGACTTACATAACATTGCAGGAAGCCTAGCGCCGGAGCATGTTTGTACCGATGTCAAGGCTATCTCAGAGGTTTTCGAGAAGTCAGCATACGAGCATATTGGATATGTCAGAATGTTAAGTTGGTTCGTTAGTATAACGAACGGAACATGCACGTAAGTGCCGTCTTTTAACTATTAACTATTAACTATTAACTGCAGAAACATATTAAAGCAAGAAATTTAATCATTACCTTTTTTAAAACTCGTTTTCGGTAATGTGTAGAATCATTTTAAATACTATTTTCGAACTTTGAGTAGTCCTCATATATAGAACCACGAAGTAATATATTTAAATATACTGTCATTTAAAATACATGGTTTAGTATTAGTCTTCGTGAAATTGGATCTTTCGTTACATATAAAAAGCCTAAGTGTTTCAGATTTTCTTTAAGTCATAAGACCCTTATGTCGAGTTGATTAGTCAATCAACAAGATATCCAGGTAAACAATCAGAGCCGAATTGTTATTGTCTTGCTGTAATTAGCTCGCTATTCACCTGGATATTTAGATCGACATTTAAACGACGAAGTTATAATTAAAGCAGCATGACGCGCCAGCTGGGCCTTTGGAATTCATGATTTTAAATAACGAGCTGAACGTGAGATGAAAGACGGCTCACCGATTGAACTTTGTAACTGTAATGTCAAACAGAACATCGAGCTGATAAGGAGTCAGTAGAATGTTCGGGCTATCGAGCTTAATATCGCATTGCTAAAAGGATGAGCCATCTTGCATAAATATTATAACCAACACCGTTATACTTAAAAGTAAGTATATTTTTACAATAATTGTGATACGCCTTTTCAGATTGGTGGACGAGTTGCTGCATTGCGTTGCTGAATCAATTTGGAGAGAGCGTGAGCAAATAGAATCGTGTGTTCTGCACATGCGAAGTGCGCTTCGAGACACACATGCTAGTTCTATGTTTCCAGCATATCCCTTTAAATGGAAGTTCTGTGAAGGTAAGCCTCGTAGTTTTTAAGGTTGCCCGATTCTTATAAAACGGATTGATATTTGTAAAGTCATTGATTAACATATGTTTAATTTAGTAGCTAGGAGTATGCTATCATAAGTTGTTCCTTCGACACTCTCACATATGAGGCAACTTAGAGGACTTGCTATGCCTTTTATCTGAACTTCTTTTAGCGCATTGATTTTAAATAGTATTCGACGGTAGTATCCAGCGCTTGTTATAATTAGATGTACATATAGTTGCCATTGTTATTGTGTTTCATCCTTATTAAGCTTTGTTTTCTTTTTATGCTTATGTTTTTCCGGAGCACGGAAACCATAACTCTGACTGCAATATGTTATTGCCGTTTGTTCTTTTCTATACTTAAATTGTATCCAAAGCACAACCCCTATGATTTAATTGGTATAGATAACTGATGTGTCATAATGAGAGAAAGTAATGCACAAAAATCTCTCAGCCCAAGCCTAACTCTATAAGCCTTCAAACTTCAAACTCAGATATATCATATTGAGGGGAATGGCAGTGTTAAGAAACCTTTATTTTCTGTATTACTTTGGTATCTGCCCTGTGTTCATTTACACACTATTTTTTTGTCCGGAACATTACTTCAAACGTCTGTTTTAGGTTTTGACATTCTAATTGATAGTAAGATAGATTTTATCGAATGAAGTGCAGGACACATAACCCTGGATATATTCATACCCATATCATATTGCTTCATATTGTTTTAAAACAAATTTGCTTAAATGGAATACTTGACATTATATTGTTTTCACAAATTGGCACCCTAGCAGATAAACACCACAAAGCTGAACTCTCACAGATTTTCCGTTTTGACAACCTTTATGTATTTGAATGGGCCAATGTTTGCATGATTATCTAAAATAAAAAAAAAAAACAGTGAAATAGGACTGCTTACAAAAGATCAGATCGCAGATTTTCATATTTCCGTTCGAACATTTATGTGTTATGGGGAAAAGTGTTACTAACTGTTTAAGAAAATGCATAAATCATCAATTTCTTAAATATGAAAAGTTTACATTACTGGTGTTCATGCATGTTTGCATAATTCGGCTCGTTCTAAGACAAAAAATAAAAAAGCTTTCAATCTGTGAGAGTGCAGCTTAAAACAGAACAAAACCCATATTTTAATTTAAGGTACACATGTAGTTTTAGAGATTTGTTTATCATTATCCAGTATCAAAATGCTGGAAAAAAAACTAGTCTTAATACAGCAGGGGATATGACAGTCTGAAAAATATGTGTCTTTGATTTCCCAGTGTTAAAATGTACTTTTTATTTTTCCAGTCGTATGGTGTGAAAACTTCCACAAATTCACAGATGCTCAAGTCGCATGTTTTGTTAGGTGCCTTTTGGGTCCAGCAGCTATATGTATTGGGGGAGTTCTTGCTTTTCTATGCCTTGGTACCGCCGTTGGAAGAATTTTCAATAATTCGTTTATAGCCTGGTGTATTGAGGCCTTGTTGGGCATGATAGTTGCTGTTATTTGGATTGGCTACAAACCAAAGTTGTTCACGTTGTTTTCAGTAGTCAATATACTTAAATTTGTAATAGACTGTGATTGCTGTGAAGTATACTAGTAGTTGATTTTTGAAAAGAGCACATGAGTTGTAGCAAGACTATAAGCTGACATGCGTGTACCTTCGATTACTTGTAAATCAAACAGAATTGTTCTCATTTCAGGAAAGAATCGCTTGATTTGGTGGCACTTTCGGGGTTTAAATGCAGTTTGGGTTCTTATAGTATGTGGTGTCCGAATGACTCCACGCGTACTTTAACCAGCCCAACGGCGTTCATATCCACGACAATACCATTTATAACGCAACTTAATACATATGTTTACACATAAAGCTGATTATTTATTTTCAGAACTGTTTAAATAATTTTTAATATCATTTTAGAAAACTTTACTGTTATTCATTCTCATCAATTATCTATATAGAACCCGAGGCTTCATTTCGATGACCAGACATGTACATGATATGCTTAGTACACTATTTAAATCAATATATGGTGATTCGCGATCGAGGTTGTCCGGTTAGCGCAGTGGTTAGCGTACTCGATTCTCACTATGCCTAAACGATTCATTGCATTCTAATTTTATTAATGAGAGTTATAGAGAAAGCAAGACTCATTAACTCATTTTTTCCATATTACGTGGCACCAGGTTAAAGCAATAGCTGCTCGGAATGAGTGAGAGACCACAAACAGACCACATTCTAGATGTGCCACTGTTGTTCTGTTTATATTTGTACTTTCTTATTCTGTTTTTGTGCCTGGTTAGCGTTAATACTATTTTGATATATTATTGGACAAACCCTATTGATTTTCTTTCGTAGAATTCGTTGACCGTGCTAAGACGATATCCCTAACACTTATTAATACCGACAACTGTATATGGCGTTTTGTTTGTGATTGTGTGAGGCGGAATGACGTTCATTAAGTGCCTATTTTATCTTACAACTTGTGTTCTAAACTTAATGTTGGTTAATTGTTAGGCATCTAGGATGTATTATTGCCATTGAACTTGCTCTTTTAATCATTTGGTGTTCAAATGTAAATGCTAGTTAACAATATTGATGTTAGATTGTAAAGCCATATTTGAACAAATGTGACGTGTAAAATAGAATATATGAAATTTCTATCCAAATAATAAAATGTGTATGTAAATATATTGCATAATAAACACATTACGGATGTCTGTGTAGTTTCTTGTTTTGCTGTGTTGTCTTTTTGCCCATCGTTTGCCATTTTGGAAGGCATCAACATTTGTTACAAAAACACAAATAAAAATGTTTATTCTCTTTCACTTAAACTAAATACGAACCAAAAAGAAAACAATTTAAGAATTTCCTTTAAGTTGGCAATTTAAGAAGTTTGAATAGGTAATTGACGTTTCAAGATCATTTAATCTTAAATGCATCCTTAAGTTTGGAAAGCAACGCAAAATGTTGGTGTTCACCGAATGACGTAATTTTTTACGACCGATCATATAACCTCGCCGTGAAATCATTGTTCGAAATTGAGATGAAAGCATTTCCACGGTAAACATAGTCACTTTTATTATATGCCTATCAAATTCCTTTTCCATATCCAACACTGACCGATCATATAAGTACTGAGTGATAGAGGACCTCAATTTACGTCCGAGCTAATGACTGATGTAGCTGAGCTGGTGTTTGTAAAACAGTTAATTGCAAAATCATATAACCAAGGTATAATGTGTAATACGGATACTGAAAAGCATTCGCAACTGTTTTCTGAAGCACACGTGCCAATAAAAAAGATTTTATTGGGATAAATTATATACTTATATAAACGATATATACTTACCGTCAGTACTGTTGGTATTCATGCAAGTATCCAGGGAGAGTGTAACAACTTTTGGTTCTACCATCGTTAGAATAACGACAAATGTAGATAAAGTTTCGTTCGATATTTTTATTTTGTCATTTACACATCAGAACATGATCAAAACATATACCCGTGTAACCACTGGAATGGCAGTAATAGTGAAACGTATAAGTATCTGTTACTTTAGACACGTTACCCCAATCAAACTCTGGCTTTCGCTCTCAAACCGGTACTGGAGGACCTGGTGAAATATGAGATTAATCTAATAGAATATGGATATCTAATGAAGCTGTTATGACACTAAATTAATATGCCGGTGTCGCGAGGTCAATTTGCCCTGCTCTATATATGTTTGTGTTAGTGTCATATGTCTACATGTATGTTTATCCAGTACACGTACTGTCAAAGTCCATCTTTCTTGTGATTATCCATTTTCTTATTCTTTCATTCCTTTCAGGCATTTCAGTCATTCCTATCATCCACTAATTCATATGCTAATTTCAGTTTCATTTTCGCTTTCACTTTCTATATTTACTTAAGTAGTTCGCCTGGTGCACAGCTGGTAGCTGTATTTTCCTCGTGCACAGCGCACTCATATTTTGTCGATGGAGACGTAAACATCGTTTGATAAATTTGGAAACTTTATTGTTTTATTTCTTTATAAAAGTGTATTTGGATAATTCCAGGTATGATTTATTACTATAATATACATGTTGGCATTGTGTGAATTTGTCTTTTGTGTAATTTGATGTATTTGCACTCATATTTTGTCGATGGAGACGTAAACATCGTGATAAATTTGGAAACTTTATTGTTTTATTTCTTTATAAAAGTGTATTTGGGTAATTCCATTCGCCCTGAGAGACGAACCATTTTCATTCGCGACATTGGTGGCCAGTGTAGCTTTTGGGTTTCGGCCTTGGGTCAAAATCCAGCTCATTCCGCACGGTTTGGTCGTTTCGTCGAGCGCGGTCACATGACTACACACGTGATCAAGCACATGGCGAGCACATGTTATAGGTCTTCCGGGACGAGACCGGGAACCAGTGGTCAACAGTGAATGGTTGTAAATATCCGGTTTTAAATTGTCATACGATTTTGATGACATTTCGTCTTATTTATGTTTCATTTGACACTAATATAATAAGTGCGTGGTTGTGTTTGGTATATCTAAGTGTCCTGTGAGAATATTGACACTATTAAGTACATTATTTCATTGGAAGTGAAACTTAGACTATTTTAATAGCAGTTTCCTTGATTTGACAGCTGATTTAATCAACATAAGCATTTCATCGGTGATATTCTACATTGATCAACATTACACATTGGAACTTCGGACTTCTTACTATATGAAAAATTTATTTAGTGTTTTGAATATTTAAATAATTAATTTTGATATTTTGATTGATTGCTTTATGAATTTATTTTTCAATTGTTTAAATATTTTATGTAATTTTTCAGATTGTATTTTGAGTGAACTTGCCTGGGCACAGCACAGCATGCAGCTCTTACACATCCTGTTGCAGTTGTAGCATAACAAAGGTGTTGGTGTGCAATTAATATCGCATTCCATTCATTTACTTAACAACTAATTGATAATATAAAGGCATTTTATTGACTTAATACATCCATTCTTCTCTTTCTTTCTACAAGTCCCTTGTGTTAGTTTTTCACTTTGTCTTTGAGCCCGCCGGTATATTATACCCCTACTATACCCCTGTGTTATTTGTATACATTGTAAAAAAATGCATAAATTAGGGTCAGATTCACTAGGTTCTTTTTGTGGTACTTTATACAGATAGACACATAGTTGTTTAGGTTTTAGCAAAGATTAGTGTTTACACTTTGTACGTAGAGAAGGGGAGAGTGCAGTTTGAACATAGTAGTAGTATTATATGTTATATATGGGTCTCTTTAGTAATCATTTTTATTGCAATATTTTTATTAGTTTCTGAATACTGATCTTTTATTTTGAAAATACAAGAACAGTATTATTTTGAGAGCGCTCTGAAAAATTACAGGAGTTGTGAAGGTTTTGAAGTTTATTAAATGAAATAAATTTTCATTTAATGAACTCAATTTTCAGTCTAATTTAAATTTGCAAATCTGGTTATTAAATTATACAGTATTCTGCACACACTTGGTCATCTTCATAGTGATACATATATTCATTGACATAATAGTTTTACACATTTATTTAGTGATTAACATTGTCAGACCATTCGCTAACATCAATAAATAACAAAGTGTTGATTTTCAACACATAAAATTCTCAATTCAATATAATTACAATTATTTCAATTCATTCAAACTCATAGTCATATATGAACAAAATTTGAATAGATTCCAAATTTCTTATTCATACAACATAAACATTTGGAAATATTCACGAAGTTGTTGATAAAATGGACACTACTGGTGAAATCACTGGGATCCAAGATGAGAAGCTGAATTATTTTGCAGAGCAGCTACGAAAATCAGGGAGGTACAGGGTATTGGAAACTTCTAGCACTCCTCGTTTTGATGCAGACAGAACTCGTGTCCTTACGCCAACTCCTGAGAAAGTCAGTCGCGACAGTTTGATTTTGATACAGCGTCAGATGGAGGAGCTCGCCCGAAACTTCTTTGTCCTAACAACCCATTTCTGGATGATAAGCCTAAACCAGTGGTTGCTGCTGTTCAGTCTTCATTTCAACCACCAGTTACTCTCTCAGATCCTGTTTTTGATCCTTTTGATTCACTGAAGTTTACGAATGATCGCAAAGATAACGCAGTCAAGGTTCCAAAACTTGTTGAGTTTTCTGGTGAGAAACCAGATGAATTTGACCTTTGGCTTTATGACCTGAAGAGTTTGTTGCGTAGTCAGGTTTATTATAAACCAATTATGCTTGAAGCCATTCGAAAGAGTCTTAAGGGTAGGGCTCGTCTGGTACTTATTCATGTTGGCGAGTCAGCCACTGTAGACGATATTGTTGATGAACTGGAGGCTGTCTATGGTAATATTCACTCCAGTGAGAAACTCAAAGAGAGGTTTTATAATGCAAGGCAGGAAGCTTGTGAGTCGGTTGCTGAGTACAGTCTTCGTTTAGAGCAGATCTTGTCTAACAGCACCCTTGATTCAGCAACAAAAGATGAAATGCTGCGAAACAGAGTGTGGGCTTGGTTACGTAACTCTGAGCTGCACAACATGTCTCGATATAAATACGACGCTGCTCTTGGTTTTAACAAATTTTGCAAAGAGCAACGTCAGATGGAGTTGGACATGCAGCCAAAGCAACAGATTGTTGAGCCTGCTGTCCAGCAATTGAATGTAGTCGAGAGCAGATTGTTGCAGCAGATGCAAGATATGACTGCACAGTTCAAGTTGTTAAACACTAGGGTGTCTAGAATAGAAAACGACTTGAGTGTCATCAATATGAGACAGAATCAGCCCAATACAAACTAAAATGCCCCCGCTTTTCCTGTCAAGAAGAATAAGCCTGTGGTGGGTTCAAACAGGAACGGACCTTCATCGAAGGGGAGCCGATAGGAGGCCCGGTGCCCATTCACACAGCGCCCTTTATTAATAGATCGAATGAGACGACTGTTTTTTTGAATGGCACTTCCTGTTTTGCCTTGCTTGACACGGGTTCAATGGTTACTACTCTAAGCCAACGTTTGTATAGCTCTCTTTACCCTAGGCCTACACTTTATAGTCTAAAAGATTTTGAACTTGATATTTCTGGTGCAAATGATGCGAAGGTTCCATATTGTGGATACTGTTTGATTGATATGACATTTCCGTTGCTGGATATTGTTCCTTTATCTGTACCGGTACTGATCATACCTGACACAGATTATTCATCCAGTGTTCCTATGCTGGTAGGTACCAATGTTATCAACTATAAAAAGTATTTAAAGTAAAACAAAAATTGAATCAACCGATATTTATTGTGCACCTTTACTAGAAACCAGATGATAAACTTGCAAGAAGAAAATAAAATTGTCAAAAACTTAGACAAAATTGATATCGTTGTGTACATGGCTTGGAATCAAAATTACATGCATGTTTTGCAGCTTTGTTGATATATTTCCAATTCGAAATTTACTGGGTTTTCCTACCACGTAAACACAAGTAAATTTAAACCAATATGCGCTATTTTTAAACGGGTAAATTCAGTCGAGACAGTGACCAAATATTCTTTTAATTATGTAAATTGATGTATTATCACCCGCGTATTTCTTTCGATTTTACATTTCTAGACTTATTTCGAGGAAATACTGTATTTTGGAACTATCTAGTGTCTCTTTAAAACAAGTATGATGGATGCCCGATGCAGTCTAGAGCAGAGAACGAGTTATTCAATCGCTTGCATTAAAAGTAAGAATGGTTGCCCTTTGATGATTGCAATCTCTATTCATGTGATTCTTTTTGTACAGCAAAATTTAAGAGGCTTCTGAATGTGCTCGGGCAATTTGAATTTAAAAGATGAATTCATTTTCTTGTAATAAAGTTGCAAATTTGTTTATATTACTAAATCAGTGTCTAATTTCATTTATATTGTAACGACTTTCTTGAGCGTTGTGTTATCATGGAAAAGGCCGATCGCGTGTGTATCCAACACCCAATATAAGAAGCTGATTGTACGAATAATTAGCACCTAAGTCGTTTGTTCAAATGACGGTTGATACCGGTCCAATGTCTGTCTAGTCTGGTAAAGAAACATTTTATCAGCATTTTTTTAACCAACTAGGACCTTGCTTAAGGTGTGTACACACTCATTACATTACCGATTTTATGTTTAACTATGCAAATTATGTCCAAACAACAGTGCTCAATAGTTGATGATTGAAATCTTTACGACATTCCACTCAAACATATTACCTTTATCTTAAACGTTACTGGCAGAGTTCTGAAAATGACTAAGAAGAAATCATCTATCCCACAAAAATCCCTATCAGTAGATTAAAAGGGTAAGGCGCCATAATCAGGCCTAAATATCACGAAAATACGTAGTCATCAATGATTGATGTACATTGCAATGACAGAGTAAACTACATGAAACATTTGTTTCCGTCACTAGATCAGAGTTTACCGGTTATTTTAACTTTTTACCCCCTTGGTAAAGAGGAAACGAAAAACGAAATATTTTTCTATGAATTAATATCACACACCAATTGGTGTCATATTGATTGAGACAGGATAACTACCAAATATTCCTTCGTATTGTTTTTAATATAAGTAGTATTTACCTTCGTGTCTGTCACGCCTGATTGGGCATCTTCAGCTGAACATTATATTTACGTATTTATAGTATGAATGGATTGACAGAGTTTCACTCTAAAAACAGTAGCATAATCACCCTGGGGTTTTGAAAAGCACAAACAACGTGCCCTCATTGACTAATCGTTCTAGTATGTAAGTGAATGTGTATTTCGGGTATGCGTCCTCATTCGGACAATAAAGATTCAAGATATTTCAAAATTTATTTACAAATATCAAAAAACATTGACACGAGTCTACAGTTGAATGAATGTACATTTTATACAAATCAAACATAAACATAGAATAAAAATTCTATATACATTCAACTTCTAAAAAATGAAACTATTACATGGTAGTTAGTTAGATTGATTTGTCTTCTTCTATGTTAAAGGCACTGAAAGCGTTGAAACGCTGTAGTCGCAACAAGCGTCCTTATACTTTTATTACAATTATATTCACAGGCAAGAGAAAAAAAAGAGTGGCCACAAACTGTAACCGCTAAACCTCTATCAATACCTAAAAATAGGAAATGTAAATTGATGAAATCTTAAGACAATTAGCCAGTTTTATAACAATCACTGATAAGCATATAAGCTTCCATTTCACAAGTTTATTTCAAATGTAAATTTATTTTAAATGAAACCCAATATAACCTAAGGGCGTTTTTACAATTTGAAGTAGATTAGCAAAGATTGTTTTTTCATTCAACACGCTTCTATTTCCTGCGTTATTGTCTATAGTTATGTTTTTCCTTCGGTTTCTCACACATCTATAGTCACATAAAATTCCTTGGCCTGCTATCGGATTCACATTCACGTTTCAATTCCATGCGCGTATTTAAATGAAGTGGAATCTTAAGATTTCACACTTTTTTAAACCACATAACACTTTATGTCCCAGTTAGAAACCCAGGCTTATTAAATACAAGCATTACTTTTACAGGCAATTAGTTTGAATACGCGTTTATACATAGCCATTGAATTATTTATAGGTCATATTTACAAAACCTAGTACTAAAACATATTATATATCATCAATACGTCTAACATACATTGTACTTTGAATGCGCGTTGTTGCATAATTAAGTCTTTTTATAGCAAACGGCACACTAAACATTAATGGAAAGAGAAAATACAATAATCAATAATTCAAATAAAATATAATATATAAAACTAAGAGGCAAAAGGCAGGTGTTTAAACTATATTGAACTTGAGTCACAAACGTTCATACACTACATACACACGTACAAACAAACACCACAGAGCGACCAAATATGCATCAAAATAGCCTTACGGATAAAATGAAAAAAATACTGCCTTGGAACGGTCAGTGCGACTGACGTTCGCTGGAACAGGAGTCTACTTGGGGTATAAACTAGACTATATGGCCAAAACCGCACAATGGTTCCAACATTATTTATTAATAACAAAACTAAAAATATAAACCTTTATTGGATAATTTAATTTTAATTATGATCTTTACATTTCATATGAAAGAAAACAAATTATGCTCGACAAACCTTGCCAATATACTCAAAAATTATGTGAATTGTATACTTCAAATACAAAAGGTATTGTTATTTCAATAATATCATGCAACAGCGACCTAAAAGTGTGAGATTTACTTTGGAGATGACGACCTGAATGTAATGCTGGAGAAATCTCAATAATAATATCTAACTTTTGGCTTAGGTATGGGTGGATGGATCGGTTGGGTGGATACACATTTATGTCTCTTTCTGGGACATAACTTAAGTATTAAAAATTAAATCGACAACTTGAATCATGCGTCAGGTTTATACGAGAGAGTCGTTTTGTTTTAGTTCATCACTTTGTTGTTTGCTTCGGCCTTTGAGTGTATTATTTATCATCCAGTTTTGCTTCGAGTTGAGATTAAGGAGGCAGTTGTGTTATATTCAAGTTTCTATTATCTTCGCACAAAATGCTCCGTATGACTCATTTATAGGGAAGACTCTAATTCATTAGTAAGCAATTCACATTCGTCACTCGCACATGAAATTGTCCTAAATCACCAAATATTTCTTCCCCCTCATCGCTTTCTCTAGTAGCTGACTTTAGCCGGTCCTCAGCCTTGTTTGTTTGACAAAGTGCTTCAAGGTCCATATGATCTTTTGTGCACACAAGTTCAATACTTCTATGAGATTCTACGACGCTACTTCGGGGATTGACTCCGTTCATATTGCCTGTATTACAGGCATGATCAAGATCACTATAATAATGTGTGGCGCTGTGCTTGGATCTTGTTTCGTCAGTACTGTCAAGACCAGTTTTGTCTTTAGATTTTGAGATGCTCCGTAGGGATTACTATCGTCCGTACATTCGTTTGAAGGCACGTTTCCGATATCACAGTCAGAAATTGTGGAGTTAATTTCATCATAGTGACCTGGTGAGTTTTGCTCACCAAAGTAGTGGTATTGTTCCATGGTTTCTGTATTAATTGAAAATAATCAAAAATATAACCATAATAATAACCGTAATTCAGTAGAACTTTACATATACCTGCAGTAAGCATTATAAAATTAGCATTCATTTAATTTCTATATATATATCCTTGAATTACAGAAAGCCAACCCTGCAGCAACAAAAAGCATTCATTTATTAAAAGTGACTATTGTTTGATTTTCTTGTCCCATCTCAACGTGTACCGACTAAGAGAAAAAACTCTCCCTAGCGATAAACAAATACATTTTCATTATGTCTAGTGAAGACATGAGCTTTAAATAAATTGATGATATGAAAATGTACCTTCGTTGATGTCGGTATACAGGTCAAGGTTTTGCCGTCTCAAAGATTCCTGAGAGTTGCTGTCCTGGTTGTACGCCAATTGAAAACACTCGGCATGGTTCTATGCGTTCATTCTGCTGTCGATTGAACCTGCGTTTTGTAACAATAAGGATAATGGTTTGACATTTATAACAGATAAAAATATCACCAAGAACAAGCAAATGTTACATAAATTTCTTTTAGTCAACGGAAAGAATATACTTCTTGTTATAAAAATAAGCTAACATCTAAAAATGTATTTTTATCATGCAGTAGCAGAGCAAACTGTCACGAATCAAAATTATCTTCTTAAGTCACAACTCCAATCTGAACCTGTGTATCTAACGGCTGCTGAATATTTCTGAATATGTTCGTACATTTCAAAATACATAGTTGCACAAACATGGATTTGCTTTTCGTAACAATTAATCCATACCTGTTTCGAGTCTTTAAATAGCAGATAATCCCGACAACAACGGAAACCACAGAGAAAATAGCTAGTATCAAGGCTGTCTTTAAGTTGTCGGTATCCGGGGTCACAGTCTGAAGATTGCTCACATCTACCGAAGTTTATATAACTTTAGCATTATTCAAATAAATTGCTAGCATGCGCATATAACCAGACACTGAATTTTAACAGGCAACACTTTCTCGAACTGTCGAGGTGCCACATAACTTGACCGTGCTTACCATACGATTTTCATGCTTTTTGTGAGTTTTATTACTTTTAAATGTTTTTTCTTATCACAATGATTTTAACTTGAAAAGCTGAGTTGACATGTGAGAACAAAAGATGCGATAAAGATAATTCGATAAAAGTGGGCCTTCAGATTTTCAGAATTTAGAATTATACATATTAAGTATAATATTATTGTTTATAACTGTTATAATTCACAGATGTTCCTTTTAATAATTCGATTGCTATTATGTTACATTAAGGATACAGTTTTAGCTAAAGAAATCATTGGATTAATACAAATATCCTCAAAATCTTTCATCTTAAATTTGAAATGCATTTTATATTTGATGTAGAATGCTTACCCCCGCATAACCTACCAATCCACCCAGGGATACAGCCGTTAAAACATTCCCCGGTGGTTGAATTACACCGGTTTCCATATGCGTCACCTCCACAGTTGGCACTGCATTTAGAACTGCACTTCTCGCCCCAATAACCGTTCTCACATCCATACTGACATACACCGTTAATATCGCATGACGTATTGGAGGAATTTCCCTTGCAGTGTTTACAAGTGTTGTTGCAAAAGTCACCGTAGTGATAAAGATAACAGCCATGCAAACATTTGCCACTTTGTCTGTCATATGTCGGGAAACCTTCTTTCTCGCGACACCCTTGACCACATTTGATAGAACAGTTTTCTAAATACGTTCTGGTACAATCTTTACAAATACCACTTGATTTATTACATATTCCATCTAAACAATTTTCTGAACAATTTTGCCCACAAAATTTCCCAAAATAACCTGGTGAGCATCGACCCAAGCAGACTCCTGTTGCGGAATGCTTCGATTCACATTGTTTTTCGAGAGCTGAAAATGGAAGTAGTTTTGCAATATTATAATTGGTCAGCCTAAATTAATAACGAATCTGTAACATTTCAAGAAATATTGTAAATTGCGGATTCTTTGTTTCTGTAATTAAAACGCAAAAAACTAAAGCTATCGCATGAGTGTTGACATACATTCATGCGTTAACTTATATGCTACCAGGTCTTTTTTGTAGTTTCCTTCATTTTGTTACTACGGGATATTTATCACTGACTCAGGCAAATGTTAAAGTCAAAATCAAATTCAAACAAGGGTCAAACAATAATACGTAGAGGCCTTTAATATAACGTTTTGTAGGTTGAAATAATACGCTTACATGTCGCAGAAATTGGCAAAATCTAATCGTTTAGAGTGCAAATTTCCATTCAGTTAACGTTGATTATGATTGTTGTTGTTATTCTTTAAAACAAGTAAGTGTGAGCATCTAAAAAACCTTAAATGACGCTATATGCATAAGTACATATTTTTTTTTATATATTATGTACCAATTATAACAACATGCAATACAAATCGAAAAATACATTAGTCCTTACTCCACTGCAGTGCAATACGGCCGAGTTTCACTCTGCTGATGTCCCGTAATAAGAATGCTCGTTCCGCGATGCTACAATGACGTCATAAGACATGGTACTCGCCATTTAAATGACATTTACTCTGAAAACATGTGTCTCTAAAATAATTTAAACAAAACTGAATATATCAAGGGTTAATTGTACTGCGTTTTAATTTTGAATGTTGTATTCGACTCTCGTAGATTTTTCGCGGATTTAGATTTCACTCCGCTTACGCCTCTTTGAATCCGAATTTTAAAAAGTCTTCTCAATAATACACAAAACATACAAAGACATGTCCAGAAGTCAAACATAAAAATAGTCCCTGTTTAAGTGCACCAAGCAAGGAACCACTCAACAATGAACTAAAGACACACACATATATTATCATCACATACACAAAAACAGACACACACACACAAATAACACTACAAACCCAAATACGAACACCACAAACAAACCATATCCTCATCAAAATTGATTTACCGTTAAATGATTGGATTACTGCCTTAGAACGGTCAGTGGAACAAGAGCTCACTGGAACTCGATTCTGAACTCCCGTATCAAAACTCAGTACTAATAACCCTATGATAGCATTATTAGATTTCTTAACAATTCAATCGATGCCAGACTACATATATAGTGGATTTATTTTTTCTTCACATTTTATCATGTATCAATATCATTAATATATACCATTGATGATGCAGTAAGAGCCTTCGAATACAATGAAAAATACGTCCATTGAACCAACTTATGTCAAATCCAGTCATAAATATAAACATTAAATATAGAATCTAACGAGATTGTGACGCACTTTTATTTTTTAAAGATATTTACTTCCTTTCTATTATTATCTATATAACTATGTCTTAACATCGGACCCCATTTTCTCAAAACCAATAAAGTATCTTATTATGGGATGAAGCTAAGCTCTCTATTTTCAAGAAATGTTCTACCTAAAATTTGCGTCGTATCTACTTCTTTAACGTTTTCCTTTAACTTTATATAGCTATTATCTTAATAACATTAGTAAATATTCAAAATCTTAGTTTAGTTAGTAGACAGGTTTAATAGTTAAGAAATGTCTAGCTAAAGTTATATCGAAAAACTAATGCCTTATAGATTTTTTTTCGATAGTTTTAAATACTTGATTAGAATTACTATTATTAATAAATATAAAAAAATATTGTTGACGAGTATTTTTCTGATTAACAGATTTAATCAATTAAGCTTTATCTTAAACAAATATATTCAAAATGTATTGTTTATCTTGAATCAGAAAGGCAGTCCTGATTTTGAATAGTAATCTTACCCCCACAAAATAAACCCCTCCATCCACGTGTACAGCCGTTTATACATTCTCCGGTGGATGAATTACACCGGTTTCCTTGCTCGTCACCTTCACAGTTGGCACTGCATTTAGAACTGCACTTCTCGCCCCAATAACCGTTCTCACATCCATAAAGACATACACCGTTAATGTCGCATGAAGCATTGGAGGAATTTCCCTTGCAGTGTTTACATGTTTTGTTGCAAAGGTCACCGTAGTGATAAAGATAACAGCCATGCAAACATTTACCACTTTGTCTGTCATATGTCGGGAAACCTTCTTTTTTGCGACACCTTGTGCACATTCTAGTGAATAGTTTTCTAAATACGTTTGTATACAGTCCTTACAAATTCCACTTGATTTATCACATATTCCATTCAAACAATGTTCTGAACAATGTTTCCCGCAATAATCGCCGAAAAATCCAGGTTTACATCGACCCAAACAACCTTTCAGGGAACGCTTCGATTCACACCCCTGCTTGAGATCTACAAACGTAAACAGTGTTACAGTATTGAATTGTATCGAACAAAATAACGAAAATAACGGAAAAGGAGTTTTGTTTTCAGTGAGATGTTATTATTGTTATTATTATTATTATAATGACGATCGACAGAACATGACTTACTGCAGGCACCAACAGCCTCATCATGGTGCCGTTGGTAAATTGGTGTTATAATCTTTGGGTAATTGATTCACATAACACTTTTGTTCGTAAGTTTTGTCTTGTTGTCGATATTCCGTTTTTTATCAAAACGTTAAACGCAAAGTGTAATAAATGATCTTTTAACTATTATATATTGTTATAATAGAAGTTATTCGCATCAGTCGAGTTTGATAATTGTTGCATTGGCCACATCTTAAATAAGACAGGATAAAGTGTATCTTGGTCAGCGTAGATATAGTTAGATATTGAATACGTAAATAATACATTCTCTATCGTAAATATGTGCGACCATTAAAATCGTATATACAGTGGTGGGTCGATTATCGGCGATAGTCGATTAATCGTCGCCGCGCGCTCAAATTCAACGATGAGCATTGATGTTTTGCTGTTATCGACTACTGTTTGTTTTGATTTTGTGTTGACAATATTACACAAATGTGCTTGTTGTTTGATAGAAAAGGTTACAAAGTTACAAACTACATAAATATTTTATTTTTTTTATTTTATTTTATTCTAAAGGCATGTGATAAGTATAATTTTATTTCCCAGTACCTCCGGTAAATCCGGTAGCCAATTATTACGCATATACAATCGAAAATATAAATATTCCTAACGTTGTATTGGTGTAAACTATTATGATCTATACTTTATGAGTAACATTTGTCTTGTTTATAATAAGATTTTGCACAGTATTTATCATAATCAACAATTTATACATGATCAAAAGAGATGACTTACTGCAGACAAAATCCATCTCATCTTCACCCAAAGGACAGTTAGGAGCTCCGTCACACAACAAAGTATTAGGTAGGCACAAGGAAGGGAAACAAAAATACCGGTCTCTTCGAAAGCATTCATCAACGGCTGTCAAAAAACAAAGTGGAAGCATCGAAGAGTACAAATGTTAAAAATATGTGTGCTAAAATATGAATAAAAATTATCATTCGATAGATACGATGTTTAAACACCGTCACAAATAGTAGTATTAAACATAATTATATGTTATGAATATCATTTGTCTTACTAATTATATATAAACCAACTTACAATGTCAACTGCATTGTTATCATTATTTATATTATCATAATTATTACATACAAACTAAATATGGCTGACAGAGATACTTACTGCACGTAGGAGGAGACTCATCTTCACCGTCACCACAGTCTTTATATCCGTCACAGACCCGAGAAATTGGGATACACTTCCGGGAAATATTGCAGAAAAATGCGCCGTGTTGAAGGCATTTACCCATGGCTGTAATACAGAAGAAAATGACTGCACCGAATGTCAACAATGTATCAAATGTACTTATAAGATGTAAAAAGGTAAACATATTATTACTCAATATGTACTATTGTAATGGTGCTAAATACAACTTAAGGCTTAAAGATAACTCTTTATCCATGAAAAACATTCTAGACCATTACATATCCTATATAACGTTACCAATACAATACTCTGGTAATATGAACTAAGGCGCTGCCTCTGCGGGCTTGAAGTGTTATTGTCGGACACGTTAAGATTACTTAATGACTAAGTGAAACATACTAGGAGTAAAAGGGAAACATTTTTTGTATATGTTAATGAATCTTTTTAAATAACACGTAGATCTGTTGCTGTTAGCAATTTATTTAGTATATACACAGCCATCTACAATAATAGTATATACAATATATATAATGCATAACTATATATTATTTATGTTTAAGTTTGGAGTTGTTCTTCTTATTAAAGTTAAGTAAAGCTACTATGCATTTGAGATTAAGTACAAAAACACATTTGAAGAATATGTTTCAAACAGAAAATAAGTAAACATGATCACATACCAATAATGTTGCACTGAAGTATACTACAATCAGGGGTATAGCTGTAAAACATGGCAAAATCTTTACTAATTTACTAATAATAATCAAGCAAAACTCCCTAACCAAACACATTCTTGAATTATTGATTGTACAAGCAGCTCCGGCAAATTAACTGCAAAACATCTCAGTGAGAATACAGAATGTATTCTTATTTGATTGTTACAAAAACATACCCCCTCCCTCCAAAAAAAAAGAAAGTTGCAAAAATGTAAATGATGAACATGTGTGTTGTTTAGATTTTAAGGGCAACTATAAATATTGCTTTCAATATAGAATTATCTAAACGATGCTTTCAATTTAAATAATTTGTGCCATTATGTCTAATGATCAAAATTATCTAAAATTCAATTAATTATTTTTTAAACAGCTTTGCTAAAACCAGGTATACACGAAAAGAGATCTGTTTAACAGTTAAAGTTATACGTATTAAGGCCCAATATGTTACGAACTATATAACATTTTTGACATGAAGTATATTTTTAATTAAGCGTGGAAATAGTCAAACCAAATTTCCATATCATGGGACTTTCTTAAAGACCCAGTATGTTAAAGAAGTTTAAACTTTTCAAGATGTTATTTCAAACAAATGACTTGTAACCATCAAATAATATTTGAACCCACAGGGTGATCTAAAAAGAAATGATAAATTGCAATTACAATCAACTTCAACAGAGCTGAAAATATATTAAAAATTTAGCGCCTATACAGCATATATGCAAAAAGGTAATCAAGTCAGTGATATTGTTGGAACACACCCAAATAAGAACACCGTGAATAACTGCATACTAAGCCATATTTAATATATCTTTGATGAGTGTACCAGCAAATAGAGCAAGCCCAAATTTGCATTCCAAAACCATTTGTATATGAAAATAATTAGAACAATTAAAATGACTATATTATGCTATTTATACAGAATGCCATCATAAGGCTATTTATTTATTCACATATGCTTATATGCACAAATTAATGCTACAGATATCTTCTTTTTATTTACGTTGATTTATCTGAAAAAATGAATCAATCAATGTTTTCTGTACTGACAACTGGATCTTAAATATCTGACATATCAATTCAACAATATACAAACAGTGATCTTTTATTCATTGACAGCCAAAACACCATAACTACAATATACTGAACTGATTGTTTTTTGAAAAAAAAAAATCATGCAATAAATGAAACCGAACAAACAAGCAAAAACTGTTTTAAATGCTAAATTTGGCACACAATTAACAGAACAGAGTTTTGCCATTGTCTATATGTTGCTCTATTATTACATATTTGCTGTAAATGTCACATTTGGTATTATTTACACAAAACATGGGGTGACTAAGACAACCAGAGGACGAGGTTTTTTTAACGGACACCGGCCGAGCTCCGACCGAGTTCCGGCCGATGTGGGACAGAGCCTTGGAAAGTATAGTACCGGTGGCTGACCGATGTACGGAACACCGGCCCTGGAACACCGGTAATTGAAGATCCGCTCGTCCCGTGCCAGGTGACGATGAGGGTAGGGCATTAACATGTATTGCCGAATGGGGAAGGCGTCGTCTCCGACCATGTAGTAGGGTGTGTCCCGGTCGTCATTAGGCAGGGAATCCGGTTGGGGGAGTCCGATCGTTCCCTCACGAAGACCTGGCTCTAGCCGCGACCGGTTAAAGATGCCGGCATCGGAACACGACCTTGGTGACCCCACATCCACCCAGATGAACTTGTAGTTCGAGTCTACCACCGCAAGCATGACGATAGAAAAGAAGCCTTTATAGTTGTAGCAGAGTGAGCCACTCTTGGGGGGCTTCTTGATTGCGACGTGCTTCCCATCGATCGCGCCACAACAGTGGGGGAAGTTCCACCTGTCTCCGAATCCCTCGGCCACCGGGCGCTATTCATCTTCTGTCTGGGGAGTGGACCACATCTCATCCTCGTATACGTCGTAGATGGCCTGACACACCTCGGGGATGAAAAGGGCGATGGTGTTGTGTGGGACACGAAACGCAAACGCAAGATCGTGGTACCTGCTTCCGGTCGCCAAAAACCTCAAGGTGATTGCCAGCTTCAGCCCAGGGTTCAAGGGGGTTCGATGCCTGCAACAGAAGAGGATGAAATATGATTAGCAAGAATATAATGTTTGGAGGGAATTTTGTTTGCAAAATACGGATTAACTTACGTTGTACTCTTGGTAATGCGGGGGCCAACTCGGTTAAGCAACTCATAGTACATCTGTGGCTCCATGCGGAGGAAGGCTTTGAAGTCGACAGCGTGCTCGGCCTCGAGTTCCTTCATGAGAGTCTCGTACTGGCCGAAAAGGGGTCTGCGTAGAATCCACTCTCGCACCCACCAGCGTCTTTCTCTTCTGCGGGCCCTCTGTCGCTCCCTCTCGGCGGCTTCTAGTATTGCCGCCAGGACCAGGTTGTACTGGAACCTTGCTTGAGCCAGTTCGTGTTCGAGCAGTGCCATTCGAAGTCTCCTCGGTGCAGCCATAGTGATGAACTGACAATGTCAGGTAGGAAGAACGAAATAGCTCGGCACCCAAGTCCGTGTTACATCGGACGAGCATCGGCCGGTCATTGTTCAAAGCCCATTAACAACCCGGCCGGCGATCGCACGGTGTCCTGTTACCGGCTCGGGTACCGGCCGTATTCCTTCCGATGTCCGGCCGACCTCCGGCCGGTAGTTGCTGCCACATCGGAAGAAAAAAAACTCCCATTTTGAGACAGACTCCGTACGGTCACCGGCCGGTGTTCGGTCGGTCGCCTGAAGATGTCCGGACGGAGTCCGTTCACGCCACCGAGCTCTGCTTCCGATGAGGAGAGCTCGGTGGCACCAAAAAAATCCACCGAGCTCTACCGATGCCGGACATCGGCCGGGCTATGTGACTGGGCCATAACATCTGCATTCTATTGAAAAATGGGATTCTGTGCTGTATTCACTTTAAGTTTCAGATGGTTTGACCACTTCAGGCTGCGGGCACATCAAGATCTGCAAATAAAGTAAATGCAATGTTTTTAACAGGATAAAAGTACTAACTACTTATATAAAGGTACATGTATGCCAGTTAGTAATCATTTGAGGCAAACAAAATGATGTATGTAGTCATAATTTTGATAAAGTCACAATGTAATATTATGGATTCAAAGATCAAGAATAAATGATGAATAAATATTATGTTTGAATATATGAAATTAGTATTTAACTCTCCAAGGTAATTGACAACAAAAACGTATTCTGAAGGAGTCAGAAATGCACTTGCTCAGAATCATTTATTACTTGAAGGCATTTTCCATTCCCTGGAGGCTGTATGGAATTCCAGACAGAACTATCTTGAACAGCATTTTTGTCCATTAAGGTCCTTTAGAGCTTCTGCAACCAGGTTGCTTTAAAAAAGAAACAGTACATTTGTGTTTTTACAGAATGTTGAAATGTATTAAGAAGTATTGAGGAAAAGGTAAAAAACCTTGATGTTGCTGACACACTTTTAATTATATTTACCTTGTTGATATTTTAAGTTTTGTTTATCTGCTTATATAATCTTTTCTTAATGTAATGCATAAATAGAGGCAAACAAAAATTGACAAACACGCAGAGGTTGTTGTTTCATTAAAAATGACATATTCTTATGGCCGCGACCGGAAATAATTTATAGCTGGCATGAAACAAAGACGGTCGACAGAGATGACTCACTGCAAACACCAGCAGCCTCATCTTCACGTCCTTCACAGTCATGATCACCGTCACAAACCCAATGCGGGCGAATACACTTCCGTCAAGAGTTGCACATAAAGTAGCCTTGTTGAAGGCATTCATCTATGGCTGTAATATAGAAGACAGTAGCGACACCAATCGTCACAAACGTATGAAATATATCCATGTGATGTTAACAACAATCGCACTGGCCCCAATATCACGAAAATACTTATGTCAAATCTCAGTCTCAGTCTCAATCTCAACTCATTTTCCCATATTACAGTATGACTTTATTAAAAAATACAAATGTTTTACTATTTTTAAAAGTACATTCACACATGCATTATGTTGAAAAACATGATTGCTCAATATTCTAACAAAAATAATCTACAGCACCAAATGTATTTGAGAAAAAAACTTAAAAATAATAGGTTCGATTAAAGTAAAAATAAATATCTCAAATTTGTTTTCTATAAAAATATTGACCAAATTATTTTATCAACATAATGAATGAGCAGATGCAATTTTAAAACGGATTAAACATTTACAATGTTGAATCATATGATGCTGTAATTTGATAAAAAGAGTTGAGACTTAGATTGAGATTTGACTTAAGTATTTTCGTGATATTTGGGCCTGGTCTTATATCCATACTTTGATACTTTTCTGTACATTAGATGAAATAAATTGTGCATGAATGTACCGACGCATGACCAGCAAAGTAATTTTGGCGACCTACGTATTATGCAAATGACATTAATGGAACAATATGTTCAAGATCCTCTATTTACGTTTATCAATAAGTTCGATCGTTCATACTTAAATTTACCTCCAATTTAGAGCTATACCTTAGGAAGTACAAGTATAAAATTGTGATGAACATGAAATTAATATTCATAGTATTTTTCTAGCTTCATATAAATCATTATTCAACCAACTTAACATTTTCACTTCTAAATTTATTTTTGAAAATTATATATATATTCAGTTGAAAATTGTATTGGATTGCATCATATCACATTCAATTGTTAATCGTTTTGAAATGTGTCTGATATAGAAATTGATGAAAATTGTAAGAAAAGTATTATCATTGTGCATACCGGAAATGTCTTATTCTCTATATTATCGTTTGAAATATGTATTACTCATGGGCTTTAAGCTTATTGTGAATAAACTATATATCTATCTATCTATAGTTTTAATCAACGTTTGTTTCACTGCATTATTTTAAGTAATAGCAATTGACATATTTGTAATATATATATACATATATTAATATCAACTTTGAGTAAAATTTTACTAGTTCCAATATCTAAATAGGGCTGTAAACAAGATTCTAGTTATTACCGAATGTATATATAAGAAGTATTAAAATACCAGCGATCGCTTGGTTAGTAATGCTCCTTGACAATGATACTTATTGCTACGCTTTTAATGTATTAATAAATTTATCCTGATAAAAAAATGTACAGTCTGGTAATCATTCACATATTGTATATGGTCACCTAAATTTGGTAATTTCATTTCTTAGTAATGTTGTGATCAATAAGAAATATGTCATAGTTAAATCGAATTTACCCGAGAAGCTAAATATCTGCAATATCCAGAAAAGAAGAAATGCCTGAAATAGAAGAAAAATATATTGTGTGATAAACATGGAGAAAGTTTTCCCGATGTAAAGGCTACACTTCTTCTTCATTAGCCATAAATCAATAAAACATAAAGAAATAAATCAATAGTAACATAAGGACTATGCTTTTGTTTCACAATTTGAAAGAATGGGAAAAGTGCCGGGATAAATATTAATATAATGTTCACATAACCTATAATACAAAGCATTTGAATGTGTGCAACATTTTGAGTTGTGTTGTGTCCATTGTGTAAAATATCATTTGTAATTTATCCATGCTTAAGTGATCCAGTGGTGAATGTCCTCGACATCATGATGTCTCGGGACGAAATAGTGCTGGCGTATAAAACATTTATGATTATATAACGCACAGTATACTTTGGCAAAATTATTGTACGTAAATCTCAATAACGTGGACACATCAGCGAAACCTATATTTATTTCTTTTACCATTAATATACCATTAAGTGCATGTTCTATCGTCTATGTTTACATTTCTTTTTTTTTTTTGAAGCTTGTGTGTATCTAAATCTACGGAGTAATATCCCTACATGATTTATTTTGTTACAAAATGTTATGAATTTGGCATACCAAAATATTTTTCAAAATTAGCCTAACATTTGTTTATGAAATTCTACTATTTTGGCGAATATTCTTCTTGTTGTAACATTCCATTGTCGTCACATGTTCATATGTAAATGATTAAGCAAACTCGAACTCGTTCAATACCAGTTCCAAACCAACCGACCGACTATTAATATATTTGTAATTGACAGGTTTCTTTTGAATTCCTAATTTATAAGGAACTCATGATATCGTTTAACCTAAATTCGGTATTGAATGATTCGTATTTTACTGAACAAACTTATTGGGAATCATGCATGACTGCTGGCATACACATAGAACGTGTTTTAATGATTTAGATGTATTATCCCGATATTAAGGTCTCTACTGAATTTTAAAGGTTGAGAACTAAAAATGCTTGTAAACAAAGGTTAAACAAAGCATCAAAGAAGTTAAGTTCATCCAGTATATCTAAAAGCATAACATAAAACACTATCTTGAATGAAGTACAAAGTACGCAGTGCCTGCGTCAATAACATTTTATTGCGTTTGCAAGTAGGTGCCATTTTGTAATAAAGTACCACCAAGATGGATGTGAAATTGATGAAGTTAAAAAAATAAATATTTTTTTTTTATTTCGTTTTAAACATTTCAAACCAATAGAGTAAATGATATAGGTAAAAATGACCATTTATCACATTTAAACGTAAGAAAATAAATTAACGTGTGTTAGAAGTTTACCAATAAATTCAAATTTAATATCATGATAAATGTCTAATTACTATTATACATAGTTGTAAAAAAATTGCTAAGATGTGTCGTTTTCACACCTTTACAATGTATAATAAACAAGAATTATGAAACAATTGCTATAACTGTGTATTTTTTTTTTCTTAATTAAGAAGCCTTATACACCAAAACAGCTATATTTTGTAATTAACAATTATTACCTGACTGAAAAAGTTAAATAACTTTGAACATAGGGGGACGATGATGATATGTAGATATATACTTCTTTCTTATGTCAGCATACAATTAACATTCAATCATAAAATGGATTCGTCTTCAAGCGCATTAATTATTGTACAATTTCTTTCATTTATAAGTATTCTATTCCATATACCGAGTTCTACATTTAATTTATGTGAGCTAATTAGTAACTTACTTAAAGAGATTTTGTATTTTGCAATATTAATACAATTCAAATATGGCTGGAATCCAAACGTGAAAAATTTCTGAAAAATGTTGCTCTTGAAGAGTCATTAATCCCAAATTCAAGGTTTTGAATAAAATAATTCTTAACACGTTGTTTGAAAAGCGAAAAGAATAGAGGAATATCAGTGACACCCTGAAAAGCCAGACGTGAAAACAACCCAATTATTTAAGAACTTACTTTAAACAAAGTGCCGAATTTAAACATCACAGTTATTTTTAAGTACATTGTAACATTATATTGGCTATACCATGAGAATAAAAATCCGACCTTCCAGTCTCCGCATAGACGCATAGTGTTGTTGTGTTGATATTTAGCACTGAGTTAATGAAACGTGTATGAATACGTTCGATTGCAACCCTTTTGACGCCACCCCAAAGTTCTGACCCGTATCATAATATTGGTGAAATTAGTTTATCGAATAATTTTTATTTTTGACACGATGAGATATAGATGAATTTATTTAGATATCTTTTTTATTGAAATATTGCCTTCATTTTTTGTCTAGAATGCGTAGTTGTGGCTTGTATAAATTATCCGCCTGTAGTAACCTAGATATTTAAATTTTATTACTGTTTCTATAAAATCATCGTAATAGTAAAATCTTCAATTATCTGAAACTTTGCCACCATATCAAAATATTGATACCTTTATGGCACTATATAACTTCCGTCCATCTTTCTGGAAATTTAATAATACTAACAAATATGGCGATATAACTTTCTTTCCATAATTGAAAAATTCATTCAAAAATAATTCAGACCCTGCACTGTTTGATAAGTTAAGCTTTGAGATGCATATAATAAGATCTTGTAATGTGAATTGGCTATCAAGTTCTTTAAACAATGTGTTCAACGCATTATTCATTAAAGTATTATAATACAGGATATCTTTGTTTGTTTGGAAGAACATATCTTCAGGATTACTTACAACCTTAAAATAGGTAGTAAACAAGTCGAGCGAAATATTTTTCGGTAATTACAGAGTAGCACACTCTTTAAGTAATTTCCAATACTCTTTAGCATTTGCAGTCCTTGCAATTAGTTTTTGTAGTACATTGTTTTGACCTCTGAAAATTATGATGTCGTCATTTATTTTTATAAAAAATCCTAGCACGAACCATAGGTAGTAGTAGTAGTAGTAGTAGTAGTAGTAGTAGTAGTAGTAGTAGTAGTAGTAGTAGTAGTAGTAGTAGTAGTAGTAGTAGTAGTAGTAGTAGTAGTAGTAGTAGTAGTAGTAGTAGTAGTAGTAGTAGTAGTAGTAGTAGTAGTAGTAGTAGTAGTAGAAGTAGTAGTAGTAGTAGTAGTAGTAGTAGTAGTAGTAGTAGTAGTAGTAGTAGAAATGGTGGTGGTGGTGGTGGTGGAGGTGGTGGCGGTTATAATAGTAGTAGTAGTAGTAGTAGTAGTAGTAGTAGTAGTAGTAGTAGTAGTAGTAGTAGTAGTAGTAGTAGTAGTAGTAGTAGTAGTAGTAGTAGTAGTAGTAGTAGTAGTAGTAGTAGTAGTAGTAGTAGTAGTAGTAGTAGTAGTAGTAGTAGTAGTAGTAGTAGTAGTAGTAGTAGTAGTAGTAGAAGTAGTAGTAGTAGTAGTAGTAGTAGTAAGTAGTAGTAGTAGTAGTAGTAGTAGTAGTAGTAGTAGTAGTAGTAGTAGTAGTAGTAGTAGTAGTAGCAGAAATGGTGGTGGTGGTGGTGGAGGTGGTGGCGGTTATAATAGTAGTAGTAGTAGTAGTAGTAGTAGTAGTAGTAGAAGTAGTAGTAGTAGAAGTAGTAGTAGTAGTAGTAGTAGTAGTAGTAATAGTAGTAGTAGTAGTAGTAGTAGTAGTAGTAGTAGTAGTAGTAGTAGTAGTAGTAGTAG
This sequence comes from Mya arenaria, assembly GCF_026914265.1. Lineage (NCBI taxonomy): Eukaryota > Metazoa > Mollusca > Bivalvia > Myida > Myidae > Mya > Mya arenaria. The sequence continues at coordinate 16,155,511 of NC_069130.1, read as the reverse complement.
TAGTAGTAGTAGTAGTAGTAGTAGTAGTAGTAGTAGTAGTAGTAGTAGTAGTAGTAGTAGTAGTAGTAGTAGTAGTAGTAGGAGTAGTAGTAGTAGGAGTAGTAGTAGTAGTAGTAGTAGTAGTAGTAGTAGTAGTAGTAGTAGTAGTAGTAGTAGTAGTAGTAGTAGTAGTAGTAGTAGTAGTAGTAGTAGTAGTAGTAGTAGTAGTAGTAGTAGTAGTAGTAGTAGTAGTAGTAGTAGTAGTAGTAGTAGTAGTAGTAGTAGTAGTAGTAGTAGTAGTAGTAGAAGTAGCAGTAGTAGTAGTTTTATCAGTATCTTTTATTATTATTATTATAATATCTATTATTATTATTATTATTACTATTATTATTATTATTATACTTATTATTATTTTTATTATTATTATATATTTTATTTGTTCTGTGACGAGACAAAGTAATGCTGGAATGTGTGCTACGACTATTATACGATCCGCTGCAATGTGTGCTATGAGAACAACCAAACCATGGAATGTGTGCTATGACGAAACCGCTGTCCGCTTGAATGTATGTTTTGACGGAACCATCGTTTTCTAGAAAGTCTGCTATGGCGAAGCCACCGTGCGCTCGAATGTGTGCTAACGTCCGTTCTACCACGTGCTTTGACAAAACCACCGTCCGCTGGAATGTGTGCTATGACGAAACCACTGGCCGCCGAATAAAGTGTTATGACGAAACCACCGAACGCTGAAATGTGTGCTTTACAGAAACCTACGTACGCTGCAATGTGTGCTATGAAGTAACCACCGTCCGCTGGAAAGAGGGGAATGACGAAACCACCGTCTGCTGGAATGAGTGAATGACGAAAACATCGTCCGCTTGAAGGTGTGCTATACTCAAACCACCATACGCTGAAATGTGTGCTATGAAGAAACCGCTGAACGCTGCAAAGTCTGCTATGAAGAAACCACCGCTACTGGATTGTGCGCTATGCTAAAACCACCGAAGCCTGGAATGTGTGCTATGAAGAAAACCGCCGTTCGAATGAAAGTATAATTTGATGGAACCACTGTACGATGAAATGTGTGTTATTACGAAATCGCCGTCCGCTGAAATGTGTGCTATGACGAAACCGCAGTGCGATGAAATGTGTACTATGACGAAATCTCCGTTCGCTGAAATGTGAACTATAAAGAAACCATCGTATGCTTGAATGTGTGCTATGACGAAACCGCAGTACGCTGCAATGTGTGCTATGACGTAATCGCAGTACGCTGAAATGTGTGCTATGACGAAACCTTCGGACGCTATAAGGTGTGATATTTCAAAATCGCCGTACGCTGCAATCTGTGCTTTCACAAAACCGCCGTACGCTGCAATCTATGCTTTTACAAAACCGCAGTACGCTGCAATGTGTGCTAATACAAAACCGCCGAACGCTGGAATGTGTGCTATTACAAAACCGCCGAGCGCTGGAATGGGTGCTATGACGAAACCACCGGACGTTCGAACGTGTGCTTTGACGAAACCACCGGAAGCTAGAATGTGTGCTATGACAAAACCACCGGACGCTAGAATGTGTGCTATTACAAAACCGCCGAAGTCTGGAATGTGTGCTATGGCGAAACCACCGGACGCTAGAATGTGTGCTATGACTAAGCCACTTGACGCTGGAATGTGTGCTATGACGAAACCACCTTCCGCTTTAATATGTGCTATGACGAAACCACCGTCAGCTCGAATGTGTGCTATGTCGAAACCACCGTACACAGCAATGTGTGCTATGAAGAAACCGCCGTACTCTACAATGTATGCTATAACAAAACCGCCGTAGGCTGCAGTGTGTGCTGTGGCGAAACCAACGGCGCTGGAACTTGTGCTTTGGAAAAAACCTCCGTACACTGAAACGTGTGTTATGACAAAAAAGAACTATGCCCAAGAATGTGTGCTATGCCAACATCCACCGTATGCTGGAATGTATGATCTGACGAAACCACCGTGCGCTCGGATTTGTGCTATGGCGAAATCACAAGACGCTAGAATGTGTGATATGACAAAACGATTAAAAGGTGCAATATGTGCTATGTATCTAACTTCCTCTATCGTTCTAAATGGGTGATGGTAGAAGACTTATATTTGCACAGCATATAGACTTCAGCAATTACGTTTTGATATGCAGTGTCATTTTGAGTGCTTAATGGAGATGTATATGTACATGGTTAAGAAAGTCTTAATAATTTTTATGTGTTTTCGATTTTTTCTCTTATATAATAGATTAGTTATAATTATTACCAATTTTCAGCGTTATGCGATTCCAACTTAAGTAATTAAGCGGAATCTACTTTTTAAGTTACCATGACCTTGATCGTGACTTTTTGCTATTTCGCATCGATTGACGCGTTGATGCATATTCTTTTTTAAATTTCAGGCTTATATAAACAAACAGAGATGAAACAAAGTTAGACGGTTTTGCATGACCAAAGCGGTGCCAGAGTTAACGAATGTCTTAAATGTTATAGTGTTTAAAGAAAACTTACCATAAGAACAATCTGTATACATGCCATAGTGATGAATACTTTTTTACTGGGCCTGTCCGGCTTAAAACTATTTTATTGTAACTTTAGAATAAACCGTTTACTGAAAGAGTTATTACCGCAATTAGCTAAACATAACAATGAAACAATGACAGTTACAGGAAACCATCATCTAGCATTCTCGTCTGTATTTCAATGCTGACTTTTCTGAGCTATGGACTTAAGCTAAACGCATTGCCTATGATCTGAATTGACAATGAAATGAATGCAATAATAAATAACCACAGCCTTAGTAGACGCCATGCTCATTTGTATATAAAATGCAGTGTATCAAAACAATGGAAGAAGAATACTAGTAGGCATGTACATAAAATGTGCCATGTGAAAACACCAGTTAATCTGTACGATAAAGACACTTTGTCTTTGTTAAATTCCTGTTGTTACATGGTTATACATAATTGTAGTGCACTGTTTTAAGGTTTGAAATAAACGTATGTGCCAATGTGTTTTGCAGTATTTCCATAATTATAACTGTATGCTGACCTTGTTCACAAATGTAAGATTTTTAATGCAACTCGCATTATAATGCCTTAAACAACAAATTACATAAATCTAACAATTTACGTTTGAGTTCGAATACAGTTTGTTTTCGTAACTTGAACCCGCCTATCCCCCCCCCCAAAAAAAAAAAAAAAAAATAAAATAAAAACAACAACAAACAACAACATTCCAAATTGCCAAAAAAACAAAAAAAAAAAAACACACAGACGTTAAGTTATATGGTAGTGGAAAGTAGTATTTACTGTAGCCTCGTTTTGAAACAGCTTTACTATAATAAATCAGACATCTTTGTTCCACGTTCATCCTTCTGCCGACCATGTGCCCCTTTTGTCTACTTGATATTTGCTGTTAGTTTCCTCTCAAATTGACATATAAAATGCAGTTTATGCATTATGTATTGCATTTTTGTATTTTCAAATAAAAAGTCAGACCTATGTGAGTGTAGTTGCCTGGGTAAAAAGTGCAAATTATTTTGATTTACACGAGAGATACACATTATGTTTACGTTTTGAATTGGTGTGAACGTGTCTCATTAGTTGACCTCGTTAAAAACATGTTTTAAGTAAGTAAAGCGCCTCAAATTGTTCATTATGTCAGCAAAATAAAAATATCGGCACTGCGAGCTTCGGACAGTTCTTTGTTTGACATAATGGACAGTCTTCGGCCTTTCAACCTTACATAACAAGCCTTTAATTGGCAATGCGAATTATTATAAGGCCTATAATACATCCGTTTGCATTGTCAAAATAATAAAAGCAACACTGAGCTTAGTTTGCACACTTATTACTGTCAATAAGCGTTTGAGCAACTCAGCAGTGTTAACCTTTTTCAAAAGTTTCTATTGATTATTCTAAAGCTGCACTCTCACAGATTTAAAGTTTTGACAACTGTTTATTAGTTTTTGTCTTAGAATGAGTCAATATTTTCCTTAATATCTGCAAACCAGTGATATAAGACTGCTGACAAAAGATTAGGTAGCATATTTTCATATTAATTTTTATTTTTGGCTCAAATCGTTACTAACGGTGAAAGAAAAATAAATGAAAACATCCATCAATTTTTAAACTTAAATATGAAAATCTGCAATCTGATAGTTTGTTGCTTTCTTCATTCTGTCCTTTGAAATCCGTTATAAAGTTATACCCCTCCCTCCGTTTTAGTAATGGGAATTCGTGTGTGATATCAATATTTTCGTCTTAAAATAGATTGAGGTTACGGTTACGCTTTGATTTGGTTGATGTTAAGAACTTAATTTAAAGTGTTAATATATAGTTATAGAGTTTGAAGCCACGACTTTTGATTTTCTATGCCCTTAAGTTAATCATATTTTTCTTATCGGTTGATTGTCTATGACCAATGGCACCTTTTTATATGGCCGAACGAAGAGCCAAATTTAAAAATAATCTAAAATAGGGACTTTCACATCCGATTACTCACACAACGAAAATTGCAATTCACTATGATTCTGTATGACTGGTTTTATTGATATTGCACGCGCTTAAAATACCTGTTGTTTTAAAAGCTATGAATGCCTCGTTCAGTTAACATTAACAACATGAAACCATGCCAAGTTGCATTAAAGTTAGTTGATGTTTTTGTATCACCTTTTGTATCACCTATTGTTTCGTACAATTGTGAAGTTTGGGGCTTTAGTAAATGTAACATTAGAAATTTCTATTTTAAATTTATAAATTCAAACTATACTTTGTTTTATACAATCCCAAAGGCTAACCAAAATTGCTGTTTACGAACAGTTAGAGCGCTTTTTATTTTGTAAAATAGATGCATGTTTTGGTTCAAGTTGTATCATGCAGATTAAATTATACGAAAGGCTTAGTTTTAGAATTGCATTTGTGGTGTTGGAAACATTAACTGGTTTGCTAACGTTTTGCAAATGGTAGATACGTATGGATTTTTTACGAGTTTACGAAAAGGTTCCCAACATAGTTGCTGATCTTTTTACCATAATTATGTTTTAAACAAAAAAGAGTTCATGATTTTTTTGTGAATATGGACAATAGGGATCTTACATATATGTACATGTCAACAGTTCACTTTGTGTTGAACCTTACTTACAAAATATAATTTCAAGACATCTAAGATTTGCTCTCTTCAAACTTTGCGTATCTGCACTTAGTATAAAAGTTTATACAGGAAGATACAAGAGAAAGGCACTTGCATGTATGTCAGCTGTGAACTTCACGTCATGTTGGCGATGATCTTATTTCATCTTCATTAGTCGATATTACCAACAAATGAGAGAGAAACGTTACTATAGACAACGACCTTTTATGTCAAAATGTGTACAGTTATTACTACATGAAATGTAGTGTGATTTGTTTAAATGTAATTATTAGTCATAAAAAACTGTAAATTTAATGTGAATACTGTTTTAATTTGTTCTGTTCTGTTCATATTTAAACTGATCGTTTTTTAAACAATATAAATTGCGCTCTTTGCATCATAAAAGGAATTATAATATTTTGAAGACAAAAACATTTTTTCCCTTTTAACTTAATGAAATCTTAAATAATTTGATAATAGAATAATCAAATATGAATTAATAAATAAATGGATGGATGGATGGATGGATGATTGAATGGATGGATGCATGCATGGATGAAAGGATGGCTGGGTGGATGGATTGATGGATGGATTGGTGGATGGATTGATGAATGGGTGGATGAATGGATGGATGGATGAGGCCAACTAGAATTAATAATAACTAAATGAAAGTAATTAAATATTGGAATAATTCGAAAATGAATGAATGAATGAATGAATGAATGAATGAATGAATGAATGAATGAATGAATGAATGAATGAATGAATGAATGAATGAATGAATGAATGAATGAATGAATGAATGGATGGATGGATGGATGGATGGATGGATGGATGGATGGATGGATGGATGGATGGATGGATGGATGGATGGATGGATGGATGAATGAATGAATGAATGAATGAATAATTTATATCTTTGTTTTGTAACTAATTAAGAATGAACGGACTTGCGAACGGACGGACAGACTGACGGATGAATGAAGGATGGATGCACGATAAAAAACGAACTAACAATCTCACGGACGGCAGGAGAAATGAACAAACAAAGACACACACGCATGTACGCACGAATGAAAGAAAGAAGTAATACAAAAATATAAAAATAATAAATAAAAAAGATCGTCCCGACTCATTTTCTATTAAATGGGCATGCAAAACAGAAAAATACTTCTTAGGGCCTTATTTTTTAATTGATTTGTTTCATAATTTGATTCATTTTCTAAATAATTTCCTGTTATAATTGTTTAATATGATGACCCACAGTTAAACAATGTCTCATGGGAAGTTAAATATTTTATTATTGAGACAATAAATCTGTCTATCGTCTCAAAACATATTTTATACTACCCTTTATTTTACAAATGTGTGTCATGTTAAATACATCATACATTATCTCTGCTAATAACGTATGACAAATGTTACTCTCACTTTTTATTTAGATCCTAAATTAATAAAACAACGTCAAACCTGATTTAAAGATAATCCAAGAACTTCGCAATTATGTTTGTCAACCGTATATAATTGTTTGTATTTTACAATAAGCTTTATAACATTAATTGAATTGAATGGAGAAAAAACACATATTTTGAGAAAATTAAAAAGAACACGCGCCTAATTATTCAGGAAATGCAGTGCATGTACACATGTGTGTCATAAAATGTGATCAAGAGTCCCTATTGACAAGTATTTTTCTCAGCACACGAAACGCAGAGTTGTAAAACGTTCATAAGGAAAAATTCCGATGTGTCTGCCCTTATATGGAAAATGTAAAGACATGAAATAAACAACAGATGATTTAATTTAACACAAACAAATCTCCTTAAATATAATCGTGCATACGTAGACACCCACAGTGTTAAAAGTTTTTGTGACACACTGTGTGAAATAATGAATTTTGACAAGCACACTGAAGCCACAGCAACACACATCATTAACAGAGCATTTGCACTATGATAAACAATGATACATGCTTGTAAGCAAATCCGCATGTTATTTTGTCTAGTATTATGCTGTAAATGATGGGTATGCGGCTTTTGGACGGGTTATCAATGTTTTGCACTCATTTCACAATGCACAACTAGAGAAGGACAATCTGCTATTTCGAACTACGTTTAACAGTTTAAATTATGTTCGACGAGCCACAGGTGCATTTTCAAATCCGCGGGACTGTGGATGTTCGAGTAATCGAAGAATCTCGATTTGATCAACTAACCAAGGCGATTTATTTAGTTAATCATTGGCCTCGAATAGTTTCATGTATCTAAAATTGCAATTAACACATTAAATCATATATTATAGGGTTTGATACTTGACATAACGAATTGTAACACTATAATTATGGTCTCTATTGTTTCAATCTTATTATATTTAAGCTGGTCAGCCGTGTAGTAAAACTGGGACACTTTTTACATCAGCATTTCTCAAAAGTGGGGTGATATACAGAAAAACATCTGTCACAAATTAACAACAAGGAATGACCTAAAGTTTACCCTGCACACACACACGCACGCACGCACGCACGCACGCACGCACACCCACACACAAACACATTCATAATTTAGTAATAATTTTTGTCTGAAGCTCAGATTACGTTTAACAATTTGCATTGAAACACGGAAGCAAACGCTAGACGAGTGTATCCTTTAACCGTCATTGTTTCATTGTCATATGAGATAATTGCCGTTACGACTCTTGCATTAAACGGGTTGAGTTCGTTCTGTTGGTTCACAATTTGCTGTAATAAAGTTAAAATAAAATACTTTTAAGCCTGACAGGACCAGTGAAAATAATTCGTCACGATGGCTTGGATACAAATTGTTCTCATTGTAAGTTTTATAAAATAGGTTATCACAATTAAGACATTTTTTAAGTTGTTTTACTTCAGCTAAAGCATTGCCTGTAAGAGTATATAAATAATATCTTAAAAGTTTGACGATGTTAAATCAATGGAAAAAAACAAACTTTTTGTTAGTTTTGGTTTGTGTTTTAAAATCGTCATTGAGAAGAGAGACAAACATTTGTTGCCATGTGAAAGTTTACAGATGCAGTAATAATGTCAGACATATATATAAATTTAAAGAAGCAATATAGTACAGTTTCCCCTGTTTAATACGAAATTTAAAGATAATGGATAATTTAAATTGGAAGGGACTAAAACCACTTGTTGTGCAAAGTTGTGATTTTGGGCTGCGTTCCTTTGGCATGGTAGATGTGCTTTGGTGATAAGAAACCGAAACTATTTAATCAGAAATGGATGAAGGGATCCTTCTAAACAATATGTTGCCTGTAATTGTTAGGCATTCCACAGACAACAGTTACTTATTTCGGGAAATCAATGCCCTTATGCATCTCGTTGATACGCTCAATGTTTATAAGGCCATGGATGATGTTAAATAGATATTTTGGTTTGCACAGTCACCAAATCCTAACATTAGCAAAACACTTGAAGATGTTTATAAAAAGAACAATTTTAAAGAATATTTATTTGGGCTGAGATCAAACCCATCAATGTTCAGGGTCTGTACTTGTTCGAAGATGTATGTACGTAATACGACTTAAAGGCCATTTGGTAAAATATTAAGGTAAAATAAATAAGTTTTGACTGTTTGTGTTAGTTTTTGTTACTGTTTTAATTAATGTAAATGACATGCCTATTTTCTGTTTCACTTCCAATGTGGCCGCCGTCTTATGGTTTTTTCATCAACACATGGCCTGTGTTAATTGAATACCAACATAATTTATAACTGCATTTTTAACATTATTTTAACAATCTTTATTATTTTACAACGTTGCAATATTTTGCAATTGTTACATAATAACCATTCCTTTAAAAACAAACATTACGTATTATCAATGCTTCTACCATCATAAAACCTTAAACGAAACATCAATACCATGGTTTTAATAGATATGTTTACCACTACATTCTTACGAGACATTAGTTGTTTTGTACATACGTACTGGAGTCTTTTGAAGTCGTCTTACAAAGATAGTTTAAAGTCTGTACCTTATTTTAAGGCTCTTGTGTCTTTAACATAGAATTTACAAAAAAACATGACTGGTTTAGTTTTAGAAGTAAACGCTCAGATTGTGAAAATATCAATCGAAGGTTAAATTTAATAGCATCGTCAATTATTTATCGTATGAGCCGCTTTTAACATAGATTGTATTACACATGAAAACATTTCCAGGAGTCTAGAACGAATTCACACAGAATGTATAAAAAAACATGTTTCTGAAAGGTCACCGTTATAAACTATTTTATACAGTTACATATCTATAGGATACATTAGGTTTACCAATTAATATAACCCGTTTTTATAAGACAATGTTAAATAGGCTTTTGTTTCACTTGTGATGCATCAAACGTGTTTCAAAGTGATTTGTATACCTTTGTTTTTGATATCGATGTTAGATTTTACTGCATCACTGAGTCATCGCACTAAATTTAATTTCTGTTTCAGGCATTTCTTCTTCCATGGATATTGCAGACATCATACTCAGGTCCAAATAAATTAAATTATATCTTAGCTTAAAGTATTTCTTAAAGTTACAAGAAAAAAATGCTCATATAAGGCGCGTGCTGGCCGGTAAACATTTTGTACAATAATTCAGAATTACACGAGATACATCTATAGTAGTGGCAGATCCAGGGACGTTAGACGGGTTGGAACAAAAACCATTTGACACTCGTTCATGCCTCAGAACATCTATTTTAATTGGTTCAAAATGTAGGCACGGGGGTTTGGGTGACTCCACCTCCCCCAACCCCTTACCATGAAATTTATAAATAAAAATCTTGTCCGAAATGGTGCATCGCATTTGACTTGCTTTCAACCTTTCCGAACCCGCTATTGAGTACATGCATTAATACTTTCTCAAGGCGTCTGCGTGATACCGAAAGACGTTAACAGTGAGTACATGTAGCTCCCTAGCCTGATGTATGTAAAGGGTAGTGCCTGGAAAAGTGGTGTACTCAGTACTGGTTTAACCAAGGAAAAATATACCTGGTGTATCGGTGAATAACACCGAGCATGTAAATGAAAAGCTTGTTACTGCTTGCGACCATCACCGATTGTAAACTTCCGGTAAATGTATAAAAATCGGTTTCAAATAGCAACATGCAGTGCACGTAGTAAGCTTATTCAAAGATATTTAACGCTAGACAAATGCTAACATTAAACTACAATTATGTTTATTACATCCTGAACCGGTAAAAGTATAAATCGAATGATAATGCGTGTATTCTTATTTCTTGTTTACAGACATGAATGTATGCCATCAAAGTAACAGGTTTTTTTGTACCGTTTCCATGCAGTGCATTTCCAAGAATCTCGTATGCAACGGATATAACAATTGTGAAAAAGGTGAAGATGAAACTGGCTGCGGTAAGTAATCTTTATCAACAAGTATTTATGTGTTAATAAGTATGCAATGCACGTTTTAAGCCTATTCAAAAATACTACCATTGCTATGTTATTACAGACATGGATGTATGCCGTCAAAATGGCAGGTTTTTTTGTAACGTTTCCATGCATTGCATTCCCAAGATTTACGTATGTGATGGAGAGAGTGACTGTGTAAACGGTGAGGATGAAACTCCTCCTGCTTGCGGTTAGTCATATTTATCGACTTTTAATAATGTGTTGATAATTAGTAAGGAATGCACGTTGTATGCTTTTCAAAGATACGAAGCAATACGAATGATATACATAAAGATCCAGTTATGTTTATTATGTCATTAACTTGTTCCCCTTTTTTAACATTAAAATCCTATACTTCGAATGATAATGCGTTTTAAACGAATAAGATTATTTCACACATTCGAGCTTCTAATTGCTTCGTTTTCACAGACATGGATGTATGCCATCGAAATGGCAGTTTGTTCTGTAACGTTGCCTTGCAGTGCCTTAACAAATATCGCGTATGTGACGGAAATAAAGATTGTGCAAATGGTGATGATGAAACTCGTCGTGCCTGCGGTAAGTCAGCTATGTCTTTTCATCTTTAATTGATCAATAATAGTTATGCAGTGAAATTATGTGCTCATTCAAATATATTTCTTTGGGGTATTTTTTTATTCCAATATTCTGACCAAAAGTCAAGCAGTATAATAAAATGGTTGAAATTATGAAAGAAACAAAAGGGCAATGCGGTACACACCATTATAACCTGACGTTTTGTTAGTGGGCAATAATTTAAAATTGCCTTTTAGTACCATTTATTAAATCGATTGATCGATTGGATTGAATTGATTGAAACAGAACTCTAGGAAAAAAGAAATATAGGTGTTATATGTGTGAAATATATCATGCATGAAACAAACGTGTACACGTGTATTTAACAGTCGATTAAGTAGAATTCATGACAGGGATGTGTTTTATTATATTTGACCTAGTGACCTAGGTTTTGACCTGAGGTGCCCCGTATTTATAATCGTTCAAGACATCATGCATAACAGTATTAGAACTAAGTTTCAAATAATTAGATACAAACTGTTGAATTTATGACGGGGATATGATCTAGTGAACTGGTTTTAGATATAAGAAGACCAATATTAATCAATGTTCAAGACAACAAACAGACATTTATTCTGACCAAGATTATAACAATTTGATATTTTATTTATGGCGGGTGAACGACAAAACCACGCACAAAACGCCCGCCCACCCGTTTTGCGATTTTTATGATGCTGCATTGTTCTTGATGATGATGGTGATCCGTATTATATTACCGAAACGCATGATTAAACAAATAACAAAGTGTTGCAAATGGTCATAGTGGTTATGTGTTCAGAGTTTCGTGCAAATTTTATTTACTATTTCTATCATGTTATAAACTGCACTGCAGTATATACTTTATACACCAAAATGTTTTTATATGTATCATTCGACGTAATAAACAAATTATTTTTTATATTCAGAAATATCAAAATATTTATTTTATTTCTATAAATAAATTAATATAATTGCTTCATAGCAATAAATCCCATGACAATGTGACTTGAACACACAATAGTTGTGCGTGTTTTATATATGATCATAGGATTGAATCAATGTTTTAATTGTTTTACTTCTTTTTTATGATTCTAAATTGTTAAAATTATTGTTCTTCTAGATATCACAGTTGACACTGAACAAGTTTTTTTTTATTCTATTTTTTATTTTTTTTTAAAATATAGTGTTAATAGTTTTTCAATGCAATGTTAAATCTACAGTTTGAAAAGCGCAATTTATTTCTCTACTTATCAACGTTAACTCAAAAGCTATTTTGCCTATATACCACTTTTAAGTATTTTGCTGTGTTGGGATGTAAAATAAATTGCAGTGTCTGTGTTCATATAAATATAGCTTTAAGTATTTTGGGTCTGGTAATTTCAGTGTGTGTTTGTAGATACCTTTGAGTGGGTTCCTTAAGGTCTGGCTGTGAGCACATTCTAGGTGTATGAAACCTCGCTGATTTTAATGATCTGAACACAACAAATATGAATTGTTGAAACCAGTTTAACATATTAACACAACATCTCATTTATGAATAGGTATTTTGATATTTGAAGATTTAGTGGAATACTATTAGCATCCCCCTTTTCCAACTGAACAAGTAATAAGATTAACTCTATGTTTTGCTAAAGCGAGAAATACGTAAGGCTAGGAAAAGTACCTTGCACTTTTTGTTTTTTAAAACCTATATTTTCGTAAGAAAATTAATGTTTGGAATTTGATAATAAAAACTAGAAAAAAAATCAAGAAAACAATTAAAGTTGTGTCTTATATCCTATTTAGGGCTTGATTACTAGTTTTAGACAAAGTCTAAGGTATAAAAATGAACCATTGTAGGTAAGAAAACATGAACCACAACATGCTTGCCCCAATCTAGTTTTGCTTGTTTTATTCATAATTTGTTAAGTAATGGATATTAAAAAAAGCATAGCAAGATACTTACAATGATCATTAGTATAGGTTCCTCATTCATCCCTTTGGAAGTTTGAACAGAATATTGCAAAACTGTTTTCGTTTGCAGCTCTCAAACGATGGTGTGTTTCAATGTGGTCCTTAAGCGAAGGTTGCTTGGGTGAATGTAAACCTGGTCATTTTGGAAAGTATTGCGAGAAAACTTGTTCAAAAAAATGATTAAATGGGTCATGTCATAGCTCAAGTGGAATTTGTCATAACTGTACACCTGGGTATTTTGGCAAATATTGTAAACTTTGTTCAGAAAAATGTGTGAACAGGCTATGTAATAACTCAAGTGGAATTTGTAAGGACTGTATATTTGGTTATTTTGGCAATAATTGCAATAAAACATGTTCAAACAAATGTACAAATGGAATATGTAATAGATCAAGCGGGGTTTGTAAGGACTGTACACCTGGTTATTTTGGCATGAATTGCAATAAAACATGTTCAAACAAATGTACAAATGGAATATGTAATAGATCAAGTGGAATTTGTAAGGACTGTACACGAACGTTTTTAGAAAACTGTTCACTACAATGCGGCCAAGGGTGTCGAGAAAAAGACGGTTTCCCGCAATGTGAAAGACAAAGTGGCAAATGCTTGAATGGATGTTCTTTAAATTACTACGGAAACTATTGCAACGTTTCATGCATGAACTGCAAAAGAAATTCCTCAGTTGTCATATGCGATAATAACGGTGTGTGTCTTTATGGATGTGAGAACGGTTATTGGGACAAGAAGTGCAGTTCTAAATGCAGTGCCAACTGTGATGATGACACATATGGAACTCGGTGTAATTCATCCACCGGGGAATGTTTAAACGGCTGTACTCCTGGGTGGAGTGGTATATTCTGTGAGGGTAAAATTAATGTGAAAAATGTCAACACCTTAACAAGATCTTTTTAAAGGATGAACGACACGTTTGAAAGGGTTATTTGTGCAGAAAAAACACTGAATTAATAAGGTTAGGTTATCGAAGTGCATCAAAATCTATATGATGATTGTTACGATTTTTAATTTTGAAAGAGTATTCAAATCTGTCAACTAAAGACTACCAGGCTAAAGTCTTTTGAGAGATGTTATTGTTCTTTTCAATTAACTAAATTAAGTTCATCAAATTGGGTTAGCCGAAACAAATATTTATCATATTTATCAATGTATAATTTCATTTAAAGGTCTTTGATCTTTTGAGAATGAAAATAGCGCGCTAGTTTTGATCATTTTATAAGTAATCGAACCACTGTTAGCAATATCAAGCGTTATATTAAATTCTGTTTTCCGGTGACCTTGTTTGATTATGAAATCATTTAAAATGTATCTGCTTACTAAAGACTTATTAAAGACAAATTATATCGCATATACAAAACTTGCAGTTTATATATTTGCTTTTTAGTTTAACATAATGGGACTTAATGCACATATTTTTTAGTCTTCATTGGCCCAGCATTATTTTTTTGTACAATTTTTGGTATTTCCTGTTTTACTTGTTCTTTTTCTGTTAACAAAATCCATTCAAATATTACCAAACCGATTTAAAATCACCAGGTATCTGAAAATCCTCATATTTGTAGGTCAAATATCTAAAATTTGATCAAGAAATAATGACTTGTTCAAATTCAGATTTTGTTTAAAATGTCCAACAATTTGTATTTTAGTATAACTCTCATTTGTGTATTATGTTTCCTAGATGTGAGCAGTTTGCATACTACGACTACTGAATTGACAGAAAAAGGGAACGTCAACTCTTTTAAAACAACTTTGATAGTCATATCAGCTATATTCACTGTGGTGGTCGTTGTTGTTGGGATTATCTGTTTCGTATGGGCTCGAAAAAGGTAGGCAGTCGTGGGTAACGAGTAACAAATAAATGTTTGTGTAACACGATAATCAGCAATATTCATTAGCAGTAGTAATTATATAAAACTCCACAGAAACAAACACAGTAGTCGAACGTTTACACTTTCACCCTGTTTAATGGCACAACGTCAACGCCAAATACATATAGCATCGAAACAAACAAACACAAACCAGATACATCTCATAAATGCACAACATTCTACAAACAACACAGTAAATATATACAATAGAAAAAAACTAAGGGTTTTTTATCAAGGATGTTTTGGTACCGCCTTGGAACGGTCAGTATAATGTGAATTTACTGGGGTGTTAAACCGGTTTGTGTGCACAACCTCACTCTAATCCAACAATCCCGAATAAAGTAAAACCGTAAATTGTAAATATTTTCAAGTATGCATTAACTTGTGGAAACTTATTTATAATACAAATAATAAAAGACTAACAGGTAAACCCTATGTACTTCTATTATTAGGGATCCCGGCTCTATCTTTAGACAAAGGAATACAATTCAGAGTACATAATGCAAAATATTCATCGTTTTTAGATACACATCATTGAATTGAAAGTGTGAGTGATACCGTTTTTTATATCTAACAGGATACTGCAGGATAATGAAACATTTTTAACTCTTGTATCTCAACAAAACAATTATATATTTCGCGCTAGTTAAAATAAATAATATATCAAAATTTTATTATTATGTTAGGGTGTTACAAACTAGGGTTAGTATAATGGCTTAAGAACATATATTACAAGTAATTTGGTTGTTGAGTTAATTTGAGTTTTAACCGAGGGCATTTAGTTATTAAAGCATTATAAGATGATGTTACAGACTTATGCACAATGCAAAGCTTGTATAATTAAGTTATAAAGGTGCAAACATGCTTCCCTTTGTTTTAATATGCAGGTTTATCCGTCAGCAGAATGAATGCATGAAACCAAAACGAGTAAATCTAGTTGGCGTTCAACCAAGGCAACACTGTTCCAGGTCTTGGAGACAGCAAAGCTCTAATGTGTATGCCGACATCAACGAAGGTACATATTTGTGTAAGCTATTTATTTAATTTCACCTTAAACACGTAAATATGTGTGATTTTCGCTCACAATAGTTGAATCTTATTACGTCTGCGTGTAAAAGATTTATATAAAAATCGTTTTAAAGAATAATATAAAGAATTATTTTTATTGTTGCTGTAAAGACGGCTTTTTGTAATTTATGAAAATGTTCATATATACTCGTATATAAATAAAAAATCAAATTCAAATAAGTATGATTATGTTTTTATGATGCTGACTTCATAAATTCGCCAGGTAGTACTGATTTTGAATGGTTAAAAGTGTTTTGAACTTACTTTATCTAATTAATATAGATACCATGGAACAATTTCAAATTGAGCAAAACTCACCCGATCACTATGATGAAATAATCGACACAAAATATGACCGTGATATCGGAATCGTGCCTTCAAAAGAATTTACGGACGATAATAATTCCCTACGGAGCGTCACAGAATCTGAAACCAACGATGAACTTGAGAGGAGTGACGAATCAAAATCCAGGCGAAGCCCAATGCATTCTTATAGAGATCTTGATCATGCCTGTAATACAGACAATATGAACGGAGTTAATAGCCGACGTAGCGTCGTTGAATCTGAAAGAAGTATTGAACTTATGTGCACAAAAGATCATATGGACCTTGTAGCACTTTGTCAAACAAACAATGCTGAAGTGCAGCGAAACCCAGCTGCTAGAGATAGCGAAGAGGCGGAAGAAATATTTGGTGATTTAGGACAATTTCAAGTGGATTATATTCATGCTATTGCGAGTGAAGAATGTGAACTACTTGATAATGAATCAGATAATCAAACTGTTGAGTCTTCCCTATAAATGATTCAAACGGAACTGGTCGGAGAAAACCTGTGTGAAGGTAATAGAAACTTGAGTATAACCCCAACTGTCTGCTCAGCCGCAACACAAAGCACAAAAAGACGATCGAACAAACACTAAAAGGCCAGCAAAGGGATATATATGCTTATAGCAGTGTCTGTCGGTCTAAACCATCCGTTCTTTATAACCCGTCTCGGCAAGATATGTTAGATATTATTATTGATAATTTCATTATATATCCATACTTCTAAATCATCTTGGAAGGCTGTGTCCCGCATTACATTTAGGTCGTAATCTCAAAAGTTAATGTTACAATTTAGGTCAATGTTGAATGATGCATAACAATACCTTTTGTATTTAAATATTAACCTTTAACATAAATTTCAACTTTAGAACTTTAGTGCATACTGGAACGATGTGTCGAGCATAATCTGTTATCTTTCCATTTAAATGTAAAAATCATAATTAAAAAATGTATCCATTTAGGTTTAAACCCCAAGTAAATTTACATTTTACTGACCGTTCCAAGGCGGTACCTAACAATCCTTTATAAACATACCTAGTTTTTTATATATATATAGTATGTATGCACTGTGCTTGTTGTGGACTTTTGTGCTGTTCTTCCATGTTTCTTGTTTGTTATTTAATGTTCTTTGTTTTGACGTTACTAAGTGCCATTAAACCGGGTTTATGTTTAAACGTTTTGCTACTGAGCTTGTTTCTGTAGCTTTTTACATAAATATTTATATTTTTAATTGTGTTATTGATAATTATTATTGGCACCATTTTGCCGTTGTGGGCAAATATACTAGTTAATGTCCCCTATAAACTCGTGTTCCAGCGAACTCTAGTTTAAGTGACATTTCCAAGGCAGTATATTTTTCATTTATCCGTAAGGCTTTTTTGATGCATATATGGTTTGTTGGTGGTGTTTGTTTGTACGTGTGTATGTGGTGTATACATGTTTGTGTCTCAAGCTCGGTATTGTTCAAACTCTTGCCTATTGCCGCTTGATTTTATATTTGATTTTTTTTTATTACTGAGCTAATTCCTGTATTTCATTTCTACAATTGTTTTATGTGCCGTGTGAAAAATTGATATGCTATAAGTGAATAATTAATGCATGAACGCGCATTCAGAAGAAATGATGATATACAATATGTTTTGTTCTAGGTTTTGTAAATGTGACTCATGAATAACTGAATGGCTATGTATAAACGCATATTCAAACCAGAGTATATGCTATAAGTATTGATGAGATATACTATATTTTGTCGATACGGCTGTAAGCCGCAGGATTCTATACCGCTAATAAAATAAGCTATCGTCAGATCTACTTTTTGACAAGATATGTTAAAGGAATAAATGCGAAAGTGTTTCAAAATGGGATACATAGTGTTATGTGTTTTAAAAATAGTGCGAACAATTAAGTTAGCAATTTGTTTAAATACCTTCATAAATATATTATCTTAATTCTTAATTAATCTTAATTGACATACTCCAAAAAGTCAAAACGTACTTTTGAGTTTCATTTAATTAACTTTCCATCAGAAATAAACTTGCGATATGAAAACAACCATTATGTCTATACGTCGTAGTACATACTGGGTGAGTACCTAAAACGGAACAGTACCTAATTATGGAACACTCAATTTAAAGTGTTTTTCGGATCGAGATCAGTTAATTTATAATTTTAACCAGTAAAGACGCTTGCCTTAGATACAAGCTCAAAAGAACACGATTCTCGTGTTAGTATTTCAAATACTGCTATCATTTAAAGTTTTTCATGTTTAAATGTCAATACATGGCACGCGGGGGAATGACTTCATGCTTGCCATAATCACAGCATACTGGTTCAGCCTGTATTTTACTGAAATCATCAAACTTAACTTACAAAAATGACAACAAAAAACAAGCTGGAAATAACATAAATTATCAATTTACTTAATTAAAAAATGGAGCAATGATTTTAAAACCATACATTAAAATAAATAACAAATTAAAACTTTCCATATATAGGTACTCCGAGGACAAAAATGGCCTTGATTGTGCGGTTAATAAAGTACTTTTCATGCAAATTGGTTGTATCTTGAAAAATGCTATTTATATCAACCAATTGGTCTTGAATCCTCGTATGCTGGTGGAAATTTTTGTAGTTTTGGTGCAAGTCTAACTAAATATATTTCAAAAATAGTGCCGAAAGTGTTCCGATTTAGGTACTCACCCAGTATAGGTTTATCAGATTTGAAACTGTTCTGAAACTAGCAAACTAAATATTTATCAATTAACGTTACTCATTCTAATGACAAGGACTTATCGATATCAGTTTGGATGCATTGAAAATACGTTTTGGCTTTGTTGTGAAAAAAAAGGTAAAGAAGTACAATCATGCTTGTCACGCCTTGAGCATTTCAACGCCCGCCTTCACCGCTTTTTGACATACAGGATAGCAAATAAGTCTACATAACTGACAAATAATAATTTCAATTTACAGAAGTTAATATATAGCTGTATATATAATATAATTTTCTATGTGTTTTTGCATAATATGTCCATTGATTCAACTGTTAAATATTGTATGTATTTAACATTCTTATAATACATATTTTGTAAATAAATCTTGAAGTATTTTTATTTTTCATTGTCCGGATTTTAAACGCAAACCCGAAATTCACACACATATTCGAGATATCACGTTGTTGGGACTTTTCCAAATCTAAGGGTGATAAGTTTACTGTATCAGAGCGAAAGGGCTGAAACATATGTACGTCATGGGTTTTACCGAGATTCTAAAAATGAACTGCATATCGTTAAAACTCGTAAATTTCCGGTATTGGTTTTGTAATTTTAATTGGTTTACAGGAATAAAACAGAAGAAATTTCAAGCGCCCAATCGAGTGTATGAACAAGATCATTATCAGACGTAAACAAATCATTATCAAACCATAAATAACAATGTCGCGATTTGATTATGTTTCCAACATTGATCACTACAATTTGCTGGAAAAAGTGTTACGAGCAAGGCGTTACGAGAAAAACAAAGCCAGCAACAGACTTTACAAAGTTTATTATGTTAAAGTTACGATTTAAATACCTGTTTTACACTTCCAAATAGCTTAAATAATTATCATCCTCGTTTATGTCCTTTTCCAATTTTAACGTCCAAAATGATGAATGTTTTTGAGCACTTATAATTTAAATATTCCATACAGTAAACTCCCCAAAGAATAATCGAAATGTAAATCTGTATTTTAAAATTTATGAATGTCACAAAATATAACCAAAGATAACACTTTAACTCTGCTATACCTTATATATATATAGTCAAAGATCTTTCTAGAATAATCTTCTTCTAGAATATACTTGATAAGTAACAAACATTTCAGAAGTTCCCATACTATTCTATAACTTTCTTAAAGTATCAACAATGTTTCAGAATGTTCCAAATGTAAATACATGTACAATTTGTAACAATAAGCATCATTCTAAATACAAAGCAAGTGCATAATACATAAATAAGCCGCTTATATAACAAAAGAGACTCATTAGGCACGGATGATGTTATTAAAGATGCGCTTAGTGTGCTTCGGAACTATTGTTGTGGGAAGCAGGTTTAATTCCCGATGAAAAAAACAACAACTAAGACATCTGATCTAGATAGTCTGCTGACTATGTTCTACCCAGCTGCCAGGAAAACTGATGGTCAGTTATACAAGAAGAAATGGATGTTGTCTATCAGGTATGGCTTAAAGAAACATTTCGAAAAGCTGTGTTCAGTTGATTTACTCAATGCCAATGATTATAAAGGTTCAACTCGGCTGTTTCTCGCCATGAAGTGTAAAGACATTACGCAGAAAAGATATTTCCAACTCTTGACCATTAAACAAACATCTTAAATTTCTTCTGAATCTACCCTCTTTTTCAAAAATAAAAACACGTCTCTTTTCCCAGAAATGACACTTAATTTCTATCTATCGCTTAATTTCTATCTATCGCAATACGTTTTTAGTAATAAATATCCTTTATGTAGTCCTACCTCTGTCTCTGAGCACAATAGCATCTCCATAACATAACAAGAACTACTTAAGATCAATCATATTAACGTCACTAAAATCAGTTGAAATCAAGTAGTCTTCAGTATCATTTAAGTACGTGTAAAGTAAGTAAGAAGATAATGATTCACCTTGAAGTACACCAAGAAAACTATCAAAGTTTTCATTGATAAAAGTATCATATTTATCGCGTGATTTAACACTTGTTTTTTACATAAATATAATAATATCTAACATTTTGCCTCTTATTCCAAGCTTTATAAATGTATACCCCATGATGTCTCTTTCATTACACTCAAAGGCTTTAGTGAAATAAATAAATGCTGTATATTAAGCTTTTGTTGTTACCCAACAATCTTGCAATGCCACCGTGCAGTACAAATATATTATTAACAGTGCCCATATTCTTTCTATATATTCTATATATGCATGGTATTTTCATCCTACTCATTTACCGGGGGCATTTATTGACATAAAATAATATAAAATCATGTGATGTCAATCAACATAACTGTATTATTTAGCACACAGCGTTCAAGCATTCCCCGATGCATCTGAACCATTTTTGTTCTAGGTGTTTCTAACGTTATGTTTTATTTTATTGAAACAGCATCTGTTTCCTATTAATTCTTTTTTAATCTAGCATGTACCATATCAATTCTTGTTAAATCACATGGATAGTTTCTATATACATTTAAACATCTTTAGTAATGATGTTTATAACTTTAACATTCATCATCAAACAAATTAACTATCTTTACTATTTTTAAAGTATTGCTTATTATTTTCATTTTTGATATCGATTTTAAACAATGGTTTACAAACATGATCCACTACATTTGATAATGTTGTAATGTCATCTATATCTGCATGACAAGTTGACATGTTTATATTATTAAATACAATATCTAATTCTTCAACATTTATATAATTCTTGCCATTGTTCCATCTAATATTATACATGAAGGGAATTGCAACTTCAGCAGTTTATATTTTTGATTGTTAAAGTGACACTCTTATTCAAAAAAAATGCATACAAACATGTATAACAAACATAATTTTGACTGATAAATCTTTAAGTATTAACTAAAGTATGCATGTACAGAAAAAAATCAGTTACTGATAACAAGATTGTAACAATGTATTTAGTAGCTGAAAACGCAAAAATATTAAATGAGTGGTGAATGCTAAAATCTTTATTGTGATCTATTATAGTCTCATAAGGCAGAAGTACCATGTTTTATGCACACTTCTTTCAAATAAAACTCGGTATCCTTTATTAGAACCATTGTTTTTGACAGTTATTTTTCCTTTTTGGAATATTAAAACAAACGTTTTAATTGTGGTAAATCGAGTAAGAGTGCATCTTTAACTATCTTTAACAACACAATGATCAAGAATAATGTTAGGTTCCATAACAACAAAAGATGAACTTCTCTTTTTTACTGTTTTGACATGAAACACAGTCAAAACCACTATAAACATGACTATTAACACATGTTAATTTAGCCACAGCATTATCTTCTCCACACCAAGGCCTAAATATATACATTTGGTTCGGGTAACCCGACCCTACCTACGTAATATGCGCAGACTCTACCGTTTTTATAGCCAGTTCGAAAAAAAAGAAAAACTTAAAAAAAAATAAAAAAAAATAATAATTTTTTATTCATTTGTTAATTCCTTTTCAATACGTTGTTTAAAACCTAAAATGTTATACAGAAGATAACTTTAACACCATTTCGTTTTGATGCAAATGACATTCTTATATAAATCTAATTAAAAAACAAAACAACACTACTTATTTTTTTAAAAGGATGTTACCCTAACCAAACAGTTATTTTTTAAGGCCCTTCCATTAACGATTCGCAACCCTGTAAGTACACGTGCACGAATCATCATATTAAAACGCAATGCAAACTTCACTACAATATAGAAACATATGTATGGAACAGTAATATCCATATACAACAAAAGGCGCTTTAACATAAATAGTATACACAGTGTAGTTTATGTCCAAAGCAATGGGTAAGTAATGTCAATAAAGAAAGTTCTGTCAACTAAAATAAAATGAACGTTTTTATTTGACGGTGATTTTCGAAAATATAATTTAGTACGGTAATTCTGAAAGTAGGCTCATTTTGAAGTTTAGAGATTTTCAGTAATAAGGAAACACACGAATCTAGGAATAAAGACAAATTTACTCCTTTTCTACAAAATAAAATGAATTTTAAATCACAAACGCCAGAGCATATGCAGGTGTCTTACATATTGATGTACAATAAGAATTACACAGAAAGAGTTTACATTGATTAAAGAGTTACCATTCTTAGGTTTATGCAATGATAACATAACTCGTACTCTGCTCTTGACCGCATCGGGCGATATGTCATAATTGTTTCAAAGGGACACTCAAAATACAGTATTTCCTCAAAACAAGCATAGAAATGTCAATAAGATAGTAATATGAGGCCATGATTAAAATAATATTTCGTCGCTGTCTCAATAAAATTTACCCTTTTAAAAGTAGCGCATATTGGTTTACCAGAAATAGGATATCTTTACCCAGGGTTACATTACGTCTGTGCACTAAGTTCTAAAGACATTTTATGACTAAAAACATTGTTATCGGAATACTCGTCGAATGGACCTTGCCCTAATGAATTATAAATAAAATTTAAACCACAAACGGTCAATTTGCATTATATACCTGATAGACGCCCTTCAAACACCTCTGTCTTATAGATTATCTTGCAACATCCGTACTGGGAAGGATGCGTCTTCCTCACAATGTTGTTTTTGCAACACAACTCCTTTGCTCTGGCGATGACCTTGTTTTCACAACATTCTCCGGCCTTCATAATGTAAGGTGTATCTGAAAGCATTCAATTTTTAAACGCGATGCAATTTATATACCTGTTATCTTGTTGTTTGCGTGGGGTTATAAGTTTAATAATGCATACCATTGGGTAATTTTCCGCTCAAACGGCCGATATATTTATCTTTAGTTTATATATTTAGTTTTTTCTAAAAAAATTCCTAAATTCAAGGTCTTGTTACGACCGACCATAAATCTAAGTCGCTTTTACTGCCCTCTCTCGTTTTTATTATCAATCTTGGCGATTACAACGAAAACTAATCGCTCATGTGTTTCCTATTATTTTGAAACATTCGTGGAACAAATGCGATGAGTTTTTGTTATTGTTCTTGATATAGCTATGTGTATAGAAATATTTGTAAAGTGCATTCGCGATTGGGTATAAACAAAGAGCCAAATTGATGACAATATTTATTTAATTGTACAGACAAAAGTCAAGCCTTCCCACCTATATACTATTTTTTAGAAGTTTGCTGTCACGTTTTCTTTTTATGTCTACTGTAGTGTAATGACCGAGACAAAAAGCCCATCAGGTACTATTGCTAGGTGGATACTCAGGCTTTATGCTATCTAAGGGGGCGATAAAACAGTGTACATGTTTTGATGAAGTCATGTAGATGCATGTATGGTGTATTTGTGGTCTGTTAACGCTCTTGTTGTTTGAACCCTTACCTTATGCCTCTAAATAGGGTTAATTTATTACCGTTTGCAACGGAGCTTGTTCCCGTTATTTTCGTTGAATATTTGTGACTGGAAAGCACTTGACACAGACCCTGTGTACAAGTATAGATAGATAGGTCTTGTTATTCCTTCATAAGTGAAGAGATTAACATATATACAGATGTAACAAAGAATATATACATACATCGATGATATGATATACACGAACATCATGCTATAATATAGATGGACATTACAAACATTAAACATTTCGAGTAATCATTTACAAAACCAACATCTTCCATTCACATATAATTATGTATAGACAGTCAGATGTAGTCTAAATTGGCAAAATATATGAACGATAATTATTCAGAGTTATCTACTCAAGATGTATTAAAGACAATCTCTACATGGCGCTTTCTGTGTAAAATACAAGTGAAGCATATTTGTACAGATAAGTAATAGCCTAGCAAAGTAAACACTAAGGTTGCCTTTATCAAAACGAATATTAAGACAGTTTATAGTGAAAACCGTTTTTGAAGCTATTTAGTGATCTAAAGTTACACACACGTCAAGAGTCTGACTAATGCAACTGTGACAGGATAGTTGACAAAGCTTTCACTTGTATTCGCGTCGATCGTTGGGTTGGAAGTGCATTTACAGTAATTTATGAAAGAGCCCATCGTGCCAGACCCGATCAAAGGCTTGTCGAGCGTCCAAAAAGCAGAGATATATTGGAGATGAAAATTCCTTTGCGTAATTCAGACATTCTCTCAGTGAAAAACTGGTCATGATGCATCCTAACTGATCTTGGAATCCGCCTTGTTGTCTATACAGTTTTTCCACAATATTTCCCTTACAGCGATCAAGTGGAACAGATTTATATATTTTGAGAATTGAAGATCACAGGGTGATTGCGCTGTAATTGTTAGGATCTTTTTTCCTCTTGTTTCCACCTTTATGTAGTGTTATGATTTCCCCTTCTTTCATTTTCGCAGGTATGTAGCCAAATTTCAGCATCGCAGTGTACAAAGTAGCTAGGGGTTGTGCAAGTACCTCTTTACCATATAATAACCATATAATAAGTGTTTATGACTAATTCCATAGGGGCCACAGGCTTTTCCAGTTGGTAAAGCTTTTATAAACTCAGCAACTACTTCCGGTGATACTCTAACGTCCGGGTCAAGAGTAATATCTGTTATTATATCTGAGTCGGTTTCGAAATCTGCTATTTCAGACGGCATGTAAAGTGTTTTGAAATACTCGCCCCATTGTTTCACAATACCCTCGCGGTTTCGATATGTAACACCGTTAAATATAATTTCGTCTCCTACTTTCATCTTTGATTGTTCTTTCCTAGCTTTTATCGTTTTCCAAAAATAGACGGAATCTGTTTCCGCCGAATGTTCTAGTCTATTGTTCAGGAGTATTAAATACTGTTCAGCGTGAAATCTATGTCTTCGTCTGAAAATTGCTTTCTCGGTTTTATAAGGCGCCGTGTTAGATCCTGGGAGTTCCGAGGCCGTCCAGCTCGACACCACAAATCACGTGTTAATTTCATATGGTCATGGATTTTTGTAAGCTCTTCACACCAGTACGGTTTTAAGAATGTTCGAAACTTTTTGACAGGCAAACTATCAAATGCATTTTGACGCAACGATTCACATAACGATTCATAGAAGCGATTAACGTCAGTTATATCTAATAATGCGTTGTTAAGTACTTC
Source organism: Mya arenaria (assembly GCF_026914265.1). Taxonomy (NCBI): domain Eukaryota; kingdom Metazoa; phylum Mollusca; class Bivalvia; order Myida; family Myidae; genus Mya; species Mya arenaria. Next base: position 16,129,352 of record NC_069130.1, on the reverse strand, counting down.
AATATCATTTCTTAATCCACTATTATACAAATATAACATATTTACATCGTTATTCACCTTTTTCCAATTAATACGGTTCGTTGAATCTGCATTATTATCATAGGGGTTCTCAACACACGCAATTCTCACACAACATAAAATAGGTCTATGCCTTGACATGTTTAGACAACAATCATCAGCAACTACGCAATGTATGAGGCAATCAACAAATTCAACTGGTATACAAATGTAGTCAAGGGTTGACGAAGCGCAGTCGTCATAAGACACATAAGTATCAATAGACCCAAAACATGTAATGGAAATTCACGGCACACAGGTTACAGTCAGAAACATAATTATATAACCTACGGTCTCTAGTTCTAAACATATGTGCATTTAGTTTGGCATTACAGTCACCCATAAATATAGGCATACCTTTATCACAGTACATGTTATACAAATAGTACATCTTATCTAAATACCCATAATAGAATTCAATCGGGTGATTTATACAAGGGAGATATACCTGAAAAATAAATTCATATTTTCCTGGCATAATTTGCAACTGAACTCCTATATTTATATCATCATCAATATTTAAAGGTACAACAAAATTGTCCAGACGTTTATGCCATAAAATAGACACTCAACCTCTCCCAAAGTGTCTTTTGTGTAAGGGTGTATTTTTACATATTGTATAGTGTTTATTGTGAATAAAACTTTTCGATAGTTGAAGTTGAAATACATTTAGAATGTATTACTCTATGCCTCGCCCCACATACTTAATTGTCATTGTCAAAAGCGGTGTAAAAGTGGTATTTTAAAACACCAAACTGTTCCCCTTCAAACTTCATGCTTTTTTGTGGGTGGATCATGAAATGCCCCTACCTACACTTAATCCACATATGTCTAATTTTAGAACAAGCACGTTCAAAGTTGCCTCCCCTTCCCGAGAAGTTTCACCACTCAGAGGCCACAAACCTGCCTCAGCCATACGTTTAATAATGCTTACCACTCCGACAAAGTTTGATGCCTTGTTGGACAACAACGTGAGATCCATTCTTTAGTCGTATCAGTTGCATTAGATATGAATTATATACGCCGTCATCGTGACAGAAGTATTGGCCTGGTCCTGGTTTTGCTATTATAAGACCTGAAATGAACACTAAGAAAATAATTGTGTAATCCCTTCAATAACAATAAGACACTGTAATTGGTTTGTTTTTGCCATTCGGCTAAAAACAAGGGTACCTGATGATCCAGCTATTAAAAATACAACGGCAATTAAAGGGCTACAAAGACGTAACGCAAACTTATTGAGAGACACACAACACCTCAAACGTCATAGAAATACAACGCAAATACATCAAAATAGCGGTATTAATAAAGAACACAGAACAGAACACAAGTTTATTTCCACACATAACATCACACATATATACATATCAATGAAGTAGACTATGATAGTCCATGATCATTTCCATTATTTAACACTTGCTTGGCGGTGATTATATGTTTTTTTAACTAGCTGAGACATTTTACAGTAACAAAAATAGTAGCAAATGTTAATCAAAAGAAGAATTATTACGAAAAAATCCTTATTACAACTATATAACGGCTGGTATTAAAAACATATAATAATCATGTATCATTTAAAGTAATGAAATTCTTTCTCTGAGCAAATGCTTTATACACGAAAATAGAAAGATTCTTTAACAAATCAGTATGACCTGTATTCAGCAATTCTATGGTTTTAGACATATTTGGATTAGTACGATAATATCTAGGAATATATTTAGATCTAATATTTGTATACAGGTTGCATTCAACCAAGAAATGAAATTCGTCTTCTAAGACATTACAATGTGGGCAAAGTCTTTGTTCCAAAATTGTATTATTCCACCTACCAACTTCTATATTTAACCGATGCGACGATAATCTTAATTGGCTTAAAGCAATTCTGAATTTCTGTACATTAACACACTTAAGATAGGGTTTTAATTCAAAATCAGAAATGTTTCTATAAAATAAAGCTCTTGAGGAGTCTGACAATCTGCTGTTTAAATTTTAATGTTTAAACATAAACGTCTCGTATTCTTTGCTTTAAAAAAATGACACAAAATTTGAAATATCACCAACTCCTTGTGCAAGCCAAACGTGATGAAACCCCATATTACTCAATATTGTTTTAACATGTACTGCCCAGTTTGTTTTATTTGGAAATTTTACAACATCATTAATCATTACATTATAGATAATTCTTACATATTTATCATTCGGCGTACTTAAAACTTTAAGCCAGTATTTAATAATAATTATAATGCGACAGTAGATCTAATCCGCCCGTCTCTGCATAAACATAGTCATTTTGTGTTCTTGTTTTAACCGAAAGTACATATTTTATGAATTGGGTGTTTATCCTTTCAATTGGCAATCGTTTTGAAAACCCCCAAACTTCTGAACCATATAATAGGATAGGTCTAATAAGTTTATCAAAAAGTTCCAATTTATGTTCAGGTGTTATATTAGTAAATTTGTTCAAATATTTTCTTAATTAAAAAAATTGCTTTATGTGCTTGGCCAGATAACGTTTAGGTAGCATGCATAAGTGAACCCCCTGAGCTCAAGACTATACCTAAATATGTAAATTTATTTACAACCTACAATGGTGATCCCTGATAGAAAAATTGAAGATTTATAGGTAATCTACCCCCTTTCCTAAAAACCAATCTTTGTTTTGCTTATATTGACCTTAAGTTTCCAGGTGTTACAATATTCATCTTATATATTAATATTCGCTTGCAGTTCTGCTGTTGAATTAGCAAAAGTTACAATATCGTCTACATATAAGAGTAAAAAGAACTTTAACATTCCTGTGTCGACCCATTTGGCCCTTTTGAGATAAAATACTTCCTCTAGATCGTTAATATACAATGAAAATAATAATGGCGATAGGCATTCGCCTTGACGTACACCTAAATGACTTTCAAACACTGCACCTAACTTGTTTTGGTTTTTAACTCTTGAATACACATGATTATACATAGATTTTATAACTGAAAAGAGATTGCCCCGTAGTCCTAATATATAAAGTTTATAACACATATTGTCTCGTACTATATAATCAAACGCTTTTGTAAAATCAACAAAAACACAATATAACTGCTTGTTTTCGTTAAGAACATGGTTAATTAAATTTTGTAATACAAAAATGTTATCAACGGTACTCATTTTAGCTCTGAATCCAGCTTGTGCCTCGATATATACATGGTAATAATTAGCCCAAGTTGAAAGTCGACTATTAATAATATTCGTGAATAGTTTTCCCACAACACTTAATGATGTAATTCCTCGAAAATTTCCAACTTCGATTAAATTTCCCTTTTTATGTATTGGGACTATATAACCCTCAGTCCACTTTTCCGGAAAATACCCGGTTATTAATAGTTTATTAAATAGCCTTAAAAGAAAAGACGATAGTCTACGAGGTATGTTCGGAAAGTTCCCGGACTCTACTAATAACTTTGTTATTTTTCAAAGTAGAGCTTTGAAACTTCGGTCAAGTTGAGACACATATATATATTCATTTTGATAATAAGCGGACATTCGCCTAAGTCAATACATTCTTAAAATATTGTATCCATAGCAACATAATATTTGCTGTTGTGGAGCAAGCCTTATATATTCCTATAATGTTCACATTAAACGCATTTTGTAACGTTAAAAAACGCGGGAAACGTAATCTTGACGTCGAATCACAACATGACGTCATTAGTAAAATACGCATGACGTCATTTGAGCAGACACCGCCTCGCAAAACAAAATCCAAAACAGGTGCTCAAAGCAAACATGCAACGCGAAATTATTGAGAAACAGCGTGTCGTGATGTAGTTTCTCCAGAGTTTAGATGTTTCACCGTCGAAACCATTGATAAAGTTGAAAAATCGTTTGGAGACAAAACTTTCAGTCGCACAGCTGTTTTTAAATGCAGCGTATTATTCAAAGGTAAACATTTTTATAAACATATTTATAAACGAAATTACACATTTATATAATCATGCTATGAATCAAATATAGAGAACTGATGCATAAATTCATTCATAACAGCAGTGAAACGGTGTAACCTCACAATGCATTATTTTTCAAATAGTCAAATTGGTATTCAATTTTGTGTTTTTTATTGAACAGGTCGTGAGGCGGGATATGGTCCAATCACTGCAAAAGAAGAGGCCCGGCATGGATGAGGACATAGAAAATGTTCTCTTACACCAGGACAATGCCCCAGCGCACAGGGCCCGGTAAACAGTTCTCGGGATCGGCAAGTTGGAGCACGCCCCCTACAGCCCAGACCTTGCGCCACTTGATTTTGCGCTTTTCCCGGCCATCAAAGCCCATCTACGCGGAATCCGATTCGACGATCTCGAGAGCCTACGTCGTCACGTGCAGACAATAATGTCTTCATTTGATAAAATGGTTTCAAACTGTTTACACATCATGGGTCAGGAGACATGAACATGTTTTAAATTTATTGTAACTTTTTTACTGTTATATGTATGGAATCGAAATTTTAGAGTGATATGGAATAATAGATGTAGTAAATCCGTACTTAGTTTCATTATAATACAATGAGCCATTCAAAAGGAATGCGTTCAGTCCGGGAACTTTCCGAACATACCTCGTATGTTTACCATATATCAAAAATTCATTCAGTATCCGATCTGGACCAGCACTTTTGCCCAAATTCAAATTTGAAATACCTTTAAGAACGTCTTCCTCAGTGAATGGCAAATCTAGTTCAGAAAACATTATCTTTAATTCATTTTGTAAAATAGTATTATTGTAAGTATAATATGTCTTCGTCTGGCTGAAAAAATACCTATCATTAGGATCATTAATTGCCTGAAAGTAGGCTGTAAACGATTCAAGCGATATATTTTTAGGAGTTCTATGAGTTGTTCCATCTTTAAATAATTTCCAATAATATTTTGCATTTTTGTTTTTAGCATTTATTAATTGATTCGTCCGCTTTTTCATATTTAGGTAGTTATAACTTCGAACGCTTCTTTTATAAACACTTCTCGCCCGAATCATTATAGCCTTATTTTCCTCAGTTTTATATTTTCTGTAATTATTTAAAGCAGTGTAAAAAGATTTTCGTTCATCTTTACATGTTTTATCGAATAAACAACTCCTAACACTAGAAGTAGATGGATAAGCATTAGTATCCGTTTTACGTGAAAACAATGGTACGCAAATATTATCGATACCGTTAACAAAATTCGATAAACACGAATCAATATCAGAATTATTTTCCGATTGTTCAACTGATATTTCCAACTGATTTATAAACTGAATAAAATTTTCGGCGTTTGAAGTACTTACATAATCTTAGTTCTTTGAATTACGCCACGAAAATGAATAATCAATATTGATATGTGAACGACTTTCGTCATTTTCTATATTTTCATGTAAATTTGGTGACCGTTCTAATGCAAATTCAATTAAACAGTGGTCTGTCACAACATTCGGTCCATGGACATTGAAATTGACAAATTTAGTGAGCTAAACCTCATCTACAATGCAGTAATCTATGACACTTGACCCATTTGCACCCACAAATGTAAAAGCACCAATATTTTTATCACCCCATACGCGCCCGTTTGCTATTCTAAGTCCTGTTTCAATCAAAAAATCAATAAGCAATCGACCATTTGTATTAACAACATTATCTTCAGATGTTCTTGGCAAATAATTATCAGTTGTATATTCCTCAGGTAAAAGGTTTGATTTCTTAATGTGTAATTATCATCTACTACAAAATCTTGCAAATGTCCCACCCTTGAATTTAAATCTCCAAGTATCATAAACAAACAATTACTATCATCATTTTGTTGCTTGATTGTGAAGGTATTTTGTTCAATAATATCATAAATGTTATTTTCACTTTAAATGTTCCTGCTAGAATTAGAGGGTACAATATAACATAAACAAACAAATAAACTATCCCCTAAACATAGTAAACTTTTATCAATTTTTATCCATAAATGCGAGTCGCTGTGTGACATCACGAAAGAGACATATTTGGCGATATTTTGGCTTACATACAATAATAAACCACCAGAATTTCTCTTTGTACCAGCAATTTTCTCTAACCTATTTAAAATAAAACATTCAAAATCTTCGACATCGTAACAGTAGTCACTACTTCCCCAACTTTCTGTGAAACAAATAATATCATTTTCTTCAAATAATGTTCGAACTTCTTTGGATTTAAATTTGTCATTGTATTTTGTAACTAAACCTTGAATGTTCATTAAAGCGAAACGTATGTCATTGATATTTACACATTTACTACAAATGTCATATTTACTGGTCGTCTGCGTCGGTTGAGAGGAGCTCTGGGTGTTGATTGGTTCATTATTCGCGGTCTTTCGGGGAGCTCAATTGCTGACTGACCTTGGCTTCCTCTGATTGGTCGATGACGTCGTTCTCGATTTTGACCGACCACTTGAGCCGAAACAGCTGGTAAAGTTTGCGGGGGAGTGAACACGTGACCTGGGTCATTGTTGTCAGGTAGATTTAGACTGGCACCCTGAACGTTATTTGTATTTCCACTCACAGGAGCAGGTCGGTTCGCTACCATAGTATTCTGTGACTGTGTGCGCGCGCTATTCACAACACTTGCAAATGTAGGTTCGGGTTCCCTGCGATCTAACGACGGATAATCTCTGGCTTCCTGACGTTCATTTGAAAAACCTCCAGTCTGCGTGTTGTCTATTGGCGAGGAATATCGACGATCGGGGATGTTACGCGCGGGGTTCACCACTTCCTGCCACTGTGGAAATTCATCAGAGATCAGCCGGTCATTCACATACAAAGCGGCCGGAAACTTTAACCATACACGGTTGTTTCTATTTTGCCTGTATGCCTTTAGTTGGTACCACAGGCGTTTCCTGTCTGCCCTTATTTCCTTAGGGTAATCTCTATCAAAAGCTATGCGTTTACCCGCTAATCGCTTTGCGTTACGCATTACTATGTCGACTTCAAACTTATATTAGAATGTTACCAGAATAGGCCTCTTTTGAACTACGTGCCTGTTTCTAGCGACGGAACCCAGTCTTTCCGCATGCTCAAAGAACAATGTATCAGTGTCAATACCCAACGGTTCATACACAAAGTCAATCGCTTCCTCCGTTACTGAGACATTTCAGATTTCCTCAATGCCATAAATTAGTAGTTACTCTTATGTTTTGTCTCCATATCCAAAAGTTTATATCTCAGATATCTTAATTGATCGTCATGTGAGTCAACACGAGTTTTCGTGCTCTCGACCACTGTTTGTGAGGTGGTTATTGATGATTGCAATTGCTCAATACCTTGCATTTTGCCGAACATAACATTTAATTTTTCATCCATGCTCAGGGTCTCAAATGTCTCAAATTCCACACTACCCACAGCTTTACGTTTACGTGGCTTTGATGTTACTTTTGTCCACTGACTTGAATCTGCACCTGTCATATTTGAGTTCGTACCTGTAATGTCCGCCATACTTGACAGGTCAGGGTGGGCACTTCCAAATAAATCTTCGTTCTCCATTTCATCTGAACAATTCAATAATTGAGAGATGGTTTGTCCGTCACTACTCATGTTTATCCAACTTTTACACCAAACAAAACTCCGTAACAACTTTTTAAACTAATTTAATTGAGAAAAATTAAAGTGGACACTCTACAACGACACCAGCTAACCGCCATTAATCGATTGTATTAAATATTCAGGTAAGTGCATTTAACTGGATTGAGAACAGGAAATCGATATTACAGCCTACCGGTTTGTGTGCAGCAAACATAACTGCTTGGGTCATATCCTGTTTCTTGTCCGTTTGGTCTTGTGCATTGACGTAATCTATGTATTCTCGCATTTCTAACACCAGTTCTGTTCCGCGGCACACCTGAGCCGTACCAACCTTGCGATCGACCACAACACAATTGCAACACTCTTGCAGTCTGCGTTTGTACAACCGCTCCTTCTCACCATGACATCATCCTTTAAGTTGCACTAAAACTCACGTCTTAAGTAAGCCAAATTGGGTTTATATATGTTTATATTTAACATAACATTTTTCTAACATTTAATCGGGAGAAGTCCGAATAGACAAATAGCTTAATTCCTTTATAATTGGGATTGCAAATTATAAAATTAGATGTAGGGTTTCGTGCTTTATCTCTTGGAAAGAAGAATAGTCATCATCATCATTATTAATCATGATTCATCATGATTTATCATGAATCATCATCAAAATCATCATTATCATCGTTATCATCTTCATCATCATCATCATCATCATCATCATCATCATTATCATCATCATCATCATCATCATCATCATCATCATCATCAGCAGCAGCAGCAGCAGCAGCAGCAGCAGCAGCAGCAGCAGCCGCAGCAGCAGCAGCAGCAGCAGCCGCAGCAGCAGCAGCAGCAGCCGCAGCAGCAGCAGCAGCAGCCGCAGCAGCAGCAGCCGCATCAGCAGCAACAACACAGTAGGGTCATCATGTTTATCCTCCTCCTCCTCCTCCTCCTCATCATCATCATCATCATCATCATCATCATCATTATGATGTACAGCAACAATAATATGATTAATAATAACATCAAAATGTAAATCAAATAATGGTTCTAGGACAAAATCGTGTTGGTGAACGGTGAACTACGAAAATATACAAACTTAAAAAAAAGAAAATTACAAAAAATAAGACCTTTTTAGCATGTTATACATAGTATTACGGAATTTATCTTTAAATATTAAACAAATTGAAGCCAGTAAAACATATTTAACAATCATGTTACATATATTTCAATCTGTTTGTTTCAAATTATGTCACAATTTCAGAATATAATTGAAATTAACAAAACATCCTCACCAGTCGCATTTACTGCCACGCCAGTGCATGTTAAAAGTATCCTGAAATATTAGTCAACTCATTCACCTTCTAACGAAACAAGCTGAATGCTCGCTGTAAACTGTATTATGAAGTTGACATCACACTGGGTTATTCAAAACATTGAAAACGGAATTTGTATATCCATTGTGTCGCGTAGCTCGTATTGCAAAATATTTGCTCAAGGTTTTTAATATTAAGATAAAAACCCAGATGACTTCAGTGACAATCTGATGTTTACATTATATGATTTGTGATTTCCATGGATAACTTAGACACATTACAGTGCTAGGATTAAATAAAAATGTCTTAAATTTATTGTTGAAATAATAATCTTAATCTGGACATATTTTGTACACGGATAAATTGTAACGTAATATTGGACATACCTCGGTTGTGAACATTAAAATGGGATACAGTCACACTTTATTCGTTTTCATTGCACGTGTGCTAAAACAAATGTCACGTGACATTCATGAAGCTTGATAGTTCTGACGAAATAACCGGCACGGGCTAAAAATGCAATTATATTTGCTAGTACTCTGATCAAATACCTACGTAAAATAGACACAGTAACATTGTAATGTGAATGCTTATTTTAGTTTGAACTAATTATGTCACAGAACAAAATTGAAATCTGAATGATCCTTCCAAGACAACTTAGAAGAATATATCTAACAATTGTAAAACAATATAGGCGATACAAATATTGAATTCATTTAATTATCTTTATATCGAATGGCACACTTCTGTAATGGAAAACTTTGATTCAGATCAATTGGTATTTAATATGCAATCTAACTCAATCTTAATGCCATACATCATTAACTTCATCACTTTTATTAGTCAGTTATAATAACAAGTATTCCGATTAGCTACGCCGTTTTAAGATCCAATTAAGTCCAAAATTGAATGCCATCCCAGTTTGAAAATTGTTGATAGGTTTTATATGTAATGCAATAATAGGTGGTGTACTTTGCGTCCTTTAAATGTGGCTAAGAATGACTAGTACATCATTTCAAAACAGAATCTAAATTCAGCTTGTTTAAAGGTACCTGAAAATTTGATTGAAATCATAAAATGTATGTCTTTTGCTAATAAAAAATTAACGTGAACAAGGAAAAAGTAAGATTGATTCGAAAGACATGTAGTTTGACGGATAAAGATATTTCACGAAAAGAAACACTAATGTCTACTTACAACATTGCCGTTCGAATCATCTCTGATACTGATATTACAGAAACAAAGTGTGTAGTCCTTGCTGCTAAATTGTTGAAAATTTTTATATATATTATTCAGGTATATTGTAATATTTCAGTAAATCAAATAAACGCCCGTTCAATCCACCTGTTTAGTTTTGAATGACCCTTCTGATTTTTCTACTAATTTATATTAGTCTAGCTTATATATAGGGAATTTTTCAATTTATTTTTATAAATAACTCTACATGAAAAATCCCAGTAAGCCTTATGAGGTTTTAGGAATTCCATGTTAAACTTTGAATTTTGTCATAATAAAAATCCCGTGCGGGGGAGGCCGATGAGGTAATGTTTTAATATATTCCGTCTGGTTAGACTTCGGTGATAAGTTCTTTAAGAATGTGTGGTATTGAAAATATGATAGTATGTTGTAATTAATACCTTACTTTATAAAATTTAAAGCTGACTCAAATTGTGGATATCGCATCTTGTTTAGTATTTATTCGGCTAGCACGTTTAAACAGGATGGTGACTTTATTTAAAGCTATCGGGCCAGTTTCTGTATTTACCATCGTTAATAAATGTTTACCCTGTCCGTATCAGGGCGATTGCAATAACAGTTACCAATGAAGATATATTGAGAACTGTGTAATGTTTGCTATCTTGAAGCAGTATGGCTATGTTAAAAGCTACAGGGCTTTCTGTATTTACGATCGCTTTTTACTGACCGTACCAGGGCTGTTGCCATAACAGTAACCAATGAAGATAAATTGATAACTGTGTAATGTTTGCTGTCTTGAAGCAGTATGACTCTTGTTTGATGTATTATGTATATGTGTGGTCTCTATCCGTGTACCTTTAAACATGATATTGGTAAGATGGAATATTTCCGTGATTGTCCCTGCATCTGTTATTGAATCATTATATCACGAGAGTTAATTCTCTGACGTTATAGTTTTTCAGAAGAAGTTTCAAGTAGAGAATATCCTTTAAAAATGAGATTGTGTAGGACTATTGTTTCTTTATCCATTATATTGAATGTATTCTCCATATACAGTCATTACAAATAGAAAACGGTCCTAATATGTTAAAACTATCAAAGATAAGGAAACCGAATTTAGGACATCACCACATCATTAGCATAGTGAATGTGGTCGATACATAAACACACTGCGACCCATATAAATATATGTATAACATCTAGTATTACAAATGAGCAAAAAAGCAAATTTGTGTCAATTAATTATCTGAAAACTCTAAAAATATCAGTAACAGTATATCTACAATGAAAAATTAGGATTGAATTTCACTTCCATCCATAGTAATTGTTTGCTCTTATGTGAACACTTTTAGATACTGCATACTTCCATGCCTTTATATGCCTTGCTATAAGCATGTTTATATGTTTTATGCAATAAAGGGGTTGAGTTGAGCATTATCAGGAGGTTGTGTTAGATTTTAGACTATTGGGAATGTCATTTTAGTTTCCACTAATTTATTGATATGATTTGAAACACTTTGAACGATGTCTAATTTAATAATAACATATGAAAAGGACCGATACATTTTCAGCACCTTATAAACATTCACTTATCGGCGTAGTATTTAATAATTATTATACACTTGCTTATTTAACGACATTCAGTTTTCGCACTATTAAATTACGTACAGGTAATAAGGTACAGAAACTAGGCAATGTGATCCAGTTTACGTTTTGTTAACTCGCGCTTAAATTGATATACGTGACAAATTATGACATTTTTAAATACTCTATTATTTCTTTTATCCATGTGTTGATACATTAATATACAAAAACTATGTTTAAAGTGAATTCCACTTTCTATTTATAAGCAAACATTTTTCACACGTAAGACCCTAATATCAAAATAAATGATACTATTAAAGGTAATAAAAGATAGACTGGGAAACTAGTATGCGCTGTTTTGTTAAACGAGGAAATTCAGATGAGACAGCAACATGATTCTTGCGTTATTTTCTGTCATGTTAAATGAGGTATCATCGGCCTACTACTAGCTCGCATTGGCAGTTCCAGGCGTGTTATGACATAATACTGTATTTGCCGATTTAGGATCATCTGTAGCGGACTTTACTTTCATTTGATTAAATTTATTTTCGTCGATAATCCTTTGAGCTATTTGTTTTAGAAGTTCTTGCCACATTAACACGGTTGAAAACCCACGTCGTGACTTATTTGGTAAAGTGCACGGCAACAAATGTCAACAAGTCTCGATTCAGGTAAGGTTTTTAGAGATAACTTTCTTAATATTTTGAGAATTTTTGTGAAATAAAGACCATAAACCCCGCATTTGAAAGCTCTATCCACGGTAATAAAGAACTTTCTCTAATATCCTAAAGTTTTCCTGAGAATCTTGACCAACTGATTTCTCAGAGTTGAAATCTAAGGCAAAGTACACGGCTTTTGACAAATCTATCGCTTTACTTCATTTTAGCCGTAAATAATTCATACACAAATCTTATTTTAAGCACATTTTATGTATTTTAAAGTTTTCAGCGTGTATTATTGAACTTCTGATAGTTATTTCAAAGTCGAAAATGAACTAAAACCAAATTGATAAAGTACACGGACATTTTAGGTTTGATAAAGTTCACGGTCGTTTACAACCTTCAGTGTATATACTCATTATTTCACTGACTGGTGCTAAAACGAGTTATTATAAATTTATTTATTATTTCTATTCTTCAAATTCATTATTGAACATTGCTCCATGTTTGAAAAGACGCATTGTAATGGAGTGGCAATGCAAGAATGAACGCGTTTTAACAGTTAGACCGACGGAGTCGCCTAAATGATGGACTCATTTTCATGAATCATGGAAACATGTATTATCACACTAAAATTCAGTCCCGTATTTTAACAATATATTCGCAATTGACATATCAAGGGCTTGAAGGGTGTTCCACTTCTTTTTCGTATCGTATATGTAAAACGTGTTTGTATTCATTATACATGGTAAACAGTAACACATAACTGCTTAATAACTCTTCATTTTGTCAATTTTGAGAAAGAAAAGTGTTCTGTACACTGAAACAAATGCATAAGGACAAAGAACACAAAGAACAAATACATTAAGACAAAGTACACAATGCACAAATACATAGGGACAAAGTACACAATGCATAAATAAATTGAGACAAAGTACACAAGGAACAAATACATAGGGACAAAGTACACAAGGAACAAATACATTCAGGGGTGTAGAAAATAATTTATGTAGCAGGGAATATCCCAAAAGTAGGCCGGGGGGGGGGGTCTGTGTGTCCTCCACAGTTAGGGTCAAGGGGGCAACGCCCCTTGTGGGATGAATTTAAGCCTCTTTTAACCAAAATTTCTAGTCTTTGGTGAAGGCACAACGCATAGGGACAAAGTACACAAGGCAGTTACACATTAGGACAAAGTACACAAGGCATTATTACATAGGGTCAAAGTACACAAGGCACAAACACATAGGCACAAAGTACACACGAAAATAACATATAGAGACAAATTACACAAATATATAGGGACAAAGAACACAAGACACAAATACATAGGGACAAAGTACACAAGGCACAACACATAGGGACAAAGTACACAGGGCATTAACACATAGGGACAGAGTACACGAGGCACAAATACATAGAGACAAAGTACACTGAAACAAATACATAGGGACAAAGAACACAAAGAACAAATACATTAGGACAAAGTACACAAGACACAAATACATAGGGACAAAGTACACAATGCCCAAATAAATTGAGACAAAGTACACAAGGAACAAAAACATAGGGACAAAGTACACAAGGAACAAATACATTCAGGGGTGTAGAAAATAATTTATGTAGCAGGGAATATCCCAAAAGTAGGCCTGGGGGGTCTGTGTGTCCTCCCACAGTTAGGGTCAAGGGGGCAACGCCCCTTGTGGGATGAATTTAAGCCTCTTTTAACCAAAATTTCTAGTCTTTGGTGAAGGCACAACGCATAGGGACAAAGTACACAAGGCAGTTACACATTAGGACAAAGTACACAAGGCATTATTACATAGGGTCAAAGTACACAAGGAACAAAAACATAGGGACAAAGTACACTAGGCAAAAATACATAGGGACAAAGTACACAAGGCACAACACATTGGGACAATAACACAAGGCTGAATTACATAGGGACAAAGTTCACAAGGCACAAACACATAGGGACAAAGTACACAAGGCACAACACATAGGGACAAAGTACACACGAAAATAACACATAGGGACAAAATGCACTGATACATAGGGACAAAGCACACAAGACACAAATAGGACAAAGTACACAAGGCACAACACATAGGGACAAAGTACACAGGGCATTAACACATAGGGACAAAGTACACGAGGCACAAATACATAGAGACAAAGTACACAAGAAACAAATACATAGAGACAAAGAACACAAAGAACAAATACATTTGGACAAAGAACACAATGCACAAATAAATTGAGACAAAGTACACAAGGAACAAATACATAGGAACAAAGTACACAAGGAACAAATAAATCCAGGGGTGTAGAAAATAATTTAAGAAGCAGGGAATATCCCTAAAGTAGGCCTGGGGGCATGTGTGTCCTCCCACAGTTAGGGTCAAGGGGGCAACGCCCCTTGTGAGATGAATTTAAGCCTCTTTTAACCAAAATTTCTAGTCTTTGGTGCATGATTTTTTTTTTAACAAGGAACCTTTACATAAATGTACTTAAATATGATACTGAATCTAAGTACTTCCCCCACCAGTGAGGGCTAATTAATAAACCTAATTACAGTCAAATTCAGTTTCAGGAAAATAGTATAACATCTTCAATTTCCAAAACAAATATCAGGATGTTTTGTGACGTGTAAAGCGTACACAATTTCACCGAACGTATATGTAAACTTCATAAAAATAATGGATTATTTTTAGCAGTGACAACGCTGCAAGCTTGTTTCAACTTGCTTACATCCGGGTAACACGCGTATACAAAAAGGACTGTTGTGTAAATGGAAATAGGACTAACAGAAGGCCAGACACGGTCATGCTGCAAAATTACTTCTTTTGGGATCTGAGGAAAAATATTCATTTTTTCACCCTCCATTACTTCGCAAATTATTAACTTCAAAACATCCCCGGAAGGAGATGCAACTGATGAGGTCATGCATCGAGCTAATGTTATTGTATTCGGAACGCTGAAAAACCAAAACCTAGTACTTGAAAACATCCCAGAGAGTGATGCGACTATTGACGTCACGTTTCGAGCTAATGCTGTATTGTAATAGGAACGCGCGGAAACCAAAATAAACAATACCAACAATCAGGGTTTTAAAAGGATGTATTCCGAAAAAAACATTACCAAACATAACATAATTTATTTTTGTTGATGCGGGGAAATCAGCCGGGTGAAGATGCTAAAGTAACCGGGTTATTTTACCGGCTCACGGCCCATTTCAACATAGGGACAATGTTAATAAGGCACAAATACATAAGGTCAATCTACTCAGGACACAACACATAGGGACAAAGTACACAAGGCACAAATACATAGGGACAAAGTACACAAGGAACAAGTACACAGGGACAAAAAACACAAGACACAAATGCATAGAGACAAAGTACAAAAGACACAACACATAGTGACAAAGTACATAAGGTACAAATACATAGGGACAAAATACATAAGGCACAAGTACATAAGGACAAAGAACACAAGACACAAATACATAGGGACAAAGTACACAAGACACAACACATAGGGACAAAGTACACAAGGCACAAATACATAGGGACAAAATACATAAGGTACAAATACATAGGGACAAAGTACACAAGACACAACACATAGGGACAAAGTACACAAGACACAACACATAGGGACAAAGTACATAAGACACAACACATAGGGATAAAGTACACAAGACACAACACATAGGGACAAAGTACACAAGACACAACACATAGGGACAAAGTACATAAGGTACAAATATATAGGGACAAAGTACACAAGACACAACACATAGGGACAAAGTACATAAGACACAACACATAGGGACAAAGTACACAAGACACAACACATAGGGACAAAGTACACAAGACACAACACATAGGGACAAAGTACACAAGACACAACACATAGGGACAAAGTACATAAGACACAACACATAGGGACAAAGTACACAAGACACAACACATAGGGACAAAGTACACAAGACACAACACATAGGGACAAAGTACACAAGACACAACACATAGGGACAAAGTACATAAGACACAACACATAGGGACAAAGTACATAAGGTAAAAATACATAGGGACAAAGTACACAAGACACAACACATAGGGATAAAGTACACAAGACACAACACATAGGGACAAAGTACACAAGACACAACACATAGGGACAAAGTACATAAGACACAACACATAGGGACAAAGTACACAAGACACAACACATAGGGACAAAGTACACAAGACACAACACATAGGGACAAAGTACATAAGACACAACACATAGGGACAAAGTACACAAGACACAACACATAGGGACAAAGTACACAAGACACAACACATAGGGACAAAGTACATAAGGTACAAATACATAGGGACAAAATACATAAGGCACGAGTACATAAGGACAAAGAACACAAGACACAAATACATAGTGACAAAGTACACAAGGCACAACACAAGGGGACAAAAACACAAGACACAACACATAATGACGAAGAACACAAGGCACGTGTACAAAGGAACAAAAACACAAGGCATAAATACAAAGGGACAAGGTATAAACGGCAAAAATATAAGGACAAAGCTCTTATGTAGGTAAAGCGAACAAGGCACCAGCACATGAGGTAAAAACCGAAGACATTAACAGATGTGAATATTTGGATAAAATCAGAGTCCAAAACGCACAATTGACAAGAAACACAAGGCCAAATCGCAAGGGACAAAGTGCACAAGGCAAGTAGGCACAACGTACACAATGTAAAATCACACAGGGACAAGGTACAGAATGAAACAACCTCACCGTGACATATTGCAGAAGAAGCAATCGAAAAGGGACAAGAAATACAAGACACTCAATGCAGACGCATGGGGACAAAGTACACAAAGAGCTGGCAAGAAGGAACACATTACACAAGGTATACTCGCTCAATGACAAGCTACAGGACGAACAAACACGTCTTGACATATTGAAGAAGGCACTACCGCAATTGGAAATGAAATGACTTACATCTTAGGACAATGTAAACAAGGCACATGCACATTAATATAAAGTAAACAAGACATAATACACAAAAACAAATGCATTGAGACATAGTGTACATGGCAACAGCACATACCAAAACACGAACACATTTGGACAACATACACCATGCACAAGCACAAAGGGACAAATTACACAAGTCACAATCACATGGGGAAAAAGTACACAAGGCACATACATGCAGTGACCATTAATGAGGACGCAATCACAATGGTCAAAATTAAACTTTCAAGCACTTGCACACAGGAAATGTGAACACTTGGCACCATCGCATTGACACAAAGACACAAGGTGCAACCATATAGAGACACGATGTTTAGAGACACAGTGTACACAACATAGAAACAACTAAGATAGTACACAATCACATGAACACAAAGTGAACACGGCATTAAAGCATTTATACAAAGTACACAAGGCACATGCAAGTAGGTATTTACGTTAACAGCACGTCAGCGGTGTACATTATAATCCACATGAATAGGTATTAAACTTAACAGTAGGTAAGCTGTGAAAAGTTTGTATGCTGTGAATGTTATATTCAACATGAATAGATCTTAACGTAAATAGGACGTAGACAGCAAAACGTTTAGTTCCAGAAACTGCCAATTTCGAAATTAAACTGGAAGACCAAATTTTGCATGTTTTGTATAAATATTAATATACGCGTTGATGATAAGAATGCCGTAGAAAATAATACAAACGCTTATAGAATATATCGTAAATAGATTATGCATATAAGTTCATTTGAAGTGTCACGGAAGTATGATTAATTAATGAGTAATTAATGATTATTTAAATTATTGCGTCTGCAATTCACAATTAAATTGTATGAAAGCGTTAAAATCATTTTTTATCATAGCTGGGAGGAATTTTATTGCCTATATTACAAAAAATAATATTGAAAGCTTTTAATATCTTTAAATTGCATAGACCAACCTGTGTGGAAATTTACCCCTATATTATACGCAGTCTATAAAAGTGTATTTTTTCAATTATTTTTGTATTATAAGATGCTGATATAAACCGCATCAAAACAACTGGTAAACCGTTTTGCGTGTATATTAACATTACTTTAGTACGCAATATGTATACAAAGTGTAGATACGACTTACATAACATTGTAGGAAGCCTAGCGCCGGAGCATGTTTGTACCGATGTCAAGTCTATCTCAGAGGTTTTCGAGAAGTCAGCATGCGAGCATATTGGATATGTCAGAATGTTAAGTTGGTTCGTTAGTATAACGAACGGAACATGCACGTAAGTGCCGTCTTTTAACTATTAACTATTAACTGCAGAAACATATTAAAGCAAGAAATTTAATCATTACCTTTTTTAAAACTCGTTTTCGGTAATGTGTAGAATCATTTTAAATACTATTTTCGAACTTTGAGTAGTCCTCATATATAGAGCCACGAAGTAATATATTTAAATATACTTTTATTGAAAATACATTGTTTAGTATTAGTCTTTGTGAAATTGGATCTTTCGTTACACATAAAAAAGCCTAAGTGTTTCAGCTTTCCTTTAAGTCATAAGACCCTAATGTCGAGTTGATTAGTCAATCAACAAGACATCCAGGTAAACAATCAGAGCCGAATTGCTATTGTCTTGCTATAGTTAGCTCGCTATTCACCTGGATATTTAGATCCACATTTAAACGACGAAGTTAAAATTAAAGCAGCATGACGCGCCAGCTGGGCCTTTGGAATTCATGATTTTAAATAACGAGCTGAATGTGAGATGAAAGACGGATAAGCTCACCGATTGAACTTTGTTACTGTAATGTCAAACAGAACATCGTGCTGATGAGGAGTCAGTAGAATGTTCGGCTATCGAGCTTAATATCGTATTGCTAAAGGAGGAGCCATCTTGCATAAATATTATAACCAACACCATTATACTTAAAAGTAAGTCTATTTTTACAATAATTGTGATACGCTTTTTCAGATTGGTGGACGAGTTGCTGCATTGCGTTGCTGAATCAATTTGGAGAGAGCGTGAGCAAATAGAATCGTGTGTTCTGCACATGCGAAGTGCGCTTCGATACACACATGTTAGTTCAATGTTTCCAGCATATCCCTTTAAATGGAAGTTCTGTGAAGGTAAGCCTCGTAGTGTTTAAGGTT
This sequence comes from Mya arenaria, assembly GCF_026914265.1. Classification (NCBI taxonomy): domain Eukaryota; kingdom Metazoa; phylum Mollusca; class Bivalvia; order Myida; family Myidae; genus Mya; species Mya arenaria. Next base: position 16,109,807 of record NC_069130.1, on the reverse strand, counting down.
GCCGATTCTTATAGAATGGATTAATATTTGTAAAGTAAAGTCATTGGTTAACATATGTTTAATTTAGTAGCTAGGATTATGCTATCATAAGTTGTTCCTTTGACACTCTCACATATAAGGACTTGCTATGCCCTTTACCTGAACTTCTTTTAGCGCATTGATTTAAAATAATATTCGACGGTAGTATCCAGCGCTTGTTATAATTAGATGTACATATAGTTGCCATTGTTATTGTGGAAATAGTTTCATCCTTATTAAGCTTTGTTTTCTTTTTATGCTTATGTTTTTCCGGAGCACGGAAACCATAGCTCTGACTGCAATATGTTATTGCCGTTTGTTCTTTTCTATCCTATAATTGTATCCAAAGCACAACCCCTATGGTTTAATTGGTATAGATAACTGATGTGTCATAATGAGAGAAAGTAATGCACAAAAATCTCTCTGCCTAAGCCTAACTCTATAAGCCTTCAAACTTCAAACTCAGATATATCATATGGAGGGGAATGGCAGTGTTAAGAAACCTTTATTTTCTGTATTACTTTGGTATCTGCCCTGTGTTCATTTACACACTTATTTCTTGTCCGGAGCATTACTTCAAACGTCTGTTTTAGGTTTTGACATTCTAATTTATAGTAAGATAGATTTTATCGAATGAAGTGCAGGATACATAACCCTGGATATATTCATACCCATATCATATTGCTTCATATTGTTTTAAAACAAATATGCTTAAATGGAATACTTGACATTATATTGTTTTCACAAATTGGCACCCTAGCAGATAAACACCACAAAGCTGAACTTTCACAGATTTTCCGTTTTGACAACCTTTATGTATTTGAATGGGCCAATGTTTGCATGATTATCTAAAATAAAAAAAACAGTGAAATAGGACTGCTTACAAAAGATCAGATCGCAGATTTTCATATTTCCGTTCGAACATTTATGTGTTATGGGGAAAAGTGTTACTAACTGTTTAAGAAAATGCATAAATCATCAATTTCTTAGATATGAAAAGTTTACATTACTGGTGTTTATGCATGTTTGCATAATTCGGCTCGTTCTAAGACAAAAAATAAAAAAGCTTTCAATCTGTGAGAGTGCAGCTTAAAACAGAACAAAACCCATATTTTAATTTAAGGTACACATGTAGTTTTAGAGATTTGTTTATCATTATCCAGTATCAAAATGCTGAAAAAAACTAGTCTTAATACAGCAGGGGATATGACAGTCTAAAAAATATGTGTCTTTGATTTCCCAGTGTTAAAATGTACTTTTTATTTTTCCAGTCGTATGGTGTGAAAACTTCCACAAATTCACAGATGCTCAAGTCGCATGTTTTGTTAGGTGCCTTTTGGGTCCAGCAGCTATATGTATTGGGGGAGTTCTTGCTTTTCTATGCCTTGGTACCGCCGTTGGAAGAATTTTCAATAATTCGTTTATAGCCTGGTGTATTGAGGCCTTGTTGGGCATGATAGTTGCTGTTATTTGGATTGGCTACAAACCAAAGTTGTTCACGTTGTTTTCAGTAGTCAATATACTTAAATTTGTAATAGACTGTGATTGCTGTGAAGTATACTAGTAGTTGATTTTTGAAAAGAGAACATGAGTTGTAGCAAGACTATAAGCTGACATGCGTGTACCTTCGATTACTTGTAAATCAAACAGAATTGTTCTCATTTCAGGAAAGAATCGCTTGATTGATGGCACTTTCGGGGTTTAAATGCAGTTTGGGTTCTTATAGTATGTGGTGTCCGAATGACTCCACGCGTACTTTAACCAGCCCAACGGCGTTCATATCCACGACAATACCATTTATAACGCAACTTAATACATATGTTTACACATAAAGCTGATTATTTATTTTCAGAACTGTTTAAATAATTTTTAATATCATTTTAGAAAACTTTACTGTTATTCATTCTCATCAATTATCTATATAGAACCCGAGGCTTCATTTCGATGACCAGACATGTACATGATATGCTAAGTACACTATTTAAATCAATATATGGTGATTCGCGATCGAGGTTGTCCGGTTAGCGCAGTGGTTAGCGTACTCGATTCTCACTATGCCTAAACGATTCATTGCATTCTAATTTTATTAATGAGAGTTATAGAGAAAGCAAGAATCATTAACTCATTTTTTCCATATTACGTGGCACCAGGTTAAAGCAATAGCTGCTCGGAATGAGTGAGAGACCACAAACAGACCACATTCTAGATGTGCCACTGTTGTTCTGTTTATATTTGTACTTTCTTATTCTGTTTTTGTGCCTGGTTAGCGTTAATACTATTTTGATATATTATTGGACAAACCCTATTGATTTTCTTTCGTAGAATTCGTTGACCGTGCTAAGACGATATCCCTAACACTTATTAATACCGACAACTGTATATGGCGTTTTGTTTGTGATTGTGTGAGGCGGAATGACGTTCATTAAGTGCCTATTTTATCTTACAACTTGTGTTCTAAACTTAATGTTGGTTAATTGTTAGGCATCTAGGATGTATTATTGCCATTGAACTTGCTCTTTTAATCATTTGGTGTTCAAATGTAAATGCTAGTTAACAATATTGATGTTAGATTGTAAAGCCATATTTGAACAAATGTGACGTGTAAAATAGAATATATGAAATTTCTATCCAAATAATAAAATGTGTATGTAAATATATTGCATAATAAACACATTACGGATGTCTGTGTAGTTTCTTGTTTTGCTGTGTTGTCTTTTTGCCCATCGTTTGACATTTTGGAAGGCATCAACATTTGTTACAAAAACACAAATAAAAATGTTTATTCTCTTTCACTTAAACTAAATACGAACCAAAAAGAAAACAATTTAAGAATTTCCTTTAAGTTGGCAATTTAAGAAGTTTGAATAGGTAATTGACGTTTCAAGATCATTTAATCTTAAATGCATCCTTAAGTTTGGAAAGCAACGCAAAATGTTGGTGTTCACCGAATGACGTAATTTTTTACGACCGATCATATAACCTCGCCGTGAAATCATTGTTCGAAATTGAGATGAAAGCATTTCCACGGTAAACATAGTCACTTTTATTATATGCCTATCAAATTCCTTTTCCATATCCAACACTGACCGATCATATAACCTCGCCGTGAAATCATTGTTCGAAATTGAGATGAAAGCATTTCCACAGTAAACATAGTCACTTTTATTATATGCTTATCAAATTCCTTTTCCATATCCAACAGTGAAAATACAGCACGGCGTATTGAAAAATCCGTATCATGATACTGTCGTTTTCTGATTCCGTATCATGCGAGTATCGTTTGTAATCTCGGAACTACTTGCGCGTTGCTAAAAATAGCATGACAAAAACACGGATAACACCTGTCAACTTTTAAATACATTAAACTAATTAACTTTACTCACGCTCCAGAAGCATGTATATATTTAGAAACATGGTTCTCATGTTCTTCAAAGAACCATGAGGATTAGCATTAAGCCGAGAACACTTCCAGCCTACCTAGATAGCTACTTCAGTGAACTAGTTGTTGTCCATTTCGAAGTTCATAAATTGTTGCATTAATGAATATCCATGTTTATTATCATAAATGTGAGCAGCCCGCCAATAAAAAGAAGATGGCGAATTCGCGTCATCGATAGAAATAGCGATTGACTCACGAACTTCCCTCATTTCTGCATATTATTAGCGTCAACAAATCCCATGTATATTTACATGGTGTCGCGAGGTCAATTTGCCCTGCTCTATATATGTTTGTGTTAGTGTCATATGTCTACATGTATGTTTATCCAGTACACGTACTGTCAAAGTCCATCTTTCTTGTGATTATCCATTTTCTTATTCTTTCATTCCTTTCAGGCATTTCAGTCATTCCTATCATCCACTAATTCATATGCTAATTTCAGTTTCATTTTCGCTTTCACTTTCTATATTTACTTAAGTAGTTCGCCTGGTGCACAGCTGGTAGCGGTATTTTCCTCGTGCACAGCGCACTCATATTTTGTCGACGTAAACATCGTTTGATAAATTTGGAAACTTTATTGTTTTATTTCTTTATAAAAGTGTATTTGGATAATTCCAGGTATGATTTATTACTATAATATACATGTTGGCATGGTGTGAATTTGTCTTTTGTGTAATTTGATGTATTTGCACTCATATTTTGTCGATGGAGACGTAAACATCGTGATAAATTTGGAAACTTTATTGTTTTATTTCTTTATAAAAGTGTATTTGGGTAATTCCATTCGCCCTGAGAGACGAACCATTTTCATTCGCGACATTGGTGGCCAGTGTAGCTTTTGGGTTTCGGCCTTGGGTCAAAATCCAGCTCATTCCGCACGGTTTGGTCGTTTCGTCGAGCGCGGTCACATGACTACACACGTGATCAAGCACATGGCGAGCACATGTTATAGGTCTTCCGGGACGAGACCGGGAACCAGTGGTCAACAGTGAATGGTTGTAAATATCCGGTTTTAAATTGTCATACGATTTTGATGACATTTCGTCTTATTTATGTTTCATTTGACACTAATATAATAAGTGCGTGGTTGTGTTTGGTATTATCTAAGTGTCCTGTGAGAATATTGACACTATTAAGTACATTATTTCATTGGAAGTGAAACTTAGACTATTTTAATAGCAGTTTCCTTGATTTGACGGCTGATTTAATCAACATAAGCATTTCATCGGTGATATTCTACATTGATCAACATTACACATTGGAACTTCGGACTTCTTACTATATGAAAAATTTATTTAGTGTTTTGAATATTTAAATAATTAATTTTGATATTTTGATTGATTGCTTTATGAATTTATTTTTCAATTGTTTAAATATTTTATGTAATTTTTCAGATTCTATTTTGAGTGAACTTGCCTGGGCACAGCACAGCATGCAGCTCTTACACATACTGTTGCAGTTGTAGCATAACAAAGGTGTTGGTGTGCAATTAATATCGCATTCCATTCATTTACTTAACAACTTATTGATAATATAAAGGCATTTTATTGACTTAATACATCCATTCTTCTCTTTCTTTCTACAAGTCCCTTGTGTTAGTTTTTCACTTTGTCTTTGAGCCCGCCGGTATATTATACCCCTACTATACCCCTGTGTTATTTGTATACATTGTAAAAAAATGCATAAATTAGGGTCAGATTCACTAGGTTCTTTTTGTGGTACTTTATACAGATAGACACATAGTTGTTTAGGTTTTAGCAAAGATTAGTGTTTACACTTTGTACGTAGAGAAGGGGAGAGTGCAGTTTGAACATAGTAGTAGTATTATATGTTATATATGGGTCTCTTTAGTAATCATTTTTATTGCAATATTTTTTTTAGTTTCTGAATACTGATCTTTTATTTTGAAAATACAAGAACAGTATTATTTTGAGAGCGCTCTGAAAAATTACAGGAGTTGTGAAGGTTTTGAAGTTTATTAAATGAAATAAATTTTCATTTAATGAACTCAATTTTCAGTCTAATTTAAATTTGCAAATCTGGTTATTAAATTATACAGTATTCTGCACACACTTGGTCATCTTCATAGTGATACATATATTCATTGACATAATAGTTTTACACATTTATTTAGTGATAAACATTGTCAGACCATTCGCTAACATCAATAAATAACAAAGTGTTGATTTTCAACACATAAAATTCTCAATTCAATATAATTACAATTATTTCAATTCATTCAAACTCATAGTCATATATGAACAAAATTTGAATAGATTCCAAATTTCTTATTCATACAACATAAACATTTGGAAATATTCACGAAGTTGTTGATAAAATGGACACTACTGGTGAACTCACTGGGATCCAAGATGAGAAGCTGAATTTTTTTGCTGAGCAGCTACGAAAATCAGGGAGGTACAGGGTATTGGAAACTTCTAGCACTCCTCGTTTTGATGCAGACAGAACTCGTGTCCTTACGCCAACTCCTGAGAAAGTCAGTCGCGACAGTTTGATTTTGATACAGCGTCAGATTGAGGAGCTCGCCCGAAACTTCTTTGTCCTAACAACCCATTTCTGGATGATAAGCCTAAACCAGTGGTTGCTGCTGTTCAGTCTTCATTTCAACCACCAGTTTCTCTCTCAGATCCTGTTTATGATCCTTTTTGTTGTTAAACACTAGGGTGTCTAGAATAGAAAACGACTTGAGTGTCATCAATATGAGACAGAATCAGCCCAATACAAACTAAAATGCCCCCGCTTTTCCTGTCAAGAAGAATAAGCCTGTGGTGGGTTCAAACAGGAACGGACCTTCATCGAAGGGGAGCCGATAGGAGGCCCGGTGCCCATTCACACAGCGCCCTTTATTAATAGATCGAATGAGACGACTGTTTTTTTGAATGGCACTTCCTGTTTTGCCTTGCTTGACACGGGTTCAATGGTTACTACTCTAAGCCAACGTTTTTATAGCTCTCTTTACCCTAGGCCTACACTTTATAGTCTAAAAGATTTTGAACTTGATATTTCTGGTGCAAATGATGCGAAGGTTCCATATTGTGGATACTGTTTGATTGATATGACATTTCCGTTGCTGGATATTGTTCCTTTATCTGTACCGGTACTGATCATACCTGACACAGATTATTCATCCAGTGTTCCTATGCTGGTAGGTACCAATGTTATCAACTATAAAAAGTATTTAAAGTAAAACAAAAATTGAATCAACCGATATTTATTGTGCACCTTTACTAGAAACCAGATGATAAACTTGCAAGAAGAAAATAAAATTGTCAAAAACTTAGACAAAATTGATATCGTTGTGTACATGGCTTGGAATCAAAATTACATGCATGTTTTGCAGCTTTGTTGATATATTTCCAATTCGAAATTTACTGGGTTTTCCTACCACGTAAACACAAGTAAATTTAAACCAATATGCGCTATTTTTAAACGGGTAAATTCAGTCGAGACAGTGACCAAATATTCTTTTAATTATGTAAATTGATGTATTTTCACCCGCGTATTTCTTTCGATTTTACATTTCTAGACTTATTTCGAGGAAATACTGTATTTTGGAACTATCTAGTGTCTCTTTAAAACAAGTATGATGGATGCCCGATGCAGTCTAGAGCAGAGAACGAGTTATTCAATCGCTTGCATTAAAAGTAAGAATGGTTGCCCTTTGATGATTGCAATCTCTATTCATGTGATTCTTTTTGTACAGCAAATTTTAAGAGGCTTCTGAATGTGCTCGGGCGTTTGGAATTTAAAAGATGAATTCATTTTCTTGTAATAAAGTTGAGAATTTGTTTATATTACTAAATCAGTGTCTAATTTCATTTATATTGTAACGACTTTCTTGAGCGTTGTGTTATCATGGAAAAGGCCGATCACGTGTGTATCCAACACCCAATATAAGAAGCTGATTGTACGAATAATTAGCACCTAAGTCGTTTGTTCAAATGACGGTTGATTCCGGTCCAATGTCTGTCTAGTCTGGTAAAGAAACATTTTATCAGCATGTTTTTTTTAACTAACTAGGACCTTGCTTAAGGTGTGTACACACTCATTACATTACCGATTTAATGTATAACTATGCAAATAATGTCCAAACAACAGTGCTCAATAGTTGATGATTGAAATCTTTACGACATTCAACTCAAACATATTACCTTTATCTTAAACGTTACTGGCAGATTTCTGAAAATGACTAAGAAGAAATCATCTATCCCACAAAAATCCCTATCAGTAGATTAAAAGGGTAAGGCGACATAATCAGGCCTAAATATCACGAAAATACGTAGTCATCAATGATTGATGTACATTGCAATGACTGAGTAAACTACATGAAATATTTGTCTACTACACTAGGTCAGAGTTTACCGGTTATTTCAACTATTTACCCCCTGGGTTAAGAGGAAACGAAAAATAAATATTTTTCTATGAATTAATATCACACACCCATTGGTGTCATATTGATTGAGACGGGATAACTACCAAATATTCCTTCGTATTGTTTGTGATATAAGTAGTATTTACCTTCGTGTCTGTCACGCATGATTGGGCATCTTCAGCTGAACATTATATTTACGTATTTATAGTATGAATGGAGTTTCACTCAAAAAACAGTAGCATAATCACCCTGGGATGTTGAAAAGCACAAACAACGTGCCCTCGTTGACTAATCGTTCCAATATGTAAGTGAATGTGTATTTTGGGTATGCGTCCTAAATTCGGACAATAAAGATTCAAGATATTTCAAAATTTATTTACAAAATATCAAAAAACATTTACACGAGTTTACAGTTGAACTAATGTACATTTTATACAAATCAAACATAAACATAGAAATGAAAATTCTATATACATTCAACTGCTAAAAATGAAACTATTACATGGTAGTTAGTTAGATTTATTTGTTTTCCTCTATGTAAAAGGCATTGAAAGCGTTGAAACGCTGTAGTCGCAACAAGCGTCCTTATACTTTTATTACAATTATGTTCACAGGCAAGAGAAAAAACAATGAGTGGCCACAAACTGTAACCGCAAAGCCTCTATCTATACCTAAAAATAGGAAATTTAAATTGATGAAATCTTAATACAATTAGCCAGTTTTATAACAATCACTGATAAGCATATAAGCTTCCATTTCACAAGTTTATTTCAAATGTAAATTTAATTAAATGAAACCCAATATAACCTAAGGGTGTTTTTACAATTTGAAGTAGATTAGCAAAGATTGTTTTTTCATTCAACACGCTTCTATTTCCTGCGTTATTGTCTATAGTTATGTTTTTCCTTCGGTTTCTCACACATCTATATTCATATAAAATTCCTTGGCTTGCTATCGGATTCACATTCACGTTTCAATTCCATGCGCGTATTTAAATGAAGTGGTATCTTAAAATTTCGCATTTTTTAAAACACATAACACTGTATGTCCCATTTAGAAACCCCGGCTCGTTAAATTATTTAACATATGTTTTCAAAAAGAAGATCTGACGATACCTAAAGTTGTTTGTGGTATTAGAGTTTATCGGCCTGCTGACTACAGCCAAAACTCTACAAAGTAGTATATACAAGCATTACTTCTTACCGGCAATTAGTTTGAATACGCGTTTATACATAGCCTTTGAATTGTTCATAGGTCATATTTACAAAACCTAGTACTAAAACGTATTATATATCATCAATACGTCTAACGTACATTGTATTTTGAATGCGCATTGATGCATTATTAATTCTGTTTATAGCAAACGGCACACTAAACATTAATGTAAAGAGAAAATACAGTAATCAATAATTCAAATAAAATATAATATATAAAACTAAGAGGCAAAAGGCAGGTGTTTAAACTATATTGGACTTGAGACACAAACATACATACACTACATACACACGTACAAACAAACACCACAAACCGACCAAATATGCATCAAGATAGCCTTACGGATAAAATGAAAAAATCTGCCTTGGAAAGGTCAGTGCGACTGGCGTTCACTGGAAAAGGAGTCTTCTGGGGGTATAAACTAGACTATATGGCCAAAACCGCACAATGGTTCCAACATTATTTATTAATAACAAAACTAATAAATAAAATATAAACCTTACTTGGATAGATTTAATTTTAATCATGATCTTTAAATTTAATCTGAATGAAAACAAATTATGCTCGACAAACCATTCCAATATACTCATAAATTATGTGAATTGCATAATTCAAATACAAAACGTATTGTTATTTCAATAGTATCATGCAACAACGACCTAAAAGTGTGAAATTTACTTTGGAGATGACGACCTGAATGTAATGCAGGAGAAAATCTCAATAATAATATCTAACTTTTGGCTGAGATATGGATGGATGGATCGGTTGGGTGGATACACATTTATATCTCTTTCTGGGACATAACTAAAGTATTAAAAATTAAATCGCCAACTTCAATCATGCGTTAGGTTTATACGAGAGAGCCGTTTTGTTTTAGTTCATCACTTTGTTGTTTGCTTCGGCCTTTGAGTGTACTATTTATTATCTAGTTTTGCTTCGAGTTGAGATTAAGGAGGCAGTTCTATTATCTTCGTACAAAATGCTCTGTATGACTCATTTATAGGGAAGACTCTAATTCATTACTTAGCAATTCACATTCGTCACTCGCAATAGCATGAATATAATCCACATGAAATTGTCCTAAATCACCAAATATTTCTTCCCCCTCATCGCTTTCTCTAGTAGCTGACTTTAGCCGGTCCTCAGCCTTGTTTGTTTGACAAAGTGTTTCAAGGTCCATATGATCTTTCGTGCACATACGTTCAATACTGCTATAAGATTCTACAACGCTACTTCGGGGATTAACTCCGTTCATATTGTCTGTATTACAGGCATGATCAAGTTCACTATAATAATGTGTGGCGCTGTGCCTGGATCTAGTTTCGTCAGTACTGTCAAGACCAGTTTTGTCTTCAGATTTTGAGATGCTCTGTAGGGAATTACTATCGTCTGTACATTCGTCTGAAGGCACGTTTCCAGTATGATAGTCAGAAATTGTGGAGTTAATTTCATCATAGTGATCTGGTGAGTTTTGCTCACCGAAGTACCGGTATTGTTCCATGGTTTCTGTATTAATTGAAAACAACGGATCAAAATATAACCATTCGTAATTCAGTAGAACCTTACATATATCTGCAGTAAGCATTATAAAAAATAGCAATCATTTAATTTCTATATATATATCCTTGAATTACAGAAAGCCGACCCTGCGGCAACAACAAAAATCAATTATTAAAAGTGACTATTGTTTGATTTTCTGGTCTTATTGAGTGTAACGCCTAAGAGAAAAAAATCTACCTAGCGATAAGCAAATACATTCACATTATTTCTAGTGAAAACATGAGCTTTAAATAAATTGATGATATGAAAATGTACCTTCGTTGATGTCGGCATACAGGTCAAGGTTTTGCCGTCTCAAAGATTCTGAGAGTTGCTGTCCTGGTTGTACGCCAACTGAAAACACTTGGCATGGTTCTATGCGTTCATTCTGCTGTCGATTGAACCTACGTTTTGTAACAATAAGGATAATGGTTTGACATTTATAACAGATAAAAATATCACCAAGAACAAGCAAATGTGATATAATTTTCTTTAAGTCAACGGAAAGAATATACTTCTTGTTATAAAAATAAGCTAACATCTAAAAATGTATTTTTATCCTGCAGAAGCAGAGTTAACTGTAACGAATCAAAATTATCTTCTGAAGTCACAATTCCAATCTGAACCTATGTATCTGACGGCTGCGGAATATTTCTGAATATGTTCGTACATTTTAAAATACATAGTTGCACACACATGGATTTGCTTCTCGTAACAATCCACCCCTACCTTTTTCGAGTCTTTAAATAGCAGATAATCCCGACAACAACGGAAACCACAGAGAAAATAGCTAGTATCAAGGCTGTCTTTAAGTTGTCGGTATCCAGAGTCACAGTCTGACGATTGCTCACATCTACCGAAGTTAATATAACTTAAGCATTATTCAAATAAATTGCTAGCATGCGCATATAACCAGACACTGAATTTTAACAGGCAACACTTTCTCAAACAGTCTTAGGTGCCACATAACTTGACCGTGCTTACCATACGATTTTCATGTTTTTTGTGAGTTTTATTACTTTAAATGTTTTTTTTCTTATCACAATGATTTTAACCTGAAAAGCTGAGTTGACATGTTAGAACAAAAGATGCGATAAAGATAATTCGATAAAAGTGGGCCTGGTAGCCTATTTTTTATGGTTTAAAAATATTTACAGAATTTAGAAGTAAAATATTAATGTTTATAACTGTTATGATTCACAAACGTTCCTTTTAATAATTCGATTGCTATTATGTTACATTAAGGATACAGTTTTAGCTAAAAAATCATTGGATTAATACAAATATCCTCAAAATCTTTCATCTTAAATTTGAAATGCATTTGATATTTGATGTAGAATGCTTACCCCCGCATAACCTACCACTCCACCCAGGGATACAGCCGTTAAAACATTCCCCGGTGGATGAATTACACCAGTTTTCATATGCGTCACCTTCACAGTTGGTACTGCATTTAGAACTGCACTTCTCGTCCCAATAACCGTTCTCGCATCCATACTGACATACACCGTTAATATCGCATGAAGCATTGGAGGAATTTCCCTTGCAGTGTTTACATGTTTTGTTGCAAAAGTCACCGTAGTGATAAAGATAACAGCCATACAAACATTTGCCACTTTGTCTGTCACACTGCGGAAAACCTTCTTTCTCGCGACACCCTTGACCACATTTGATAGAACAGTTTTCTAAATACCTTCTGGTACAGTCTTTACAAATACCACTTGATTTATTACATATTCCATCTAAACAATTTTCTGAACAATTTTGCCCACAAAATTTCCCAAAATAACCTGGTGAGCATCGACCCAAGCAGCCTTCTGTTGCGGAGAGCTTCGATTCACATTGCTTTTCGAGAGCTGCAAATGGAAATAGTTTGTTTAATAATTGGTCATCCTTAGTTAATGACGAATCTGTAACATTTTAAGGAATATTGTAAAATGCGGATTTTTTGTTTCTGTAATTAACGCAAAAAACTATTGACACACATGCATGCGTTCACTTATAGGCTACTGGGTAATTTTTGTAGTTTCCTTCATTTAGTTACTACGGAATATTTATGACTGACTCAGGAAAATGCTCAAGTCAAAATCAAATTTAAACAAGGGTCAAACAAAAATACGTAGAGGCCTTAAATGTAGCATTTATTGTAGGTAGAAATAATACGCATACATGTCGAAGCAATTGGCAAAATCATATCGTTTAGAGTGAAAATTTCCAGTCAGTTACGTTGATTATGATTGTTGTTGTTATTCTTTTAAACAAGAAAGTGTGAGCATCAAAAAAACTTGTATGACGTTGTATTCATATTTATATGAATAACGTTATATATTATGTACCAATTATATCACAACACGCAGTTCAAATCGAAAAATACATTAGTCCGTACTCCACTGCAGTGCAATACGACCGAGCTTCAATCTGCTGATGTCCCGTACTAAGAATTATCGTTCCGCGATGCTAAAATGACGTCATAAGATAAGATAGTCACAATTTAAAAGACAATTATTATAAAATCATGTGTCTTTAAAGTAATTTAACCCAAAATGAATATAATACAAGGTATGATTGTACCGCGTTTAGATCTTGAATGTTGTATTCGACTCTCGTAGATTTTCGCGGACTAAGCTTTCACTCCGCTTACGCCTCTTGGAATCCGAATATTAAAAAGTCCTCTCAATAATAGAGTAAAAATATGGAGACATACCCAGAAGTCAAACATAAAAAATAATCTCTGTTTAAGTGCACCAATTACGGGACCACACAACAATGAACTAAGGACACACACATATATTATCATCACATACACAACACAGACACCAAACTTACACTACAAACACAAATACAAACACCACAAACAAACCATACCCTCATCAAAATTGATTTAATGTTAAATGATGGAATAACCGCCTATGAACAGTCAATGAAACAAGAGTTCACTGGAACTCGAGTCTGAACTCCCGTATCAAAACTCAGTGCTAATAGCCCTATGATAGCATTAAAATAATAGTTTATTTTTTCATTTTTAAATCAGAACTCGACTACTAACAATTAGATTTCTTAACAAATTAATCGATGCCAAACTACATCTATATTGGAGTGATATTTTTTTTATCATGTCTCAATGTCATTAATATATTCCATTGATGCTGCAGTAAGAGCCTTCGAATACAATGAAAAATTCTTCCATTGAACCAAATTATGTCAAATCCAGTCATAAATATAAAACCAAAGAAAAATATCTTCAAGAAATATAAAATCTAACGAGATTGTGAGGCACTTTTCATTTTTAACAATATTTAGTTCCTTTTTATTAACATCTACATAACAATGTCTTAACTTCGAACCCCATTTTCTCAAAACAAACAAAAATCTTTAAACGGGATGAAGCTAAGCTCACTATTTCAAGTAATTTTGTATTATCTTTATAACATTTGTAAATATCGAAAATCTTAATTTAGTAGACTGGCTTAATGAGTTAAAAAATGTTCATAGATTTATTTCGATTGCTTTAAATACTTGATTAGAATTACTTTTATAAATAATTATAATAATTATGTTGACGTGTATTTTACAAAGCTTAATTTAATAAATCAATTAAGCTTTGTCTTAAACTTTTGGACAAATACAAATAGATTCAAAATTGATTGTTTATCTTAAATCTGAAAGGCAGTACTGCTTTTAATCTTAATAGTAATCTTACCCCCACAAAATAAACCTCTCCACCCACGTGTACAGCCGTTTATACATTCTCCGGTGGATGAATTACAACGGTTTCCTTGCTCGTCACCTTCACAGTTGGCACTGCATTTAGAACTGCACTTCTTGTCCCAATAACCGTTCTCACATCCATAAAGACATACACCGTTAATATCGCATGAAGCATCCGAGGAATTTCCCTTGCAGTGTTTACATGTGTTGTTGCAAAAGTCACCGTAGTGATAATGATTACAGCCATGCAAACATTTACCACTTTGTCTGTCACATGTCGGGAAACCTTCTTTTTCGCGACACCCTTGTGCACATTCTAGTGAACAGTTTTCTAAATACGTTTGCGTACAGTCTTTACAAATTCCACTTGATTTATCACATATTTCATTCAAACAATGTTCTGAACAATGTTTCCCGCAATAATTGCCGAAAAAACCAGGTTTACATTGACCCAAACAACCGTCCCAGGAACGATTTGATTCACACACCTGTTTGAGATCTACAATCGTAAACAGTGTTACAATATTGTGTTGTATCGAACAAAATAACGAATGAATGTATGATATTGAAACTAACAAGGAAAACTTGTATAATGCCTGTTGTTTTGTAGCACATGTGGCTGTACGTTTTCAAAAACGCATTTGTAAGCAAAAACAAGAAAATAGAATATAAGCTAGATCTATTGCGTGAATAATGGCCTTAAGGCTAGCTGGCTTTATCCAGTAAATCCCAATGTTTTATCACTACGGGATGTTTTTTTACTAATCCATACAAATATTAAAACAATGAAAATCATTATTATTTACGCATCATTAAAATCATACGTAAAATTCAGGTTCGTTGATTTTGCTTGATGTTGTTAAAACTTAAATAAGGTAAAGAAAGGCAGCGCCACCGAATTACGTTAAATAACATTATTTTCATATGGACCTTAATAACATGATAACTTGCTTAACCTTGTTTCAGGTTCCATACGTCCACCAAAGAGTATTTCTTTATTGGTAATATTCTAGCAGGTTTAAAATAATATTTATGCAAAAAGCTACAGAAACATGCTCAGTAGCAAAAACGTTTAAACATAAACCCGGTTTAGTGGCAATGGGCAAACGCCAAAGACATAGAACACAAAATCACAAACAAGTAACATAGAACAGCACAAAACTCTACAAACAGCACAGTGCATAAATACTATATATATATATATATATATATATATATATATATATATATATATATATAATGGTTTGTTTATCAAGAATTGTTAGGTACCGCCTTGGAACGGTCAGTAAAATGTAAATTTACTGGGTGTTTAAACCAGTTTATGTGCACAAACCTCACTCTTATCCCAACAATCCTTAATAAAAATATAAATCTTGTCAAAGTATGCATTTACTTGAGGAAATTTATCAATAAAACGAATAAAAATAAAAAACGAAAAGGTAAGCCCAAAGTACTTCTATGATTAGAGATCCCAACTCTATCTGCAGACGGAGGGAATCAATTCAGAGCACCTAATGCAAATACTTTTCAAAGATACGATGCAGTCATCGTTAGAAACCAAAAACATCACACACAGTCTGCCTTATAAAATAAAAGGTTTAAAACTGTGTGATCATAGAGTTTCATAATAAAACGCATCATTGTACTAAAACTGAAGCAAATTCTGCTTAATGTAGGTGTTAATGTTGTGATTTAACTGGATATTTTTTAAGTATACATGTTTTTGATACACGAATTTAAAACGGTTGAATATGTATAAAAATTATCATCATAATAATATACTACTTTATCACAATTGTCCAGGAAATATGTAAGTAAGCTCGCGAAAGGCTCGGTACTTAACAAATTCCCTGAACTCATTTTGCGTTGTCAGCCAATCTGATTGTATTCTGAGTCAGAAAGATGACCTGTACGTTTCCTACGCTCACTCCGCCCATTTCCCTATCATAAATAATTTAACTGGCAAGGCGAAGGAATTGATCGGTTGAGTCGCAGGTTTAAAAAATGTATGTTTGTTTTGATGAACAAAGAGCGTTTTAAATATAAGTTTACCATGCCAACTCATGATGTCTTTAAATTTATTTCAAAACTGTACTATATGAATTATTATAATTACATGTATCAGTATAATTATAAGTGGTAGAAGTAGTATACTTATAATTAGTATTACTTTATTTGTATTAGTATTAGTATAAGTATTAATTGTTGTAGTATTATTGATAATATTATTTTTAGTAGAAGTGTTACTTAAAAAAAAAAGAAAAAAAAGATGTTAAATGGATATCATATATCCTTTGTCTAAACGGAAAAGGAGTTTTCTTTCCAGTTAAGCTCATTGATTATTTTTCATATTTGATGTGTAATGTATGTCTGTTATTCATGTCGGAAAAGAGCTCATTGAGCTAATATTTCTTGATAACACATACCCAACTTTAAATTTAAAGATTCTTGTATTATTATTATTATTATTATTATTATTATTATTATTATTATTATTACTATTATAAAGACGGTTGGACAGAAAATGACTTACTGCAGACACCAACAGCCTCATTATATAATGCCATTAGTAAATTGGTGCCATGATTTTACCTCTGTCTCATGGGCGAGGGTAATTGAATGCTAGTTCTTATACCTTGGGACTAAATGATTCCCATAACACTATTGTTTGTTAGTTTCATCTCTATGTCGCTATTCCATTTTATTTATCAAACGTGTATCGCAATATGTAATTGATGATCTCTTAACTATTATATATTGCTATAATAGCAATTATTTGCATCAGTCGTGTTTGATTATTGTTTCAGTGGCCACATCTTAAATAAGACAGGAAAAAGTGTATCTTAGTCAGCGTGGATATAGTTAAATATTGAATACGTAAATATTACATTCTCTATCGTAAATATGTGCGACCATTAAAATCGTATACACAGTGGTTGGCCGATTACCGGCGATAGTCGATTAATCGTCGCCGCGCGTTCAAATTTAACGATGTGCAATAACGTTTTGCTGTTATCGACAGCTGTTTGTTTTGATTTTGTGTTGACAATATTACATTAATGTGCTTGTTGTTTGATCGAAAAGGTTACAAAGTTACAAACTACATAAATAATTTACTTTTTTATTTTATTTTATTCTAAAGGCATGCGATAAGTATAATTTTATTTCCCAGTAACTACTAACAAGATGCGAAAAGACACATATTGTATTAGTCTAAATTGTCTGAAAATGATCGATTATTTGGATTAATCCGGTAGCCCATCACTACGTTTATACCATCGAAAATACAGATATTCCTAACGTTGTATTGGTGTAAAATATTATGATCTATACTTTATCAGTAACATTTGTCTTGTTTAAAATGAGATTTTGCACAGTATTTATCATAATCAACAATTTATATATGATCAAAAGAGATGACTTACTGCAGACAAAATCCATCTCATCTTCACCTAAAGGACAGTTAGGATCTCCGTCACACAACAAAGTATTAGGGAGGCACACGGAAGATAAACAAAAATACCGGTCTCTTCGAAAGCATTCATCAACGGCTGTCAAAAAACAAAGTGGAAGCATCAAAGAGTACAAATATTAAAATATGTTTGTTAAAATATGAATAAAAATATCGTTCGATAGATAAGATGTTTAAACACCGTCACAAATACTAGTATTAAACATAATTATATGTTATGAATATCATTAGTCTTACTATTTATATATAAACCAACTAACAATGTCAACTGCATTATTATCATTATTTATATTATCATAATTATTACATACAATCCAAATATGGCTGACAAAGATACTTACTGCACGCAGGTGGAGACTCATCTTCACCGTCAACACAGTCTTTATATCCGTCACAGACCCGAGAATATGGGATACACTTCTGGGAAATATTGCACAAAAATCCGCCGTGTCGAAGGCATTTACGCATGGCTGTAATACAATAGAAAAATGACTGCATGGAATGTCACCAATGTATCAAATTTACTTATAAGTAAAACGGTAAACATAATATTACTGAATACATGTATGGTCTATTGGAATGGTGCTTAATACTAATAACGCTTCAAGATAACTCCTTCTCCGTGAAAAATATTCTAGACCATTACATACCATATATACCATCACCAATAAAGTATTCTGGTATTAAATGTAATCATATACAATGCAGAATATTGGCTAATTTAAATATAAGAATCAGTTCAAAAAGCGCACAACATTATTTACAACATATTAATAAAAATGGTCGACAGGGATGACTTACTACAGACACCAGCAGCCTCATCTTCACCTCCTATACAGTCAGAATTACTGTCACAAACCCGATGATAGTGAATACACTTCCGTGAAGAGTTGCAGAGAAAATGGTAATTTTTACTGCACTCATCCATGTCTGCAATATATGGAAGAACATTTATGCATCGAATGTTTGGAATATTCTTATGCGATGTAAAATCAAACAAACACTTTATTTATAATAATAATAATAATAATAATAATAATAATAATAATTATTATTATTATTATTATTATTATTATTATTATTATTATTATTATTATTATTTTCATAAGACGGTCGACAGAGATTACTCACTGCAAACACCAGCAGCCTCATCTTCATGTCCTTCACAGTCATAATCACCGTCACAAACCCAATCCGGGCGAATACACTTCCGTGAAGAGTTGCACATAAAGTAACCTTGATGAAGGCATTCATCAATGGCTGTAATATAAAAGACAGTAGAGGCGCCTTTTGTCACAAACGTATGAAATATTCTTATGTGATGTTAATAACCATCGCACTGGTCTTATATCTATACTGCGGTACCTTTCTGTACAATAAATGAAATTATATTATATTGTGCATAAATGTCCCGACGCATGGCCGGTGTAGTTATTTCGGCGATCTTCTTATTATGCTAAACGCCATTTACATTACAATGTGTTCAAGATCCTCCGTTTACCGTTAACAATAAGTTCCATCATACAATATAGAGCTTTACCTTAGCCTAGGAAGTACAAGTATAAAATTGTTATGAGCATGAAATTATTAACAATAGTATTTATCGAGCTTCGTTAAGTTTTAATTAACATTTTGTTTCACTACATTATTTTAAGAATTAGCAATTAGCATATTTGTTAGATATAACAATATCAACCAAGAGTTGTTCTCTTGTCTTCCGTATTTTAAGTAAAAAACATGTCCGGAGTATACATAGTTAAAACCAAAATCCGGTCGTTAGTGGCAGGCGAATAAACTGAATAACAAACGGTTTCTACCCGAACGCCCATTTTTGCACTTAAATCACTCCTTTTTAATTAAATAGAATACAAAGTGTGCTCTTATTCATTTTAAATTCCCGGATAAATCATCTTAAACGATGTATTTGCATTATCCATAGCCTTTGCTCTCAAGTAAGTATGACATTGAAGAGAATATTACCAATTGAGCAATTTAGTGGAAGCCTGTAATATATCTAACATGCTAGTACACTAGATGATCAACATCTTTACCAAATTTTAGAGCCAACAGTTGATGTAGCACTCGTTTGCATGACAGTCTCTCATGTTTGTATAACTTTAAAGGAAAAATATATTGGATATGTTTCCAATGGACAAATAATAATGCAGATCTTCATGAAATAAGCCATCTAGAATATCATTTTAAAATGTACAGTTCAAAAACTATAAATTAAAGCCAAACAAAGGCTTTGAATATTTGCGACCATAAAAAATAAATAACTAAGGTCAATCAAACGGCAGAGATGGTCTATGACCTATTTTACAAAAACACTCCGCAGATTGTTATCCTAGTTTTAAATATGTTATTTAATCGAATGGTAATTTCCTGTATTATTGGAATGGAAGTATTACTAGTTCCCATATCTAAATAAGGCTGTAAACAGGATCCGAGCTATTATAGAGGTATTTTAGTTGTTAATGTAATGCATAATATTTTCTCTGAAATAATAAATGACCGTTGAAATGGGTGGGCGAAATAATTTTTTCTGCTTGCAAACTGTGGTTCAGAAGTATAATACAAAGCCTAGGGCGGTGGGAGGCGTTTCTATTGTATTAACGTAGACTTTTAAAAAGCGTTTGATTCCCTAGAAAACTTTAAATTGCTTCTGATCTTGCAGTCAAGATTATTGATTATAATATATAAACAGTTCTGAAATACATGTATTACGCGAACATTTGAAAGATGAAGTGAAATCAAAGAACAGTTTGTAAATAATTTTGGGAGTGAATTCAACAATCAATAGAAGTATTGTCTTTGGGGAATTTGGCCGTTTCCCACTTATTTACTGTCAATAAATACAATCAATACAATATTGGTTTACTATACTACAACTGCCAAATCATAGATTCTGAGTTAATTGTTATATATTTTGATATATTGTTATATATTGTTGAACTCGTTCGACGATGTTAAAACATGTTGTTTATATACTGTATTTGATATGTACGGGTCGCTAAGGTTGTTGGGGACATACCTATGCTTACATATATTTTAAGCAGAGTGACACTGATTGCATGACGCAAAATTGTCACAACAATAAAGATAGTTCTTCGCGTTGCATATATTTTAAATCTCCTGTAAATATTCAACATTCTATCTACCCTTTAATATTAAACAAAAATAACACATTTTAAATCATACATTAATCATAGAAGAAGAAATTGTAATGCACAACTTGAAGGTCAAAACAATGAGTTTCATGTTTTTTCGAGTTTCCTCAATGAATGATATATTAAAAACTAACTGCTTAATTGGTACGGTCGCTTATTTTATTTAAAAAATAGTGACTGTGATTGAAAACAGATGAAACAGTCAGGAAGGCAGGGAAGCACAATCTTATTCAGGGCCGAATGCTTTTATTTACAATAAAATTGTGTTGAGTCGAGTATGTCAAAGTTTAGTTAGACGTAGTTACATCTGTGCATAACGTTATAGAAAAGTTTTAAGATTTATGAAAATATCTAATAACACACGTTTTCTTTAAAACATATCGTTTTCATTGACGTGGTAATGTCATAAGTTGGGTTGTTTAGACCATAAAACATATGATGAAATGACACTTTCATGGGAAAGTAGACATTTTGAAGACATTACTTCTTCTCTAAATTAATAACACCAGTTATGTTATCCATATATTCAATAAGAAATATACCCGCTTATCTATTAGAAAATTACAGGTTTCTCAAGATTAGTGTATTTAAATTACATGAAAGTATGCGCATTTTCTTTCGTAATATATTGATATGAAGTTCGTTTAGCTGAGATAGAAATATAAAGAAAATATGCGAAATTTTACACAATTATCTGTGACGATTTTCGAGTTAGCCTGAATTTTTGACATTACGTCATTAAAGTCTAAAATAGTTCGGATAAACTATAGAGACTGTTTGAGTCAGTTACTATAACCAACAGATAACGAAACGAAACTCCCAACCAGGTTTTAGTAAGGTTATTTTGTAATGCTTATTATAAAGGATGGTCCACGAGTAAGAATGGTTCGTGTCTATCTACGTTCGTTAAATATTTTTGTTTGTATGACTATGTACAAAAACAACCGCTTGACTCATGTGTTGTCTTGACTAAGTAACATTTCAAAAGTCTTTGATAAGTATGCGAATGTTCAACATATTGGAAATAAACGAACAAGAGAATAAGAGCACACAAAATATAACACACATAACTCACATTTTATCATTCATATGGCACCAATATGCCAGATAAAAAAAATAGAAAACCACCATAAATTAAAAAAATTATAGAAACATTGAATATAATATACAGTCTGCAGAAATCACGTTATAAAGAATGTCCACATCTTGCACACCTAATTCATAAAAGGTTCGATAACTATCATAATGATCCGAATTAAAATATTTCTATTTTAAGTTCAAGAAAAATCTTAGTATTAAGATATCATCAGCAAATAAAAAGATATGGAAGAAAGGTTGGGCGACATTTTGCAGCCGTCACACAGCATCTATCGCATGCTGAAGGTTGTACGCTACAAAAACAATTGTGTACATTTCTACGTTAAAATGAAACATCTTACTAGAACAAAAGTTATTTACGAGCAAATCAGATTGTGTAAAAGATTTAGAATCTAAACAATTACAACTTCATACCTAAATTGTTGGCCAACTCAACAGTTATATAATCCTAAGAAAAATCCATCCACTTGAAAAATAAACTCAGAGATAGGCATTTCCGACTTGAAACTATACCCGGAATGTCAGCCTCTTTGCCAGCAGTCAATGTTTCAATTTACATGAAGTGATAAAATAACGTTAAGAAATACTTCTTATGATAATAATGCCATTTTTTAATTCTCAGTGTATTCTTTATGTGCTTTTTTTTACCAGCAGTGTCTTCAATAGAAATATTTAAGTGCGAAAACTACGGAAAATATGATGCCAATCCTAGAGTGAAAGATAAATACAATCTAGAAGTTATGTTATCGGATATTTGTTTACTAAATGTACGTATATATAAAGTATTAAAATATCAGCCATCGCATGGTGGGGAATGCTCCATGACACTTATACTAATTGCAACGCTTTCAATGTATTAATAAACCTATCCTGATCAGATGTGTTATAGTCTGGTAATCATTCACATATTGTATATGGTCACCTAAATTTGGTAATTTCATTTCTTAGTAACGTTGTGATCAATAAAAAATATGTCATAGTTAAATCGAATTTACCTGAGAAGCTAAATATCTGCAATATCCAGAAAAGAAGAAATGCCTGAAATAGAAGAAAAATATATTGTGTGATAAACATGGAGAAAGTTCTCCCGATGTTAAGGCTACACTTCTTCTTCATAAGCTATAAATCATTCAAACATAAAGAAACAAATCAATAGTAACATAAGGCCTATGCTTCTGATTCACAATTTGAAAGAATGGGAAAAGTGCCGGAATAAATATTAATATAATGTTCACATAACCTATAATACAAAGCATTTGAATGTGTGCAACATTTTGAGCTGTGTTGGGTCCATTGTGTAAAATATCATTTGTAATTAATCCATGCTAAATTGATCCAGTGGTGAATGTCCTTGAAATCATGATGTCTCGGGACGAAAAGGTGCTGCCGTATAAAGCATTTATGATTATATAACGAGCAGTATACTTCGGCAAATTTATTGTACGTAGATCTCAATAACGTGGACACATCCGCGAAACATATATTTATTTCCTTTACCATTCATATACCATTGAGGGCATTTTCTATCTTCTTTGTTTACATTCCTTTTTATGAAGCTTGTGTGAATCTACAAAGTATTTTCCCTACTTGATTTATTTTGATACAGAATTTTATGAATTTGTCATTCCAAAATATTTTTCAAAATTAGCCTAACATTTGTTTATGAAATTCTACTATTGTGGCGAATATTCTTCTTCTTGTAACATTCCACTGTCGTCACATGTTCATATGTAAATGATTAAGCAAACTCGAACTCGTTCAATACCAGTTCCAAATCAACCGACCGACTATTAATATATTTGTAAATGACACAGGTTTCTTAATTTATAAGGAACTCATGATATCGTTTAACCTAAATTCAGTATTGAATGATTCGTATTTTACTGAACAAACTTATTGGGAATCATGCAGGTTCACCATCAACTGCAGTATTGCATGACTGCTGTCCTACACATAGAACGTGTTCTAATGATTTAGTTGTATTATCCCGATATCAAGGTCTTTACTGAATTTTAAAGGTTGAGAACAAAAAAAAAATGCGTGTTAACAAAGGTTTAACAAAGCATCACAGAGGTTAAGTTCATCCAGTATATCTAAAAGCATAACATAAAACACTATCTTGAATGAAGTACAAAGTACGCAGTGCCTGCGTCAATAACACTTTATTGCGTTTGCAAGTAGGTGCCATTTTGTAATAAAGTACCACCAAGATGGATGTGAAATTTATGAAGTTAAAAAATAAATATTTTTTTTTATTTGGTTTTAAACATTTCAAACCAATAGAGTAAATTTTGTGCATGGATACATAGCGATCGGTTACAAATTATCATTTATAAGTAAGCAGACATAATGTAAGAAAATAAATTAACATGTGTTAGAAGTTTAACAATAAATTTAAATTTAATATCATGATAAATGTCTAATTTCTATTATATATAGTAGTAACAAAATTGCTAAATTGTGTCTTTTTCACACCTTTTAATTCGTCTTCAATCGCATTATATATTGTACAATTTCTTTCATTTACAAGTATTCTATTCCATATACCCAGTTCTACATTTAATTTATGTGAGCTCATTCGTAACTTACTTAAAGAGATTTTGTATATTGCAATATTAATACAATTCAAATATGGTTGGAATCCAAACGTGAACATGTTCTGAAAAATGTTGCTATTGAAGAGTCATTAATCCCAAATTCAAGGTTTTGAATAAAATAATCCTTAACACGTTGTTTAAAAAGCGAAAAGAATAGAGGAATATCATTGACACCCTGGAAAAGCCAGACGTGAAAACAACCCAATTATTTAAGAACTTACTTTAAACAAAGTGCCAAATTTAAACATCGCAGTTATTTTTCAATATATTATAACATTATATTGGCTATACCATGAGAATAAAAATCCGACCTTCCAGTCTCCGCATAGACGAAATCGTTTTGTGTTGTTGTGTTGATATTTAGCACTGAGTTAATGAAACTTGTATGTATACGTTCGATTGCAACCCATTTGATGCCACCCAAAAGTTCTGACCACTATCATAATATTGGTGAAATTACTTTATCGAGTAATTCTTATTTATGACACGATGAGATATAAATGAATTTATTTAGATATCTTTTTCATTGAAATATTGCCTTCTTTTTCTGTCTAGAATGCGTAGTTGTGGCTTGCATGAATTATCCGCCTGTAGTAAATTAGATTTTTAAATTGTATTACTGTATCTATAATATCATCGTAATAGTAAAATATTCAATTATCTGAAACTCTGCCACCATATCGAAATATTAATACCTTTATGGCACTATATAACTTTCCGTCCATCTTTCTGGAAAATTTCCTAATTTTAGTATTTTGTTTAATAATACTAACAAATATGGCGATATAACTTTCTTTCCATAATTGAAAAATTCATTCAAAAATAATTCAGGCCCTGCACTTTTTGATAAGTTAAGCCTTGAGATGCACATAATAAGATCTTGTAATGTGAGTTGGCTATCAAGTTCTTTAAACAATGTGTTCAACGCATTATTCATTAAAGTATTATAATACAGGACAGCTTTGTCTGTTTGGAAGAACATATATTCAGGATTACTTACAGCCTTAAAATAGGTAGTAAACGAGTCGAGCGAAATATTTTTCGGTGATTACGGAGTAGCACACTCTTTCAGTAATTTCCAATACTCTTTAGCATTTGCAGTCCTTGAAAATTATAATGTCGTCATTTATTTTAATAAAAATCCCTAGCACGAACCATTCTATAGTGGAAGTAGTACAGGTGGTGGTGGTGGTGGTGGAGGTGGTGGTGGAGGTGGTGGTGGAAGTGTTAGTAGTAGTAGTAGTGGTTGTAGTAGTAGTAGTAGTAGTAGTAGTAGTAGTAGTAGTAGTAGTAGTAGTAGTAGTAGTAGTAGTAGTAGTAGTAGTAGTAGTAGTAGTAGTAGTTTTATCAGTTTCATTATTATTATTTTTTTTATTTTTTTTATTAACATTATGTATTTTATTTGTTCTTTGACGAGACCAAGGAACGCTGAAATGTGTGCTACGACCATCATACGATCCGCTGCAATGTGAGAACGACCAAACCATGGAATGTGTGCTATGACGAAACCGCTGTCCGCTTGAATGTATGTTTTGACGGAACCATCGTACTCTAAAAGTCTTCTATGACGAAACCACCGTGTGCTCGAATGTGTGCTATGATTTAGCCAACGTCTGCAGGACTACGTGCTTTGACGAAACCACCGTCTGTTGGAATGTGTGCTATGACGAAACCACCGAACGCTGGAATGTGTGCTTTAAAGAAAACTAAGTACGCTGCAATGTGTGCTATGAAGTAACCAACGTCCGCTGGAAAGAGGGAAATGACAAAACCACTGCCTGCTTGAATGCGGGGAATTACGAGACCACCGTCTGCTGGACTAAGTTGAATCACGAAACAAGCGTCCGCTTATAAGTGTGCTATTACGACTGTTGGAATGAGGGGAAAGACGAAAGCACCGTCTGCTCTAATGAGGGGAATGACGAAATCACTAACGCTGGATTGTGCGCTATGTTTGAACCACCGAACACTTGAAGGTGTGCTTTGACGATATCACCGTCCGCTAGAATATGTGCTATGACGAACCACTGTCCGCTAGAATGTGTGCTATGGCGAAACAACCGGAAGCTGGAATATGTGCTATGACGAAACCACCGTCTTTTGGACTGTGTGCTATGAAGAACCAACCGTCCTCTGGATCTTTTTGCTATGACGAAACCACCGTCTGCTGGAACGAGTGGATGACGAAAACATCGTCCGCTTGAAAGTGTGCTATATCCAAACCACCATACGCTGAAATGTGTGCTCTGACGAAACCAACGAACTTTAGAATGTGTGCTAGGACGAAACCGCTGAACGCTGCAAAGTGTCCTAAAAAGAAACCACCAACGCTGGATTGTGCGCTATGCTTATATCACCGAAGCCTGGAATGTGTGCTATGAAATAAACCGCCGTCCGAAGGAAAGTATACTTTGATGGAACCACCGTACGATTAAATGTGTGCTATGACGAAATTCCCCGTCCGCTGAAATGTGTGCTACAACGAAACCGCAGTACGATGAAATGAGTGCTATGACGAAATCGCCGTTCGCTGAAATGTGAACTATGACGAAACCATCGTATGCTTGAATTGTGTGCTATGACGAAACCGCAGTACGCTGCAATGTGTGCTTTGACGAAACCGTAGTACGGTGCAATGTGTCCTATGACGAAACCAGTACGCTGCAATGTGTGCTATGACGAACCATTGGACGCTGTAATGTGTGCTATTTCAAAACCGCCGTACGCTGCAATCTGTGCTTTTACAAAATCGCCGTACGCTGCAATGTGTGCTATTACAAAACCGCCAAACGCTGGAATGTGTGCTATTACAAAACCGCAGTACGTTAACGAATGTCTTAAATGTTATAGTGTTTAAAGAAAACTTACAATAAGAACAATCCGTATCCATGCCATAGTGACGATTACTTTTTTACTGGTCCTGTCCGGCTTAAAACTATTTTATTATAACTTTATTTTAGCAATTATGAACGCTCTGAATGAACTCAAACCGTTTTCTGAAAGAGTGATTACCGCAATTGGCTAAACATAGCAATGAAACAATGACAGTTACCGGAAATCATCATCTAGCATTCTCGTCCGTGTTTCAATGCAGATTATTCTGAGCTTTGGACTTAATAAACTACACGTATTACTTACGATCTGAATTGACAATGAAATGAGTGCAATAATAAATAACCACAGCCTTAGTAGACTCGATGCTCATTTTTATATAAAATGCAGTGTATCAAACCAATGGAAGAAGAATACTAGTAGGCATGTACAAAAAATGTGTCATGTGAAAACACCAGTTCATCTGTACGATAAAGACACTTTGACTTTGTTATATTCCTGTTATAAATAACTGTAGTACACTATTTTGAGATTGAAAATAAACGTATGTGCCAATGTGTTTTGCAGTATTTCCATAATCATAACTGTATGCTGACCTGTTCACAAATTTAAGATTGTGAAATGCATCTCGCATTATAATGCCTTAAATAACAAATTACATATACCTTACAGTTTACGTGTGTCTTCGAATATAGTATGTTTTCGTTACTTGAACCCGCCTATCCCCCCCCCCAAAAAAAAAAAATAGCATTCCAAATTGCCAAAAAAGCAACAACACACAAACGTTAAGTTATATGGTAGTGTAAAGTAGTATTTACTGTAGCCTCGTTTTAAAACAGCTTTACTATAATAAATCAGACATCTCTGTTCCACGTTCATCCTTCTGCCGACCTTGTGCCCCTTTTGTCTGCTTGTTATTTGCTGTTAGTTTCCTCTCAAATTGACATATCAAATGCAGTTT